>NC_069783.1:142230183-142533627 GCF_027406575.1 Nycticebus coucang
GTTTCAAGCGAAACAGGAGTGTTGCCAAAGCTTTTATGAGACTGATAGATTTTCTGAAAGTTGCTTTAGAAATGTAGAATTTCTTACAGATTTATGTAATGTAGCCTGAATAGTCCATACTACTTACTTTTCTGTTTCCTCTAGTTTGCTAAATGTTCCGTCTATCACAATGGGCCTCTTATTATGAGACTCAAGATACATGTTCATTTTCTTGTTCTACTCTGTCAAACTACTCATTTCCTGATGCATCCTGAAATCCAGCAATCTGCACATTTTTGAGCAGTCTTACTAAACAATTTTTCCCTCTTTCGGATTATTTTTATTTTGCTTACCTCTAATATTGATTACCCACAGAAACATTTTAAATGAGATCGGGTTTCAGCCTGGCTCTTAGTACCTTATTTACTTCATTATCTGTAGATGTTCTGTAAACTTAAGCTGTTATTTTGGAATCTATCTCTTTCCTTTAGTGTCTTTTGAACCCAGAGAAGGAGTAGTTGGAAGATACATTAAGCAGTGAGTAGAAAGGAGGAAAGAAGTTAGGAATCATTAGTAAGAGGAATTTGCAATTTAAAGACTATTTTTATACATTAATGTGTGTTTGTGTCTAAGGAAACTTTTATCGAAGTATAACAAACATACAGAAAAATGCACAAATAATTTTTTTAAATGAATTTTCTGTGAATTTTCACAGAGTAAATGTTCTCTTCTCACTTCTCTCCAGATTAGAACTAGAATGTTACTAGGAACTCCCAACAGGCTGGCTCTTGTCTCCTTCCAATATTAACCACTCCCAAAGAATAACTATTATTCTGACTTACAGCATAGGCTAGCTTTTCCTATTTTTGAAAATTATACAAATGAATTTATACATAGTACAGTATATCCTCTTTAATGCTGGTTTCTTTGATTTACTACTATGTTGATTAAATACATTATTGTTGATGCTTGTAACAGTCGTTTATGTATTCTCATTTTTATACACTATTCCAAAATATGAATACATATACTGTTCACTTGGGCAATTTCCATTTTTTTCTGTTGAAAACACTGTCTCGTTGTTGAAGATAGTGTCTTTTATTTCTCCTTGCTTTTCCATTTGTCTGGTTTTCAGCACTTCTGTAAAATTGCCTAGGTGTCGATGCTTTTTATTTATTCTATGTGATGTTTACTGAGCTTCTTGAATCTGTGGCTTGATGGTTTTCATCAGTGTGAGAGCATTCTCAGCTATTATCTCATCTAATATTGCTTCCATCCATTTTCCCGTCCTCCCCGTTCTCAGACTTCTGTCATGTATGTTACACCTTTGATTCGTGTTCTGTGTGTTCCTTAGGCTTCATGCTGCTATTTTCTTTTTTTAAATTAAATCATAGCTGTGTACATTAATGCGATCATGGGGCACCATACACTAGTTTTATAGACCGTTTGACACATTTTCTTTCTTCTTTTTTTTTTTGAAATTATATATGTATAATTTTATTATTTTTTTATTATTAAATCATAGCTGTGTACATTGATATAATCATGGGGCATCATTCACTAGCTTCACAGACCGTTTACCAAGTTTCACATATACCCTTGTAACATGCACCACTGGTATAATCCCACTAATCTCCCTCCCTCTACCCACCTCTCCCCTCCCTCCCCTCCCTTTTCCCCTTCCCCCTATTCTTAGGTTGTAACTGGGTTATAGCTTTCATGTGAAAACCCTAAATTAGTTTCATAGTAGGGCTGAGTACATTGGGTACTTTTTCTTCCATTCTTGAGATACTTTACTAAGAAGAATATGTTCCAGCTCCATCCATGTAAACATGAAAGAAGTAAAGTCTACATCTTTCTTTAAGGCTGCATAATATTCCATGGTGTACATATACCACAATTTATTAATCCATTCGTGGATCGATGGGCACTTGGGCTTTTTCCATGACTTAGCAATTATGAATTGAACTGCAATAAACATTCTGGTACAAAGACCTTTGTTATGAGGTGCTTTTTGGTCTTCTGGGTATATGCCCAGTAGAGGAATTACAGGATTGAATGGCAGATCTATTTTTAGATCTCTAAGTGTTCTCCATATCTCTTTCCAAAAGGAATGTATTAATTTGCATTCCCACCAGCAGTGCAAAACTGTTCCCTTTTCTCCACATCCATGCCAACATCTCTGGTCTTGGGATTTTGTGATATAGCTAGTCTTACTGGAGTTAGATGGTATCTCAAAGTAGTTTTGATTTGCATTTCTCTGATGATTAAAGATGATGAGCATTTTTTCATATGTCTGAAGGCCGTGCGCCTGTCTTCTTCAGAGAAGTTTCTCTTCAAATCCCTTGCCCAGCCTGCGATGGGATCCCTTGTTCTTTTCTTGCTAATGTGTTTGAGTTCTCTGTGGATTCTGGTTATTAAACCTTTGTCGGAGACATAACCTGCAAATATCTTCTCCCATTCTGAGGGCTGTTTCCTTGCTTAATTACTGTGTTCTTGGCTGTGCAGAGCTTTTTAGTTTGATCAAGTCCCAGTAACTTCAATTGCCCGGGGGGTCCTCCTCATAAAATACTCGCCCAGACCGGTTTCTTCAAGGGTTTTCCCTGCACTCTCCTCTAGTGTTTTTATAGTTTCATGTCTTAAATTTAAATCTTTGTTCCAATGAGAGTCTATCATAGTTAATGGTGAAAGGTGTGGGTCCACTTTCAGTCTTCTACAGGTTGCCAGCCAGTTCACCCAGAACCATTTGTTAAATAGGGAATCTTTTCCCCCCTAAATGTTTTTAATTGGCTTGTCAAAGATTAAATAACGGTAAGTAGCTGGATTCATATCTTGGTTCTCTATTCTGTTCCAGATATCTACTTCTCTGTTTTTGTGCCAATACCACGCTGTTTTGATCACTATTGATTTGTAGTATAGTCTGAGGTCTGGTAGCATAATTCCTTCTGCTTTGTTTTTATTTCTGAGTAATGTCTTGGCTATTCAAGGTTTTTTCTGATTCCATATAAAATGAAGTATTGTTTTTTCAAGATCTTTAAAGTATGACAGTGGAGCTTTAATAGGGATTGCATTAAAATTATATATTGCTTTGGGTAGTATGGACATTTTAACAATGTTGATTCTTCCCAGCCATGAGCATGGTATGTTTTTCCATTTGTTAATATTTTCAGCTATTTCTTTTCTTAGAGTTTCATAATTCTCTTTATAGAGATCTTTCACGTCTTTTGTTAGATAAATTCCCAAATATTTCATCTTCTTTGGCACTACTGTGAATGGGATAGAGTCCTTAACTGTTTTTTCAACTTGACTGTTGTTGGTATATATAAAGGCTACGGATTTATGAATGTTGATTTTGTAACCTAAGACATTGCTGTATTCCTTGATTACTTCTAAGAGTTTTGTAGTAGAGTCCCTAGTGTTTTCCAGATATACTATCATATCATCTGCAAAGAGCGAAAGTTTGATCTCTTCTGACCCTATATAGATACCCTTGATCGCCTTTTATTCCCTAAATGCGGTGGCTAAAACTTCCATTACAATGTTAAAAAGCAATGGAGAATATGGGCAGCCTTGTCTGGTTCCTGATCTGAGTGGAAATGATTCCAATTTAACTCCATTCAATATGATATTGGCTGTGGGTTTGCTGTAGATGGTCTCTATCAGTTTAAGAAATGTCCCTTCTATACCGATTTTCTTAAGTGTTCTGATCATGAAGGGATGTTGGATGTTATCAAAAGCTTTTTCTGCATCGATTGAGAGAATCATATGGTCTTTGTTTTTTAATTTGTTTATGTGCTGGATTACATTTATAGATTTATGTATATTGAACCAGCCTTGAGATCCTGGGATAAAACTGACTTGGTCATGATGTATAATTTGTTTGATGTGTTGCTGGATTCTGTTTGTTAGGATCTTGTTGAATATTTTTGCATGTATATTCATTAGTGATATTGGTCTATAATTTTCTTTTCCTGGTTTGGGGATCAGGGTGATGTTTGCTTCATAGAATGTGTTAGGTAGTCTTCCTTCTTTTTCTACCTTTTGGAACAGGTTGAGTAATATAGATACTAATTCCTCTTTAAAAGTTTGGTAGAATTCTGATGTGAAACCATCTGGTCCCGGGCTTTTCTTTTTAGGGAGGTTTTGTATGGTTGATGCTATTTCCGAACTTGATATGGGCCTGTTCAACATTTCCACTTGATTCTGGCTAAGTCTTGGAAGGTGACGTGTTTCCAAGTATTGGTCAATTTCCTTCAGATTTTCATATTTCTGAGAATACATTTCTTGTAATATTCATTAAGGATTTTTTTTATTTCTGAGGAGTCTGTTGTTATTTCATCTTTGTCGTTTCTGATTGATGAGATCAGAGATTTTACTCTTTTTTTCCTGATTAGGTTGGCCAAAGGTTTATCTATTTTATTGACCTTTTCAAAAAACCAGCTTTTTGATTTATTGATTTGTTGTATTATTCTTTTGTTTTCAATTTCATTTAATTCTGCTTTAATTTTGGTTATTTCTTTTCTTCTACTGGGTTTGGGGTTGGAAGGTTCTTCCTTTTCCAGTTGCTTGAGATGTCCCATTAAGTTGTTAACTTCCTCTCTTTCTGTTCTCTTGAGGAAGGCTTGCAGTGCTATAAATTTCCCTCTTAGAACTGCCTTTGCAGTGTCCCAGAGGTTCTGATAGTTTGTGTCTTCATTGTTGTTTTGTTCCAAAAAATCGGTGCTTTGTTAATCTCATCTCTGACCCAGCTATCATTCAGCATAAGGTTATTTAACTTCCATGTTTTTGTATGAGTATGGAGATTCCAGTTGTTACTCAGCTCAAGTTTTATTCCAGGGTGGTCCGAGAAGATGCGTGGAATAATTTCTATTCCTTTAAATTTACTGAGGTTAGACTTGTGACCTAAGATGTGATCAATTTTGGAGTAAGTTCCATGGGCTGATGAGAAGTATGTGTATTCAGTTTTGTTGGTATGAAATGTTCTGTAGATGTCTGCTAAATCCAAATGTTGGATGTTTAGGTTTAAATCTAAGATTTCTTTGCTCAGCTTCTTGTTGGAGGATCGATCAAACACTGCCAAAGGAGTGTTGAAATCTCCGACTATTATGGAGCTGGAGGAAATCAAGTTGCTCATGTCTGTTAGAGTTTCTGTTATAAATTGAGGTGCATTCTGGTTGGGTGCATAGATATTAATAATTGAGATCTCATCATATTGAGTATTACCCTTAACAAATATGAAGTGACCATTCTTGTCCTTCCTTACTTTTGTTGGTTTAAAGCCTATTATATCTGCAAATAAAATTGCAACACCTGCTTTTTTCTGATTACCATTTGCCTGATATATGGATGACCATCCTTTCACCCTGAGTCTGTATTTGTCTTTTAAGTTAAGATGTGACTCTTGTATGCAACAAATATCTGGCCTGAGTTTTTGTATCCAGTCAGCTAACCTATGTCTCTTTAGAGGACAGTTTAAGCTGTTCACATTAATGGAGAATATTGATAAGTCTGGTGAAGTTTTGGGTATCGAGTTTTTCAAAAGTCCAGTGGGCATTTTTAATCCTTTCGCCAGTGTGGAAATTGGAGTTTGATCCGAAGTTTCTGAGTTAGTTTACTTTTGTGGTATAGGATTGGGTTGGTCATTATGGAGGATAGGTCTGAGAATATCCTGAAGAGCTGGTTTGGTTATGGCAAATTTCTTCAACATATGAATGCCATTAAAGTATTTAATTTCTCCATCATAAATGAAACTCAGTTTAGCTGGATACAAGATCCAGGGTCGAAAGTTATTTTGCTTTAGGAGATTAAAAGTCGGTGACCACCCTCTTCTGGCTTGAAAAGTTTCAGCAGAGAGATCTGCAGTCATTCTAATATTCTTCCCTTTGAAGGTAATGGCTTTCTTTCTCTTGGCAGCTTTGAGGATTTTCTCCTTCATATTAACTTTAGTGAAGTTAATTATGATATGCCTGGGGGATGTCTTATTGGGGTTGAGTTGTGCTGGGGTTCTGAAGCTGTCCGCTATCTGAATTTCAGAATCTCTAGGCATGTCTGGAAAATTCTCTTTCATAATTTCATGCAGAAGGGCCTCTGTGCCCAGAGAGGACACTTCATCTGTTTCTGGAACTCCAATGATTTGGATATTTGCCTTCTTTGAATTATCCCAGAGCTCTCAGAGAGAATGATCTGTTTTTGCTCTCCATTTCTCTTCCTCTTTGAGAGTTTGGGAGCGTTCAAAGGCTTTATCTTCAATGTCAGAAATCCTTTCTTCTGCTTGCTCCATTCTGTTGCTGAGGGATTCTACTGTATTTTTCATATCTTTGAGGGCTGCAAATGCTTGCTTCAGTGTGTCTAAGTCTTTGGTGGTTTGTCTTTAAATTCGTTAAATTCTTGAGACAACTTTTGAATTTCTCCTCAAATTCCTAATTCCACTTTGTTAATCTTGTCTGCAATCCAAATTCTGAATTCGATTTCTGACATCTCAGCCAGTTGTTTATGAATGGGATCTTCAATTACATCCGCCATATCTTTCCATGGGGGGGGTTGATCTATTCTGGTTATTCATGTTACCAGAGTTTTTCTGCCGATTCTGCCCCATGGTTGTTTTACTCCCTTTGATTTTTTCCCCTGGGGCTTTGTCGAGGGCCTGTACAGTGTTGTGGCCTGAGAAACTGGGGCCCTGTCTTGTGTGGTGGGACTAAGTGGTTCTGTCTTATTTTCAGCTGGTTTCTGTTTCACCCTAGTGAAACAGATACTCTGGATTGAAGTCTCAGCTGTGGAGAAATATCAGCAATTAAGTCACCCCACCCCCCACTGGCAAACAATTAGAAAAGAAAAATCAAACCTTCCAACCACCGTGCACCCAGGGCACCACCTGATTTGTCCTCAGGCCATTGGTTCAGTTCAAATCAATTGTCTCAGTCTGCACCTGTCTCAGGTGAGAGAGTTTAAGAGGTCTCTGTGAACTGGATCACAGGGGTCTGGTGACTACTCTGGTTTGGCTTGCTCCAGTGCTGCGTGGAGTCAGGAGGAGCCACCCAGCCAGTAGATCAGTCTGGGAAGGTTGCTGCCTCCTTCTCCACTTGCACCACTTCACGCCCAGTCACTGATAGCCCTGCAGTTGGCTGACCCAGTTGCCTGTAGTGAATCGGTACTCCAGGAGTTTGCACCTGCCTGAATCACAAGGAAGTCTGCCAGGCCACTGCGCTCTGCCTCTCTCCAGCAGGAGGAGGTGAGGCCTGACAACCTCGGGCACTAGATGAAGGTTGAGGGGTTTTCACTCAGGTCCAGTCTCGCCCCTGATTAATGTTACTGACAGAACAGAACAGAACAACTCTGCGGTTCCCCTGCAGAAGAGAAGCTGAATTGAGTTCCAAATCAGCTTGTCTTTGCTCTTGTATTGTCTATAGGCTGACGATCCCCTAAGGGCCAGGTGCAGTCTTAGGTTTAGTAAAGAGGACCTCTGGGTCAGCCCCGCCCTGGGAGTTTCCCCGGTTTGCAAGTGGAGTTGCCTCAGGCAAATCCTTTACTCAGAGTCTCTGGTTGCCCAGGGAGACAGAGGGTGTGGCTTCAGAATATTTGGTAGTGAGCCGTATTGCTTGCAAAAGAGGGCTGCTGTTTTATGGCTCAGGCAACCACTGCTCAGCTGTAGCTCCCTTCCGGCCAATCATCCTCTCTCCGCTACCGTACCCCTGAGTCTGCACTGACCAGCTGTAGCCCAGCACTGTCTACACCCGTGGAGCAATCGCCCAAGAGTCTGGACCCCTGGGGGACAGGCCTCCAGACCTTGGAGCGAGAGCAGAGGGGAGTGCGGGGAGCCATAGGAGCTTGGGATTCTGGGCAGAGAACACACACAGCTTTACACAGTTTTATGCCTGGCTGTATTGTCACCAAAAGACGGCTGTCACACTGCCTCAGGGAACTGCCACTCCGGTGAGGTCTCCTTTCTGCCAACCAGGACTGGCCTCCAGACCTCAGTGTGAGTGAAGGGGAGCGCTGGGAGCTCAGAATTCCAGGTAGAGACTATATACAGTTTATACAGTTTTATGCCTGGCAGGAGGATGCTGTGGCACCCTAGTAGGGGAGGTAGGTCCGGTTTTTAGAGGGTCTCTCCCATGGAGTGTAGTGGGAGGAACTTTGAATTCTGCCCGATTGTTTGTGGGGCACTCTGAGCCGTTCTCATGGGTGAGGGGACTCCTGTCCGCTTGGTGATGGATTTTGTACCTTTTGTTTGTATCCTTATGGTTACCTCAGCGGGGTTGACGTGCATTCTTCAACCTTCTCTCTTAGTGCAGCTCAAATCCACCAGCTTACTTGCTGAAGTTTTGTCCTTTAACTCTCCTACTGGACGGGAGCCTCTGTGGAAAGCTGGCTTCGGTCAGCCATCTTGTCTCCTCCCCTGTTGCGTTCTCTCCAAGCAAAGTGCAGCCGTTTGACACATTTTCATCACACTGGTTAACATAGCCTTCCTGGCATTTTCTTAGTTATTGTGTTAAGACATTAACATTCCACATTTACTAAGCTTCACATGTACCCTTGTAAGATGCACCGCAGGTGTAATCCCACCAATCACCCTCCCTCCACCCCCTACTCCCCTCCCTCCCCTCCCTTTCACCCTTCTCACTATTCTTAGGTTGTAACTGTGTTATAGCTTTCATGTGAAAGCCCTAAATTAGTTTCATAGTAGGGCTGAGTACATTGGATACTTCCAGCTCCATCCACGTAAACGTGAAAGAGGTAAAGTCTCCATCTTTCTTTAAGGCATGCTGCTATTTTCCATCTTTTTTATCTCTCTGTTTTAGCCTAGATATGTTTTACTCTCTTGTCTTCTGGATCACAGATCTTCTCTCTTTAGCTATGTCTAACTTGCTAGTAAGCCTATATATAACATTCTTAATTTTAGTTATATATATATATATTTTTAGAATTCAGTTTGGTTCTTTTTTATAGATTCTAGTTCTCTGATGAAATTCTCCGTCTTATTATTTTTTCTGAACATATTAATAACTATTATTTTAAATTTCTATGTTTAATAGTTGGTAGGCTTATATCTATTTTCTCTTGATCCTGCTGTTGTTTTTGATTCCCCCTTTTATTGAATGTTGGCCATTGTGTATAACAATATTAAGAGAATCCCACTGGTATCACCTTTTCCAGACAGCATTTTCTTTAATAGCTAGTAGGTATTTAAAGTACGAGTAGATCATCTGAATCCAATCAAGAAAGAGGTAAAGTCGAGTTTCAATCGGACCAGTTTCTGCTTCAGCTTACTCTTAGGTTTCATCTTTCAACGGTCCCAACTTTAAACCTGAAATGGACTCTGAACTTCAGTCTTTATCTTACTAGTACTATGAGAATGCCAATAACATGATTTATTGTAATTATTTTATATTTGTCCCCTCTTATGCCAGATGTATGCCACCTAAAAAATAGTGGGCTCCTTTGGCTGGGCATGGTGGCTCATGCCTGTAATCCTAGCACTCTGGGAGGTTGAGGTGTGGGAGAATCACTTGAGGTCAGGAGTTTGAGACCCGTCTAGCAAGAATGAAATGCTATCTTTAGGAAAAAAATAGAAAAATTAGTTGGATGTGGTAGTGTGTGCTTGTAGTTCCACCTGTTCAGGAGGGTGAGGCAGTAGGATCGCTTGAGCCTAGGAGTTTGAGTGAACTATGATGATGCCCCTGAACTCTAGCTCTAGAGGAGCCATTCACAGAGCAAGACTCTGTCTCCACAAGAAAAGAAAAGAAAAAAAAATTGCAAGTACCTTGAGGGTAAAGGTGGCTCAGGTTGTTAGTTTACTTTTCTGTAATGTTGGCCTTTTAAATCCTGGCTTCCTTGTTAGCTCTGAACTTCAGGTTTTATTTTCCTAGTTTCATCGGCTGAAAGCTCTGCTGAGTTTCTGTGCTTCAGGTATCCACTTTACGTTGACCTTTCAGCCTTTCTCCCATTTCCTTTTCAAATCGGAAAATTTCTCCAAAAGAGATCGGACCCACCTTAGTTTCTCTTTGTCTCTTTCTCTTGGTCCCTTCCATCCTAAATTCCTTGATACTACTCTAGTGCCTTTACTTGGATATTTTTCAAATTATACAATTTTTATTCTTTTTAGTTTTTGACAAATAAAATCTTCTGTCATTAACTAATCTGTCATAGCTGGGAGTAGTTTATTATATACGTTTTATGAATGAATATTTTAGTTTCTGATATTTATTTAGAATCACAACTTTTGGATCAGATGAGATTTTGAGAGCACCTTGTCCTCATTTTACAACTGAGACATCTAGAGCTCTAGCTAGGGACACATAGCCAATTAATGGCTGTTGTCATATCAGGAGCTTCCTACTTGTAGTCTGTTGGTTTTTACACTACATCACTAATAATGTGGTTTGTGTCTTCTGCTCGCTTACTGAGGTTATAAACCATGTATTACAAGCATTCTATAAAATCAGCTCAGCATTGACCTGCTTTATTGATAATAGTACTCTCATGAACTTCATCTTATCAGAAAAGAGCCTACATTTTGAAGTTATGATAACATTATCAAATTTCAGGGACATCTATGAAGCCCTATCTATGCTAGACAATATACCTACATTTAAAATGTTAAGGTTATATTTTGGTATTGTGCATGTAAAGCGAGGGTTCTTTTCAGTCTAGAGAGGATAATTCACAAAGAATACTACCAGATTATGTCCATCTATAGTGCTATAAAGATATCTTTATTTAATTACAATAACTCAGAGAAGAATAAGGTATCATGTAGATTATGGAATAATTGATGTTGCATTGAGCTACGTTGAAGCTGCTACACTCTAGTCCAAGCAACAGAGCAAGTCCCTATCTCCAACAACAAACAAACAAAAATCAGGGAATAATATACAAAGAAAGCTAAACCAAGGAAAAGAATATTATCTTTGACTTTTGTAATGTACTTTGACAATGTTTGGTAATCGTATTTCTTTTTCAGCCAAATTGATAGCTTCTCTTACAAAGGATAAACTTATTTGTAAATTCAGAGGATATACTGTTGAATGAATGGAGCTGATTTTGTCTAGAGAGTTTGATTTGATTTATGAATGCCATAGAAGAGCCATTGACCTGGGCTTTTATGGTAACATAGCTTCATTGCCTGGTTGTGTGTACTATACAAGGATGTATGAAGGTAGGATCTGGGTTGCATATCTGTTTACCCTTTAGTTTTTATGTTAGAGAAAGTGAAACATAGGTGATGGAAATAGGTAAATAGAAAAGGACGTTAAGGGGGAATAAATATTGCTGAGTATTTGACCTCTGTACATATAACAGCGACTTTAACATTTGTGGAGGTTTTTTTTTTTAGCTTAATTTTTATTAAACCAAAACTGTGTACATTTATGGGGTACAATGTGATGATTTGATATATAATATGGAATGCTTAACTCACAGTGATTAACATAACCATCACCTCACTTATTTTTTGTGGTAAGGTTTATGATATACTCAGGGTTGTTTTGAAATGTACCTTTGCATTGTGCAATTAGGTGAGATCCCACCAAATACCCTCCCTCTGCTCACCCTCCCCCTTCTCCTCCACTCTCCCTTGTCTTCCCTTCTTCTTTCTGGACTATATTTGTGTTTTATCTTTTGTATGAATGTGTAAGTAATTATATACTGGTTCCATAATGATATTGAGTACATTGGATACTTTCCCCCCCATTCTTGAGACACTTTCCTAAGAAGAATATGTTCCAGCTGCATCCAGGTAAACATAAAAGATGTAAAGTCTCCATCTTTTTATGGCTATATAGTATTTCATGGTATACATATACCACAATTTGTTGATGGACATTTGGATTGCTTTCACGACTTGGCAATTATGAATTGGGCTGCAATAAACATTCTGGTGCAAATGTCTTTTATCTGCATTTATGATAATCTGGAAGTGAATACTGAAGTTGCTTTGAGTCCTCATCATCTCCTGACAATGTATATTTGTTAGACAATGTCTGATCCAGGAATTGCTACCTTATAATAGTATTGCCAGAGCCATAATTTTATGCACTTGTGACTTTTGTTCTTCTCTCTCTTTCTATTCTGTTTTAGAGTTATTCTAACCCTGAATAATCACATTTGAAATAATTGCTCTTTAAAAAAAAATACAGTTTTAGGATTCAGATGCTCCCCCAATATATCTCTTTCTGCTTTTCCTTAGTTTTTTTCACAAGGACTAAAGGAATAATAAATGAAGATAGTTAAGGTAAACAACAGGAAATAAATCAGTGATTCTCTTATAGTCAGGCTTGAGGGACATGTAAGAATCCTAGGAACACAGAATTTTAAGGTAGAAAGGACTTAAAGAGATCATCTGTGGTACTTCTTTCATTTAGTAGATGAAGAGCCAAAGTGCATGGGTCAGCTATGTAACTGGCTGAGGTCAATTTGGAACTAGTGTGCAGACCTTCTGACTTGCAGCCCAGCATTCTTACCAAGAGTTCCCACTCTTCCGTATGTATTTTCGTCCAACTTGAAGTCAGGGTGCTTACTGTTGAGCAACTTAGGTTGTATCTTGGGCTTTTCCTTCACCCACCCTTCTGATTATAGAGGCTGCTTGGGATGGTGCAGGTTGGACCCAGGATATTAGCTGTCACTTTCCTTGTAAGAGCTCTGTTTATCCTTCTGTTTATTAGAAGTCAGCCTGTTTTAAGAAAAGTTCATGCCTTCCCCCAGTTCATAAGTTTCTTACTTCATCCTAATAAACCATCCTTGAAAACTGCTCTACTTCTTTGAACTTCTTTTCTGATTAGCTAGTCCTTCTGAAAGCTTAAATTCTAGAGTAAGCTATAGAATGACTTTAAATAAATTTGGCATTTTTCGATATAAGGTCATGAGCTCTTCCATTGTGTTTTTGAAATCAGTACTGGTACATTCTGCTAGAAGTCAAAAACTCATCCCCCAAGACAATATTGTTAAATGTAGCTAAATAGATCTGGTTATAATGGGCAATGTACAAAAATAACTGTGAAGGACAAAACTGGAAAGAGTGTTAAGAGACCACAAGGACTTGAAAGCAGAAATTAAAAGTAAAATAAAGAGAGCAAAGCAATGTGTTTCTTGCTGGGCAGAGTTCCCCTGAGAGACACTGTATTCAAATACTCTTTGACACTGAGTTTGTATCCTTAGCTTCCAAAGGCCACTGATACCACAGAGACCCAACAGTATGTAATAGTTCCTTCATCTCCTGGGCCTTTAGACACCGCCTATTGCAGCCCCACATTTAAAAATAGCAGGGAAATGAGGGAAAATCATAAACTAGCTGTAATAAAATTAGTGCTTGCGTGAAAGACTATTGCCAGAGAACAGCTTTTAGAAGGCCCAGTGCTGCCAGAAGGCCGCTGGGTGTTGGCAGTATTCAAACATTCACTGGCCAGCATGTAGAGACCCGAATTAGACATTTTATTAAAGATATAGTGTTCTTTCTTTATGATCATGAGTACAAAGAAGTTTCTTTAAAGTAATAGAAAATGGGTCAGAAAAAAACCATTGTCATAATAAATAAATATGTTACTCTTTCTTGCCAAAACAGAAAAAAGTAGAAATTAAATAACTTTGACTAAAGAGCAAATATTTCTGTTTTTCTTTAAAAGACCATGATTAAGTGAAAGGTGTCTAAGAGGTAACGTCTATGAGACTAGATGTCTAGATGAAAACAACAAGAAGAAACCTTTCTTTTGTGGGGTCATGTCTATAATGCATCTGTCCTATGATTTTCTGCCTACGTGAGGAACTAGTAACTATAGTTTTAATCTGCAAAGGGGAAAAATGTGGGAATTAGACATGAAGGTATGGTGAGGATCATTGCCTTTCCCATTAAATGAATACTGTAGAAGATCTGGAATTCTCATTACCACCTGAAAGGAAAACTGATTCTCTTTTAGAATCAGATATTTTTAAACTAGTGTGTCACAGAGTCCGCTCTGGTTCAATGGTTCTTGCTACTAAGTATGCATTACCATGGCAATTGGCTTTCATTCCCACATATATCATTAACATAGATGAGTCTTGAAGCCAGTCTGCTTTCAAGGATGTTTTTCAGTGACCTGGATGAAAAGATTTTTACCTAACCTCATGAATCAACCTTTTAAAAGGACTTTTGTTGGCACATGCCCCACACTGTCTCTGCTGTTGAACTCTAAGTACTCCTTTCCTGCGCCCACTGCAGGCGGTAATTTGGATCACATTTCTCTGCACTAGTCTTGTTTCTAGAAGACATGGAAAGAATGAGCTGTTAGAAGGGCTATTCAAAGAAAAACCTTGCTTAAATAAAAAACGTTGGATTAGTATCCAAAGCTTTCATTATAAGTAGATTCTCCACTAAGGCTGCAGGGGCCAGAACATTAATCTGGTTCATACCCTCCATTTGCTTTTAATCCCTTGCGCATGCAGAGTACGCATCTCCCCCTTAACCAGACAATAAAGAGCCTGCTCTTGATGGCATGCTAGGCTTTGACATGATCTTTAGGTTTAAATAAGATAAAATGTCTGATACTAAACTCTGAAAATGTCAGTAAAAGGATTTCACTGCAGCTGACCAGTCCAGTCCCAGAGGACTTGATCTTTGTCCTATAACTATTGCATTGATATGTGGGGATATAAATCATTTTAGAGAGATTGCAAAAACAATTACTTAAACCTTGAGCAAAGACATTTGACTTAGAAATGCTCTAATTGATGTTATTGGCTTTAATATGTGTAGAGAATGCCTAATTTTTATTAGGTACTACAGGTTTAATTTATGGGTAGTGATTAGACAACAGGATTAATAGTAGTAGGTTTATTTTATGCGATGATCTTCTTCTAAAGAAATAAAAATGGCTTATACATACTAGCATATTAAGTATTATGACCCTAACACACCCATGTTTACTTTTTGGTCCATTTTATTTCTCTTGTTTACACAAAGAATTGTAAATAAAGATCACAAGAAGTGACTTGATTCCTCCTTCCATCAAATTCTAGGAATAGTTATTTTGCCTTGGCTTGTTCCCATATGCAACAGTGTCATTTGTCCTGGCACCTAGCCGTTTTAGTGTCCCAAGTGGCTATTAAAAGGAATGGATTCCCCAGCTTATAAAGTTTCTTCCACATTGCTATGCCAGGATTAGACTCTTGAGAAGCCTACTGGAGAAGCTTTGCCAGGAAATAGGAATAGAAATTCAACTGCTCTTTCTTCTGATTAGAAACCAGTGTTTCTGTATAGTTAGGTAACAATATTTCTTCAAGATGTAGGATAAAAAAAATCATAGAAATTAGAAATAGGAGATATGTGGTAGGTCATTTAGCCCAGTGTTTAGTACAATATCCTGTACTCCCCCACATGTACCTAGATAGTCAGCTATTACATAGTTTTCTCAAATGGATATAATCTTAGCAGTTCAATATCCTTGATGCCTTCTAATTTGAAGTTTAAAAGTATTACAATTGGAAAGGTCCCATATTTGTTGCAACTCTGTATTAAAATCTGTTCATAAGCACCAGAAGAACAATGGTGCATATCTCATAACGCAACAACATAACCCACGTCGTCGTTTAGATGCTGTCATGTAATCATTCTGGTGGAGTCTGGTCTTTTATAAGGTTAGTAAGTAAACAATTTTCAGATGTTTAATAATCATGTTTATCAGTTTTCCATTGCTACAGTAATGCTTACATATCTTTGATCTGAGCTGGACTCAGTGGGGCTCACTTACATGGCTGCAGTCAGTTGAAGTCAGTGAGGGCAGTGGCTTGGAAACTTATCTGATCTTGCCTAGGCTCTCTCACGTATCTGAGGCCTCCCTGGGATCCCTGTGCCCATCAGGCTCTCGTCCTCCAACAAGTCACCTTAAACATGCTATTATGAAGTACCTGTCAACCTTCTACATGTATTGCATTTACTATTACCTTATTTGTCTATGCAAATGAACTTCACTGAGCCCAGAGTCAACCCACGTCCCCAATGGGTGGAGTGAAGAATTGGAGTTATCAATGCACTCTACCACAGTGTGGTGGCTTAATTATCTGATAAGTGAAATGAACATGATGAAAATGATACATCCAAGTTGCAGATACCTTAATCTGTATTGTTTTCAAACAATTTCTCTTGAGGAAGTATAATATTAAACTTGTCTATATTGTCAAAAGGAAGAACAGGACAAATAGTGACTACAATCAGCTTACTCGACACTTTCATATTTTTTTCATTTACTCTCCCCCCAAATAACAAGACTATTCTAATAATTCTAATAACGATTTCCATCTCTTAAGTATTTGGGCTTTCTCACCTCTATCTGTGTGCCGTTGAAGAAATATTGATAAATTCTGAAGGCCATTTTCTATTCTAAGATTTTATGATTCAGTGGATACTACATAGTTTCTCTATGTTTCTATGTTTTGTTTACTATGTTATCTTGGGCATATGGCTGACTTCTTGTTTCAACATTTCTCTCTCTAATATTTCGTTTGTCTTGTCTTGTCTCAAGAATTTTAAGTGTATAAGTAAGTTTATAATATTACTTATCAGCAACCTGACAAAGATGATTTTTTTTTTTTTTTTTTTTTTTTTTTGAGATACAGTCTCAGTATGTTGCCCTCGGTAGAGTGCCATGGTGTTACAGCTCACAGCAACCTCAAACTCTTGGGCTTAAGCGATTCTCTTGCCTCAGCCTCCCAAGTAGCTGGGACTACAGCTGCCGGCCACCACACCTGGCTATTTTTTTGGTTGCAGTTGTCATTGTTATTTTTTTTTTAGCTGGCCCGAGCTATGTTCGAACCCACCAACCTTGGTGTATGTGGCCTGTGCCCTACCCACTGAGCTACAGGTGCCACCCTGACATAGACGATTTTTTTTTATTTTTTTTGTAGAGACAGAGTCTCACTGTACCACCCTCGGTAGAGTGACATGGCGTCACATGGCTCACAGCAACCTCTAACTCTTGGGCTTACGCGATTCTCTTGCCTCATCCTCCCTAGTAGCTGGGACTACAGGCGCTCGCCACAATGCCTGGCTATTTTTTGTTGTTGTTGTTGTTGTTGCAGTTTGGCTAAGGCTGGGTTTGAACCCACCACCCTCAGCATATGGGGCCGGCGCCCTACTCACTGAGCCACAGGTGCCGCCCCATAGACGATTTTTAAATAGTAGCTTCTGGTCATTTGGCAAAATTGACATAATAACAAAAGCTACCATTTACTAAGCCTCTCTTCTGTGCCATGGAGTACATAATAGTGTCTCTTCTAATCCTTAGAGTCAGCCACCAATGTAGGTGATCACTTTTCTATTTTGCAGATGTGGAAGGTAAGGTGTTTTCTTCGAGAAAACTTTTCAGCAGGTGATCTGGTACCTGCCTCTTCACATTTTGTCCTTCTACAAAGACTAACTGAGAGGAAGTGAATTAATGAGCACTGAGGAGCCATTTGAAAAACTATATGAGTTACTAGTTCCTCACTTAGGCAGAAAATCCCAGGATAGGTGTATGGTAAGCATGACCCCACAAAAGACATTTTCTTGGAATTGGAATTGAGCAACATATCATTCTTTTAGTTCTATTAATTGTATAATTTGCGCAAATTCTTTTTATGTCCTAAAAATATTTTATGTATTTATTTATTTATTTTATTAAACACAGCTGTGTACGTTAATGCAACCATGGGGTACAATGTGCTGGTTTTATACACAATTTGAAATATTTTCATCTAACTGGTTAACATAGCCTTCACGGTATTTTTTCTTAGTTATTATTTTAAGACATTTACATTAAACATTTAGTAAATTTCACATGTACCCTTGTAAGGTGCTCTGTAGGTGTGGTCCCAATAGTTACCCTCCCTCCACCCATTCTCCCTCCTTCCCTCCCTTCCCTATCCCCATATTATTAGGTTATAATTGGATTATAGCTTTCATAAGAAAGCTATAACTTGGTTTCATAGTAGGGCTGAGTACATTGGATACTTTTTCTTCCATTCTTGAGATACTTTGCTAAGAATAATATGTTCCAGCTCCATCCATGTAAACATGTAAGAGGTAAAGTCTCCATCTTTTTGAGGCTGCATAATATTCCATGGTGTACATATGCTGCAATTTATTAATCCATTCGTGGGTCGATGGGCACTTGGGCCTCTTCCATGACTTAGCAATTATGAATTGGGCTGCAATAAACATTCTGGTACAAATATCTTTGTTATAATGTGATTTTGGGTCTTTTGGATACATACCTACCCTGTTTCCCCGAAAATAAGACCTACTTACAGGAAAGATAAGACGTCCCCTGCAAATAAGACCTAGTGCATCTTTGGGAGTACACCTTAAAATAAGACGCTATTATTTTCAGGGAAACAGGGTAGTAGAGGAATTGAAGGATTGAATGGCAGGTCTATTTTTAGATCTCTAAGTGTTCTCCAAACATCTTTCCAAAAGGAACATATTAGTTTGCATTCCCACTAGCAGTGTAAAAGTGTTCCCTTTTCTCCACATCCACACTAACATCTCTGGTTTGGGGATTTTTGTGATATGGGCTAATCTTACTAGAGTTAGATGATATCTCAAAGTAGTTTTGATTTGCATTTCTCTGATGATTAAGGATGATGAGCATTTTTTCATATGTCTGTAGGCCGTGCACCTGTCTTCTTCAGAGAAGTTTCTCTTCAATTCCCTTGCCCAGCCTGAGATGGGATCACTTGTTCTTTGCTTGCTAATAACATTTGAGCTCTCTGTGGATTCTGGTTACTAAACCATTGTCGAAGACATAACCTGCAAATATCTTCTCCCATTCTGAGGGCTGTTTGCTTGCTTTACTTACTGTGCTCTTGGCTGTGTAGAAGCTTTTTAGTTTGATCATGTCCCAGTAATGTATTTTTGGTGTTGCTTCAATTGTCTGGGGGGTCCTCCTCATAAAATATTCGCCCAGGCTGATTTCTTCAAGAGTTTTCCCTGCACTTTCTTCTAGTATTTTTATAGTTTCATGTCTTAATTTTAAATCTTTAATCCAGTGAGAGTGTATCTTAGTTAATGGTGAAAGGTGTGGGTTCAGTTTCAGTCTTCTACAGGTCACCAGCCAGTTCACCCAGCACCCATTTGTTAAATAGGGAATCTTTACCCCACTGAATGTTTTTAATTGGCTTGTCAAAGATCACATAATGGTAAGTAGCTGGGTTCATCTCTTGGTTCTCTATTCTGTTCCATACATCTACCTCTCTGTTTTTGTGTCAGTACCATGCTGTTTTGATCACTATCGATTTATAGTATAGTCTGAGGTCTGGTAGCGTGATTCCTCCTGCTTTGTTTTTATTTCTGAGTAATGTCTTGGTGCTATTCAAGGTTTTTTCTGATTCCGTATAAAACGAAGTATTACTTTTTTTGAGATCTTTAAAGTATGACAGCAGAGCTTTAATAAGGATTGCATTAAAATTGTATATTGCTTTGGGTAGTATGGATGTTTTAACAATGTTGATTCTTCCCAGCTATGAGCATGGTATGTTTTTTCATTTGTTAACATCTTCACCTATTTCTTTTCTTAGAGTTTCATAGTTGTCTTTATAGTGATCTTTCATGTCCTTTGTTAGGTAAACTCCCAAATATTTCATCTTCTTTGGCAAAGAACAGAATACTGTGAACGGAATAGAGTCCTTGACTGTTTTTTCAGCATAACTATTGTTGATATATACAAAGGCTACAGATATATGAGTGTTGATTTGGTAACCTGAGACATTGCTGTGTTCCTTGATCACTTCTAAGAGTTTTGTAGCAGAATCCCTGGTGTTTTCCAGATATACACTCATATCATCTGCGAAGAGTGAACGTTTGATCTCTTCTGACCCTATATGGATACCCTTGATCACCTTTTCTTCTTTAATTGCGATGGCTAAGACTTCCATTACAATGTTAAAAATCAGTGGAGACAATGGGCAACCCCTGGTTCCTGATCTGAGTGGAAATGATTTCAATTTAACTCCATTCAATACAATATTGGCTGTGGGTTTGCTGTAGATGGCCTCTATCAGTTTAAGAAATGTCCCTTCTATACCAGTTTTCTTAAGTGTTCTGATCATGAAAGGATGCTGGATATTATCAAAAGCGTTTTCTATATCAATTGAGAGAATCATATGGTCTTTGTTTTTTAATTTGTTTATGTGCTGAATTATATTTATAGATTTACATATATTGAACCAGCCTTGGGATAAACAGACCGTGGGACAAAACCCACTTGGTCATGTCGTATAATTTGTTTGATGTGTTGCTGTATTCTGTTTGTTAGGATCTTGTTGAATAGCTTTGCTTCAATATTCATTAGTGATATTGGTCTATAATTTTCTTTTGTTGTTGGGTCTTTTCCTGTTTTGGGGATTGAGGTGATGTTTGCTTCATAGAATGAGTTGGGTAGTATTCCTTCTTTTTCTATATTTAGAAAAAGGTTAAAATAAGTTTGTACCTAGTAAATAGGTACTAGTTCCTCTTTAAAGTTTTGGTAGAATTCTGATGTGAAACCATCTGGTCCCGGGCTTTTCTTTTTAGGGAAATTTTGTATAGTTGATGCTATTTCAGACCTTGATACAGGCCTGTTCAACATTTCCACTTCATTCTGGCTAAGTCTATTTCCTTCAGCTTTCGTATTTCTTTCTTTCTTTTTTTTTTTTTTATTAAATCATAACTGTATACATTGATATGATCATGGGGCATCATACACTCGCTTCATAAACCATTTGACACATTTTTATCACAGTGGTTAACATAGCCTTTCTGGCATTATCTCAGTTACTGTGCCAAAACATTTACATTCTACATTTACCAAGTTTCGCAAATACCCCTGTAAGATGCAACACAGGTGTGATCCCACCGATCCCCCTCCCTCTACCTACCCCCCCTTCCCACTTCCCCCTATTGTTAAGTTGTAGCTGGGTTATAGCTTTCATGTGAGAGTCCCAAATTAGTTTCATAGTAGGGCTGTGTACATTGGGTACTTTAGTTTCTTGTAATATTCATTAAGGATTTTTTTTAATTTCTAAGGAGTCGGTTGTTATTTTGACTTTACCATTTCTGATTAATGAAATTAGAGATTTTACTCTTTTTTTCCTGTTTAGGTTAGCCAAAGGTTTATCTATTTTGTTGACCTTTTCAAAAAACCAACTTTTTGATCGACTGATCTGTTGTATAATACTTTAGTTTTCAATTTCATTTAATTCTGCTCTAAATTTGGTTATTTCTTTTCTTCTGCTGCGTTTGGGATTGGAATGTTCTTCCTTTTCTAATTGCTTGAGATGTCCCATTAAGTTGTTAACTTCTTCTCTTTCAGTTCTCTTGAGGAAGGCTTGCAGTGCTATAAATTTCCCTCTTAGGACTGCCTTTGCAGTATCCCAGAGGTTCTAATAATTTATGTCATTATCATTTTGTTCCAAAATTTTGCTAATTTCCTTCTTTATCTCGTCTCTGACCCACCTATTATTCAGCAGAAGGTTATTTAGTTTCCATGTTTTTGTATGAATATACTCAGATTCTTGTTGTTATGTAGTTCAACTTTTATTCCATCATGGTCCAAGAAGATGCAAGGAATAATTTCTATTCTTTTAAATTTGCTATGGTTAAACTTGTGACCTAAGATGTGATCGATTTTGGAGTACGTTCCATGGGCTGATGAGAAGAATGTGTATTCAGTTTTGTTAGGATGAAATGCTCTATAGATGTCTGTTATATCCAATTGTTGAATGGTTAAGTTTAAGTCTAAAATTTCTTTGCTAAGCTTCTATTTGGAGGATCTATCCAAAACTGCCAAAGGAGTGTTAAAATCTCTGACTATTATGGTGTTGGAGGAAATCATGTTGCTCATGTCTATTAGAGTCTCTCTTATAAATTGAGGCACATTCTGTTTGGGTGCATAAATATTAATAATTGAAATCTCATTGTGTTGAGTGTTACCCTTAACAAATATGAAATGACCATACTTATCTTTCCTTACTTTTGTTGGTTTAAAGCCTATTGTATGTGCAAATAAAATTGCAACACCTGCTTTTTTCTGATTTCCATTTGCCTGAAATATGGATGACCATCCCTTCACCCTAAGTCTATATTTATCTTTTAGGGTAAGATGAAATTCTTGTATGCAGCAGATATCTGGCCTGAGTTTTTGTATCCAGTCAGCCAACCTGTGCCTGTTTAGAAGACAATTAAAGCCATTCACATTAATTGTAAATATTGATAAGCCTGGTAGAATTTTGTGTATTGCATTTTTTGAAAGTCCAGTGGACATTTTTAATCCTTTTGCCACTGTGGAAGTTGAAATTTGATCAAAAGTTTCTGATTCAGTTTACTTTTGTTGTGGAGGATTGTGCTGCTCATTAGGGAGGATAGGTCTGAGAATATCCTGTACAGCTGGTTTAGTTATGGCAAATTTCTTCAACATGTGAATGTCATTAAAGTATTTAATTTCTTTATCATAAGTGAAACTCTGTTTCGCTGGATAGATGATCCTGGGTTGAAAGTTATATTATTTAGGAGATTAAAAGTCAGTGACCACCCTTTTCTAGCTTGAAAGGTTTCAGCAGAGAGATCTGTGGTGATTCTAACATTCTTCCCCCTTGTAGGTTATGGTTTTTTTTACGTCTGGCTGCTTTCAGAATTTTCTCCTTCATTTTAACTTTGGTGAAGTTAATTATAATGTGCCTAGGAGACGTCTTATTCAGATTGAGTTGTGCTGGTGTTCTGAAACCGTCTGCTATCTGAATTTCAGAATCTCTTGGCATGTCTGGAAAGTTCTCCTTCATAATCTCATGAAGAAGAGCCTGTGTGCCTTGCGAAGCAACTTTGTCACCTTCAGGGATTCCTATCAGGCAAATATTAGTCTTCTTTGATTTATCCCAGAGCTCTCTGAGAGAAAGATCTGTTTTTGCTCTCCATTTCTCTTCCTTTTTGAGAGTTTGGGAGCATTCCAAAGCTTTGTCTTCAATATCAGACATACTTTCTTCTGCTTGCTCCATTCTGTTACTGAGGCATTCTACTGTATTTCTCGGATCTTTGAGGGCTGCAAATTCTTGTTTCAATGTCTCAAAATCTTTGGTGATTTTGTCTTTGAATTCATTGAATTTTTGAGACAACTTTTGAAATGCTCCTTGAAATTCTAATTCCAACTTTACCTCCATTCTATTAATCTTATTTACAATCCAGATTCTGAATTCGATTTCTGACATCTCAGCCATTTGTTTATGAATGGGGTCTTCAGTTGTGTCCACCATATCTTTCCTTGGGGAAGTTGATCTACTTTGGTTATTCAAGTTACCGGAGTTTTTCCGCTGATTCGATCCATGATTATTTTACACTGTTTGGCTAGCTGAGCAAATAAGGTTAAGTTGGGTTGGAGGGCTCGTGCAGTAGTGATTAACCAGCCCTTTGCCCTAGAGCTGGGACTGATGTCTGTACATTTTCCCCTAGAGCTTTGCAAAGGACCCGTGCAATGATATGGCCTGAGACACTTGGGACTTACTTGGTGTGGTGGGGCTAAGTGGCTGGTCTTTTCATCTGGTCTCTGTCCTATCCTAGTGAATTAGTTACTCTGGGTTGAAGTCTCAGCTGTGAAGAAATACCAGCAATTAAATCACCCCGCCACCCACAGACAACAATTGGATTAGGAAAATTAAACCTTCCCACAGCCACACACCCAGGGTACTACTTTGGATAGTCCTTGGGTGATTGGCCCAGTTCAAGAGGTCCAAATTAATTGTCTCAGTTAGCACCAGTCTCAGGTGAGAGGGTTCAAAAGGCAACGAGATAGCCTTTGAACTATTGTTTATACTAGAATGTGTGAATTGCAAATGTAATAGAATTTAAAGGATGTAGATTTTACATGTTTTGTATTTACCTGGATGGAGTTGAAGCATATTCTTCTTAGTAAAGTATCATAAAAATAGAAAAGCAAGTATCCACTGTACTCAATACTAATATGAAATCATTATATAAACAACTACACACTCACACAAAAGAACAACATAAGCATATTCTAGTTGGGGGGAGAGGCGGAAGAAGGGAAAGGGGAAGAGGGAGGGTGATTGGGAAGTTCTCACCTAGTGTGCATAGCGTATGTGTATACAGAAGACCCCTGAGCTCTACCTTAGAATGCAGACAGTGTAACCTAAACATTTGTACCCTCATTAATCTGAAATTTTTAAAACGTAATAGAGTTTTTTTGTTTAAAAAAAAAAAGTTGAGTTAGCTATTCAACCTCCAAACCTTTGTTTACTCCTCTGTAAAATGAAGATTAAAACCAGAACATACTTCAGAGGTTAAGAGGTTAAATGCATGGAACACCTTAACGTCGTGCATAGTACACAGTATGGATGTAATTGATGCTAGTCATTATTATTATTACTGATCTGTTAATGCCATAAACTGTCTCATTTATTTCTTATTCATCTCAGTCAACACTTAACAAAGCTTCATCATGAAAGCCTATGTTCAAGTTTCCTTAAAAACCCCTTTGGTCATTTGAACCCTGACTCTAGAATTCTTCTAGACCACCTTCCTCTCCTTTTCCTTGTCTTTGTCAGTCCTAATTCATGACCCTACTTTCAACCCCTTTGTCAGTTTGTGTAACTTGGCTTCCACTCTTGCCCCTGTTGTGCTTGCTTGTCAGTCACATTGGATATCAGGTGGTGTCATAAGGGTCTGATGTCTGGTAGTCATCCTCAGGTCTCATGAACCATCCTCTCACCATAAAGAAATCCCTGGTTCTCCCTTGCCACTTGGAGCTTGTGGGATGACACATTTTGCACCTTTTGTATATCATACATGAGAGAATTAGTCACTGCTCCTTGGGGTACTCAGCAAATATTGGTCTTATTTCTACATCTGTCAGACTAGGTCCCTTTCTTAGCATTTATTTTATTTTATTCATTTTTTTCTTTAAGAGGAAATCTCATAGTTAATTGTATCAGAGATGAAGCTGTAGTTTACATATAGTTTATACTAAGCTGCAGTGACTAAGTATATTATAGACATACGAAACTTATTTGAGATTCTTTGATGTGAATCAGAAAAGATCAAAGAGACAAATTGGATGATTAATATATTGATTTAAAAGATAGAACTTTTATTTTAGCCTTACTGGAGTATAGAAAACTATTTTTTTAGTTTAGTAGCTCAAAAGTATTATTTGCATAAAGTCTCATTTACAAAGTTAGTAGCGGAGATAAATAAACATTGATGTCAGTTATTAATGGCTGCAGGGTTACAATAGTTCAAGCTGTAGAACTACTTTTATGTGACAAACAAGCCAGTGAGGAGTCTGTGCTTGTACTGATGACCTTAACTTTGATCCTCAGTATATTGAGGGATATTTTAGTACTAACTTTGTTTCTAACTATTCCTAGTCTTCTTTTTGTTATTATTTTACTTTAGCAAGAGAAAGAAAAAAGATAGACATCTACAGCATGAAGTTAATCTGTTCTGCATAATAAACTTTGTGGAATCCATATAATGTCAATTTAGTTAGAAGTGTTCTATTAAAATGTTTCTGATTCAGAATCTTAGCATATTAGGTTTCAAAGGATCTTAAGGAACGTTGAGGCCAGTGTTTCCTTGCCTGAGTCCTGAACTGAGATGTTAAAGGGTCTTCCAATAATAGGATGATTCTATGGATCTAGTAGATGTATGATATCCAAAGGTTAGAAAATAAGCTTAATAGGTTTCTTTCTGTAGTAGTTCTCTGAGCTTTAAATGTGCTAAGGAACTTTGTTGATCATACAGGGAGGCGAGAAGTAGGGAAGGATACTATTTATTTGAATTCTTTTTATGTAGACTGCTTACAAATAGTAAATAGATATTAGAAGGATGTAATTAAAATAGTAAATTAGACAGAATATGCCTCTTTACTGCTCAGAACTATCAAAATAATTTCCCATCTCATACAGAATAAAAGCCAGGATCCTTACAATGACTTTACAAGACCCTTTTGGGGCCCGAGCTCCTGACCTCTTTCTAACTTCCTCTCCTGCTACTTCCCACTGTGTTGTGGGCACACTGGGCCTTCTCAGAGAGGTCTGCTGGGATCATCCTCCTGCCTGCTCTGTTTTCTTCATAGCACTTGACGACTTCTACTGTACTACATCATTGCTATATTTAATTTTTTAATTGTCTGTTTCCTTCTACTAGAATGTTGTTGTATGATGACAGAATTTTTTTATGTATTTAGTTCTCTGTTGTATCCTTAGCGTCTAGAATACTGCATTTGTACATAGTAGGTACTCAATAACTATTTGTTGAATGAGCTAATTGTCCCTGGCAGAAATCTGGAGAGTCGAAATTCAGGCAATATACTTGAGACTAGGAAGAAAGGTACAGACTTTGACCACCTCCGTCCTGAGTGGACTGGGCAGGGGAGCAGATGTACAAACACAACAGGAGTCCTCCTGTGTGAGAAAAGAGGAGTCTGACGATGATCATGTGCAATAAGTCTGGTGACAACTTCCTTTTTAGGGCCAAAGGTGAGAAGAGGAATTAGGAGGAAATTAAGAAATCATGCTTCTGAAATAGAAGTAGGTGATGGTGCCTCTCTTACTATGCTACCTTCTCCTGGAATTACAACCAGTAGGACATGAAAGGGCAAGGGCAACCTCTAGCTTGGCCTAACAGTGACCTGTAAGCCTAGAGATGAATTTGTCCCACAGATCTGTCATTCTTTAAGCAGAGGTTTACTAGATAACAAATCATGTCCAACGAGTTACACAAGAAACATATTCATTTGAGTATGCTGTTTTTCCAATGAAAGGTTTTGTTGTTTTTTCTTTTAAAACTTGCTCAGCTGGTTTATGAGTTTTGATAATTTCACATTTATTCTCCAATCTATCGTGTTTAAAATGAGTTCCCTTTTTGTTTTTTAAAACAAAACAAAACAAAAACAGAAGGAAAAAAGACAATAGAGTGCTAGGTTGAAGATGCATTACTATAATGATAACTATAGTTCTTGCCACAAAGAATTGAGTTTTTTTTCCCCCTCAGGTATCTAGCTTATTGGGGTTCCTTTCTACTATATTACACTTATAAAAAAGAAATAAGAGAAAGGCATTTAATTCCATTCTTTTCTAGATGGGTGAAATACACTCCTGTTCCATTAGCTAAATAGAATAGTGTCCTGAAATTAGTTCGAAATTTGTATACGTTTATGTAAAATGTTATAGTACAAAATTACAACTACTAGTTTTCTACTTCTTCTGTTTCTGCTCCATAAGAAGAGAATTGTTTAGAGCATGTTTATGTCCCATGAGATTATGCTTTAGGACATGTGATTGCCCTGAACAAAGCACAAGCTCTACCAGTTCCTAATAAATTATTATGTCTTCCACACCTGTTCCTGTCTTTTCTCTGAAGTATTCATCCAAGAGAACACAGCATCAACTAAACATATCAGAATTGTGGGAGACATTTCCCTGATAAATGCATGGACAATTGATTTGTTGTGATTAGAGGAAAACTTCAGGAGCAGAGGGTGTGCTGCTGAAAACTGACTTTCTGCCCCTGCTGCCGGAAAGTGTCTCCTTCTGCCCCCTTCCCCTTTTCTAACCATTTCCTCAGAGAGCAGTCACATGACCATGTCACCATAGTTTTTAATGCCAAACATCTAAGTGTCTTTAAAATGCAGCACAACCCTTTTAAAGGCAAATAGTGAAGTAGTTTCATCTGACATTTCCATTATAGCTGCTCTTAGTGCATTCTAAACATCATACATAAATGTAGCTGGCCAACTCTTTTTTTTTTTTTTTTTTTTTGAATAAAATGATGCAAAGCCATTGAGCTGTCTTTTCATATTTGATGCTTGATCTGTTGAACACGGAATACATTTTTTTCCCTTAGAAATGTGATTTGATCTGAGGATGTCTACCAAAGTCTGTATTAGATTTTTCTAACATTTGTGTTATATTTTACAAATACAGGCATATCTCATAATTTTGTGACATACCTAAGTATTTCTGAACTAACATCAATTACTCTGTTATTTTTAGTGGTCTAAGTCCAAACTGAAAACAACAAATGTTAAATTGCTACATGTTTGCAGTTATTATCAAATCGTTATTTTCTGTATATGTGAATATTGTGTTCTCAGACTTGTATAAATGTTTGGTTTTGCATCTTAGAGGCTTTAGTAAATATCATTGTTCATTTATTAAATATTTAATAAGCATCACTGTGGGTTAAGAACAGTATATGATGACTTGGTATGAAAATGAGCAAATTTTAATCATTGCCCTGGAAGAGCTCATAGTCCAGAAAGAAAGGTGGATGGGAGAACACAGAAATCACAATTACAGCAGTACAAATTTCTTCTAAAGAACTGTTTGCATATCCATGGTATGTACTCATCCACCCATATTACCATTGACTCCTCTGTTTGCAGACAAACAGATCGCCTCCAGCTCCCCACCATCATAGCACAGTTTGAAAGATCATCTTTGGATTCGTTCTCTTGTGTGTCTATATGAGAATTGTTTGGGAATATACATTCAGAGGCGGAAGTCCTCTAATGTAAGTAGAAGACAGGAGGACTGCAAAAGAATATAGGGGGCAAGTATTTTATTCTTTAGGGAAAATTGCAGGGACCTTTTATTCAATAGTTTTTAATTAGTATAGAGAAAGGGAGTGGGATTTATATTAGGACAGTGATGGTAAAAACCAACTAAGACTCCTTATAAAATTTTCTGAAGAGCTTGGGTAAGATTAATAAGCTATATGTAGTCTCGCTTTTCTGTCTTTAACCCTGATGTTAACCTCTTTCTTTTCACCATGGAGGTATAAATACCATATATTGAGGTCTCTTCTATCCTAGAAAAATATCAGCCTCAACCGTATGTCCCTTTCTAGCTACTGTGCTATTTCTTTACTACCACATTCGCAGAAACCAAGTATAATTTTATAAATATATTATAGTAGGGATTAGCCAGTGCCCCAGAGTGGTGAATGTTAAATACATGGACAATTGATTTGTTGTGATATCCTCGTATTGATCCTTGTATTGAGTCATGCCTGACTTTTGATGAGTAATTTGTTCTTGAAAATGTGAACACATGTAACCTATGCTTAGCACTGAGACTTCCTGACTATTTAGTCACTCTTTCTTTTCTTTTCTTTTTTTATTGTTTGGGGTTCATTGCGGGTACAAATAATTAGGTTACACTGATTGCATTTGTTAGGTAAAGTCCCTCTTACAATTGTATCCCACCCCCAAGAGGTGTGCCGTACAGCATGAGCCCCATCCCCCTCCCTGCTCCCTCGTTCCCCTGCCCCCCACCCTGGATTGATTTGACTTTTTCTTTTATGAGGGTATGTATTAGATCATCTACTGGCTTCGTATTAGGACTGAGTACATTGGATTCTTGCTTTACTAAGAAGAATGTGTTCCAACTCAATCCAGGTTAATACAAAAGATGTAAAGTCTCCATCTTTTTTAATGGCTGAATAGTATTCCATGGTGTACACATACCATATCTTATTAATCCATTCCTGGGTTGGTGGACATTTAGGTTGTTTCCACATTTTGGCAATTGTAAATTGAGCTGCGATAAACAGTCCAGTGCAAATGTCCTTATGATAAAAGGATTTTTTTTTTCTTCCTCTACCCTCTACTAGGGTAGAGGCCTAGTAATGGGATTGCAGGATCCAATGGGAGGTCTAATTTGAATTCTTTGAGCATTCTCCATAGTTCATTCCAAAAAGGGTTGTATTAGTTTGCAGTCCTATCAGCAGTATAAAAGTGTTCCCTTTTCTTCATATCCACCCCAGCATCTGCAGCTTTGAGAGTTCACGATGTGAGCTATTCTATCTGGGGTTAGGTGATATCTCAGGGTGGTTTTGATTTGCATTTCTCTGACAATCATTGACAATGAGCATTTTTTCAAATGTTTGTTAGACATTCATCTGCTTCCTCAGAGAAGGTTTTGTTCATATCTCTTGCCCAGAGGTAGTT
Organism: Nycticebus coucang; assembly: GCF_027406575.1. Classification (NCBI taxonomy): domain Eukaryota; kingdom Metazoa; phylum Chordata; class Mammalia; order Primates; family Lorisidae; genus Nycticebus; species Nycticebus coucang. The sequence continues at coordinate 142,260,105 of NC_069783.1, forward strand.
CTTCATATTTTGAAGAACTGGAAAAATAGTGCTTCCTTTTGTATGAAACCAGAGAAAAACTTGCATAGCTAAGGCTTTTCTTAGTAACATAAACAAAGCTGTAGGCATCATCTTCTCAGACTTCATGTTATAAGTCCATAGTAAATAAAACAGCATAGTATTGGTACAAAAGTAGATACATAGGCATATGGAACAGAATAGAAAACTAAGAGATGAGACCAGTCTCTACTTGCCATCTGATCTTTGATAAATGAAACAAAAGCATACAAATGGTGCTGGGGGAACTGGATGACCACATGTAAAAGACTGAAACTCAACTCACATCTTTCACTACTTACCAAAATTGACTCAAGGTGGATAAAAGATTTAAATCTAAGACATGAAATGATAAAAATCTTAGTAGAATGAGTGGAAAACTCTTGATGTTGGACTGGGGAAAGATTTTATGACAAAGACTTCAGTGGCCATTGCAACAACTGACTCAGTTTAAACTGAAAAGCTTCTGCACAGCTACGGACACAACAAATAAAGCAAAAAGACAACCTTCAGAAAGAGAAAAGATATTTCCAAAGTATAGAATCTACAGAGAACTCAAATTAATCACTCTTTTCTTTTTAAAATATCTTTAGTGATGTTATCCTTAAGCGGTCTGACAATGAAGTTTGCAAACTCATCCTAGAAAAAGTGCTATGTACCTCATTCATGAATATCACTGTGGTCAGCCTTGAAATACTTCCCTTGGGAAGCTACACACCAACACCAGTACCCAGTCCACCCTTCAAAGCAATTTTGGAACTCTTTCTAGAATTGCCATTGTTGTCATATTACCCTTGATGTCTTGATTGTCATCAAAATGTGTTCCTTTGAATATTTCCTATATTTTCATGTAAAGAAAAAAGCCATTGGGGGGCCTTATCAGGTGAGTAGGAAGGGGGTTCCAATACAATTATTTGTTTTCTGGCTAAAATGTCTGTTACAGACAATGCCATGTGAGCTGGTGTATTGTCATGAAAAAGTTCAGGTCATTTTCATTTACCTTTTTCACATGTCCTTTCAGTACTTCCAAATCATAAACTTGGTTAACCGTTTGTCCATTTGGTACAAATTCGTAATCAGTAATTCCTCTGATATAAAAAAAAAAGGTTAGCAACATCATTTTGACTCTCGATTTGGATTAACAGAGCATTTTGGTCATGGAGAATTGACAGACTTCCATTGTGCACTTTGACTGTTTATTTGAGGGTCATATCGATACACCCATGTTTTATTATCAGTGATAATATGGCCTGAGATATCATCTTGCCTCTCCAAAAGGTCTTGGCAAACTTTGAATCTCCTTTGCTTTTGTTTATTGGTGAGCTCCTTCAGGACCACACACCTTCTCATGCTAAGATTTTCAGTTAAGATTTGTTGTTTCTCTATCAATGTTTACTTGGTCTGCTGTGCGTCTTACGTCAGCCGACAATTCTGATGCACAATTCAACAGGTTTTTCTATTGTTTTTGTCAGTTCTGCTTGTTACTGGTCACCCTGACCTCTCTTTGTCAGCAACAGTTTCTCTCCCCTCAAAAAGAAAAAAAAGTTTAATTCATTTGTACATTGCCCCCATAAACTTGGGCTAACATATCCCTGATTTCACTTCCATTCTTGCCAAGTTTAACAGGAATTTAATATTTGTTTGTTGCTCTAATTCAAGCTCCATTATTCTCACGACAGCACACAAAAACACACACCAACCATAATGAACACCCTCACCAAGACATTGCCGAACATTGACACAAACACAGCTTTGAGATGCTGATATACTAAGATTATGAAACTATACCACTCTTTTTGTACAGTGCTGCCAACATAAGCACCTCGTGGCAAGTTCATGAACTTAATTGTCAGACATTGTATATAACATATTACAAATGCTTTAGAATTATTTTTAATAATAGGGTAGGCTATTATTCTAGACAGTCCCAATCTAGACAGGATAGGCTAGATTATCTTGCAATAACAACCCCCAAATCTCAGTCATTTAGTGCAGCAAAGGTGTATATTTTTTATATGCTGTATGTTTTTGTAGGTCATCCTCTGCTCATTTTAGTTACTCAGGGATCCAGATTGAAAAGTCAGCCACCACCTTGAGCATCACCAGTCACCATACCAGAAGGAAAGGAAGGACTCACATTGAACTGACACATGATGCTCACCTAACTCCTCATGCAAGTGGGCCAAGAGGTAGAATCTTAGGTGCCTAGAAGGCAAAGGACTGAGAATATTCAGTGCTAACACTAATGACCACCACAGTTATATCATGCCACTTTTGGGGGCTGCTAATTCTCAATTGATTGTGTCTTTTTACTCCCTCGTGGTGAATGGCTTTCTTATGTGGTCTATGCTTTTTTAAATGATTGCAAGGTCATCTTTGTTGGGGGTTATCATGGAATAGTTCCTACAAAATGGCTTTGCATTCTCTTCTGCTGAAGAAACTCAGGGGTTTCACCAGTTGAAGACTTTCTTAATGTTTCTTTATTGGTTTGCGATCCCATGTAATTATTTCATTTATTTATTTATTTTTTATTTAATTTTTTTTTTTTGAGACAGAGTTTCAAGCTCTCACCCTGGGTAGAGTGCCATGGCATCACAGCTCACATCATCCTCAAACTCTTGGGCTTAAGCGATTCTCTTGCCTCAGCCTCCCAAATAGCTGGAACTATAGGCGCCCGCCACAACACCTGGCTAAGATGACATGATCTTATACTTAGAACACCCCAAAGAATTAACCACAAGACTTCTGGAAGTGATCAAAAAATACAGTAATGTCTCAGAATATAAAATTGATATCCACAAATTAGTAGCTTTTGTATATGCCAATAACAGCCAACATGAGAAGGTAATTAAGGACATAATACCCTTCTCAGTAGCTTCAAAGAAAATGAAATACCTAGAAATATACCTCACAAAGGAGGTGAAGGACCTCTATAAAGAAAACTACAAACCCCTAAGAGAAGAAATGGTAGAAGAATAATAGTAGTAAACAAATGGAAGAACACACCATGTTCATGGCTGGGAAGATTCAACATTGTTAAAATGTCTGTACTTCCCAAAGCCATCTACAGATTCAATGCCATCCCTATTAAAATACCAGCATTATGCTTTCAATATTTGGAAAAAATGATTCTTCATTTTGTATGGAATCAGAAAAAAACCCACACAGCCAAGGCAATTCTTAGTAATAAAAACAAAGCCAGGGGCATCAGTCTGTCAGACTTTAGGCTGTACTACAAGGCTGAAGTGATCAAAACAGCATGGTATTGTCACAAAAATAGAAACATAGATATTATTTGGTCACTCAAATGGGAAACCTGGCCTTTTATCCTAGACCAGCAGTTCTCAACCTGTGGGTTGCGACCACTTTTTAACAATGAAAATACATCGTGGCATTAGGAACATTGTGAACCACTGTCCTAGATTCTTCTTCTCTTTCAGCCCCTCATCTAGTCAGATACCAGAACTTTTTGTTTTACCTCCTAAAAATTTTAAAATCAGTATTCTCCTCTCTACCCCCACTACCACACATAGTTAAGTTTTCATTATTCATTCATCATATTGGATATATTTGTTGAATGAAGAAGTACTATATGCTAGATGTGGAAGTTGTGAGGTTGCAGTTGTGACTAAGACAGCAAAGTTCCTGCAACCATGGAGCTTTTATTCACATGTAGGAGACAGTGAACACATAAATATATAATAGATAATATGATGTTAGAGAGCAATAAGCCTCTGCATTGCAGGTATTCCATCATCACCTAGTGGTGATTTAGGTAATTTGCAGGCTTAGTTGCTAAGGTTGTCAATGAAGTCTCCTGAAGATTCCTTCCTGAAGTTGAGTTCCAGAAATTGCCATACTATAACTGTTCCTAAGTTTTAGGCATGCAAAACATAAATTTACTTAAGTTGGTTTGGAAGTTTGAAGAATTGTTTCCATTACATTACATTATTGAAGTGTATTTTTAAAATAAATTTTGATTATATTGATATGCTTTTTTTTATTAAATCATAGCTGTGTTCATCAATGCTATCATGAGGTACAATGTGCTGGTTTTGTATACAATTTGAAATATCTTCATCAAACTGGTTAACATAGCCTTCACGGCATTTTCTTAATTATTGTGTTAAGACATTTATATTCTACATTTAGTAAATTTTGCATGTACCCTTGTAAGATGCACCATAGGTGTGGTCCCATGGTTGCTTTCTCTTTAGGGTGTATTTAGAAAATTTCATAGAAGTAGAAATAAATACTTCCTCTCAAGAGCATTTGTGTTTCTTTTCATGTAATATTTTACTGTCCATTCTCTGAAGTATCTGTGCAAATTTTTTATAGGTATTTAAAATGATTTGGAGTTTTCAGGAAAAAAAATGAAACTATAGCTACTGACTTGGGTGTGCCCTGGAGTACTCAAATCCTATCTTGGCATTTAACAGGAAGGGTGTATATTTGGGCATCCTTATATTTACATTATGCTGTTCTTTCTTTTTGCCACAGTTGGTGATGAATCAGTCATCATGTTTCTAAAACCAATAGCAGAACTATGTATTAATAACGCTCCCTGGGGGAGTAGCAGAACATTGATCTATGCTTGCCAGGTTAGCTAACAACCATCCCACTTATCCCCATGGTCAGGTTCTGCCAGAGAATAGTGCCAGGTCTTTTGTGGCCTTTGAACACCAACCTAAGTCTTTCCCCTAATGTCTGCATCTTTAAAAGACTCCAGCAGCGCTAATGGAGATGAACCTGGCAGTCTGAGATGAGGAAAAAAGGGATCTCAGCATCCTACTTGTGCCAGTGAACAGCTTCTCTCTGGTTTCAGCTGTTTCATTTAGATAAATGCTTCTAGGAAGATGAGACAATGGCATTTGCATTTATGGGTTGGATCCTGGCAGTTACAGCTTAACTATCTGGATTCAGTTTCATAGAAATATATACCATCATCCATCTATTCCCCTCCTTTCCTGATCTTGCAGCCATTTTCAAATCAGCACATTTTAATAGGTGGAATAGGGACTTGCAGGTGTGGCAGGTTAAAAATAGTGATTGGAGACTGCATCATCTTTCTCACAGTGAAATGTTAAAGCTCTGTTTTTGTTAGGGAATTACAGCTGATGTTTCCCAATGGCTGTAGCTACTTCTGGATAATGGGAAAGGAACTGTTGAAAATCTGCTGGAATTGCCCTACCAAATGAGGCAGAGCATAAGATAGGAACGAAATTACTCCATATTGGCCTGGGGCTGTTCTGAAAAGATAGTTATGGCATGTTACCATGTAGCCATCCTATATTCATAAACTATGATGCCAAATAATTTTGTGGATATTCCTGACTTGTGCAACCACTATGTACATGGTGGGCATAAAGTTCATGTGCAGTTTAAAATAGTGTGTAATTTTAAGTTGCACATGAACTTTATGGACACCCTGTATAATACAACTTAATTTCCTCTTTTTTAAAAAATATTAACTAAATGGACAATGTCTTGTAGTTAATATCCAGTTGTTTGGGAGATCTAGGATAAACGTTTCTGGTCCTGCCGTGTATTTTTCTTTTAATCACATAGAATATGGAATATAGAGAGAGCGATACATACAGTAGAACCTCCACAGTCGACTGCCTCCTTAAGTTGACATAATTTTCATAGATCAGATGTGCACAACATATACTCAATGGAAGTTCCTTATGTTGACCACATTTGTATGTTGACTAGTCTGTTACAGTCCCTGGGTTGGCCAACTTAGAGAGGTTTACTGGAGTTTCTGATTCAGGATTTTTTTTAAGTGGATAATGAAGTGAAACTACCCTATCTCATAGCTCTTTCATTATTTTAAAACATGCACTTGTCTCATGTTTTCATATTAGTGCTTAGAATAAATATTAACATTCCACACATTAGACTGTGATAAGTGGCTCAAAAAGGTAAAATAAATTGCTTCAGAACACAAATTACGAATCATATGCTACCTTATATTCATGAACCACTTTATATTTTTGTTAGTAATACATACATATTTTTGTTTCTCCCAACAGTTTAGAATCAGATAGAGTCCAGTTCTTCTATTTCTAGTTCTGTAGCTATTCCTCTGATCCAGGAGTTGGCAAACTTTTCCTATAAAGGTCCAGATGATAAATACTTTAGGTTTCAAGCCCAACAGTCACAACTAATAAACTCTGTCACTGCAGCATGAAAGTGGCCATAGATAATAAATAAGTGTGTGTAGCTATGTACCAGTAAAACTTTATTTACAAAAGTAGGGAGTGGATAGGATTTGGCCGACCTTTGCTCTAAACCAGTAGCTTCCAAATTTATGAAAAAGTCTTTTATGGTCTCCATTTGTGACTACTTCCAATCCTCTATGTTTTTAAAGTTAAACTTTCAGATAAACTCAGTATTGAATAATCATAAGTTTACACTCCCATTTTAAATTAATTAGAGGCATAAATAAATGTCAACCAAAACCTGTCAAAGCCATCTTTCTTAAAAGCTGTGATCCATTGAATCAGATGTAGTTTTGCTTTGTGATACCGAGTCCAGTTTCCTGTCAAGGGCGTAGCCACCTAGCTAATTACTTGAACATTAGATAATGATATAACTCAATCCTTGGATCCTGGACTCTGGCTGGTTGACCACCTCTTTCTTTAGCTCCTGTTGTCCACTACTTGCCAACCTCAGAAAGGGACCTGCCTGCCCTGCCTTCAGGTTGTAAGACTAGTTCCCTGATGTGAGAGGTTGTAGTTCCTCTGTCCCTCACTATGCAGCATTATTCAGCTGAGAAGTAACCCCTCAAATTATTTGGAAAAATAACCTTCAATATTATTTTGTTTGGCTTAATCATTTCCTTAGTGAGCAAGCATTTTTTTAGAACTATATATTAAAGTCTATAAGTAACTCAAACCCAAGTATTAATATTTTTATGTTAGAGACTATTGTGATTGTTAACATACAATTGAATAATTGATTAGACTCATGATTTTGAGTTAGAACTCTTAAGTTTATAAACAATATTGGGATATTTTAGAGTACCCAAGAATTATATTTTAATACTTAATTAGATGAACTGCCTACATTCTTTCTAAAGTGTTTGTCAGATAACTAGAGAACAGTCAGCCTTCCATACCCTTGACTTCCACATTGGTGGATTCAGCCAACAACAGATTGAAAACACTTAAAAAATAAATGATTGTACTGAAAATGTACACAATTTTTTTCTTGTCATTCATAAAAGAGTATAACAACTATTTCTTTTTTTCTTTAGAGACAGAATCTCACTGTGTCACTCAGGCTGTAGTGCAACGGCACAATCATAGCTCACTGCAGCCTCAAACTCCTGGCCTCTAGCAAAGTGATCCTCTTGTCTTATTCTCCCTCAGTGTAATAACTGATTGTATAGCATTTATATTGTATTAGGTATTATAAATCTTCTAGAGATGATTTAAAGTATGTGGGAGGAATATGTTGGCTATGTGCAAATACTATACCACTTTATATAAGAGACTTGAGCATTCTAACTTTGGTATCCAAGGGAAGTATTGGAAACAATCCCCCATGGATATCAAGGGACAACTGTACTTACAAAGAAAATGGAATATATTAAATTGATAAATGTAAAGTGTTTGAAGTTATATTAGTCTTTCTTTAAAATTGATAGTATAAAGAAAATAAGACTAAACTTAAAATTTTAAGAGAGAAGTTGAATTTTGAAATATTACAAATGGATAAATAAACCAAAGAATGCCTGAATAGTCTTTTTTGTTTCTCTAGGACGTTGAAAAGAAAACCTCACACTGAAGTGATCAGTGTGAGTAATCTGTGTACTGTCCTGTGCTGATGCAATTCTAAGCTCAGCAAAGAAATGTGACATTTTAGTTGGACTGCATAGTTTACAGTTTCCTAGAGAAACCATATTTCCCTTTGAAATATTGAAAATGGTTATAAATTTCCAGAGCTGTCTTCCAAGACCACTGTTTGCCACTTACTTGTGTTAAGTACCTCTCTTACATATAGAATTAATTTCTTAGTTGGTGTTCATTGAAGTTTTATGTTTAAGTAGCTGAGAGTCTTCATTTTAATCACAAGAGGAGTGAAATCCTCAAAGGTGCTACTCTGAGGAACAGTGGATTGGTCTTAACATGAAATGGAGTGAATGGCTGGTCTTCAGGCCTGACCTCTGAGGTAATGTCTCAGAACTGAGTTTTCAATAAAATAGATAAAGAATTTTTATTAAGTTTCCTAAGCTGGAAACACATCCATCCTCTGATTTTGCTGGACAATGTGTTTACCATTAAGGATTACCCGTCTCAGTGAGAGTGCAAGGCGGTTGTGGAGGGCATGCAACCCTGCCTCAGGGGAAAGTGAAGCTTGGCAGAATCCCAGTTGCATTACAGTCCTGGTGGAGGTGCTGACCTTTTGCCCTTGTCCTTGGGAAATTAATCAGTTCCTAGAGCTACTAGAGATTGCAAGACATTATCTCATTCAGCCCTGTGACTCCAAGTAGGGATTCACTTAAATTATCTCTAGCAAAGGAGAATGTCTTCATGTACTACTTGTATAATTAAAAATTAATTTTAAAGATTTTTTTTAATTACCTGTGGGAGGTTTTGTTCTACCTATGAGCTGTAGGGATGGTAAGTTGCCTTTCTACCCTATGAGAAGTAATGATGATAAAGATAATTAGAGCTTACACACATTGAGCATTTTCTGTGTGCCAGATACTAAAGTTAAAGGCTTCCTCTGCATTCACTTATTTAATCCTCAGAGCTACCCAGTGGGACAGATACTGTTCTCGTCCTCATTTTACAAATGAGAAAACTCAGGGTCACAGCTCCCAAGGGAGAGAGTTGGGAGTTGAAACCTTGGTTTGTCTTACTCTAAAAGCTGTGCTCTTGACCTCTGTATTATTCTGCCTTTCCTAGTTATGGTACTTAGCTTGTATTCTTATTGTGGTCCTCTTCAGGGAATAAACTAGTTACTAGAGTCTATAAAGAATTACACAATACAGTGCAAACTGAAGGATTTAGAGGATTAAGGAATTAATGTTATCTGTTCCTATGCGTCTTACCTATTATTAATTAACGCGTGCAATATTTATGGTTGGAAGGAAATATTTACTCATGTGGTAAAGCTGGTATATAAGGAAGCAGTTTGCATAATTCTGTATTATGCAGAAGGACAGAGCTGCAACCAGCAAAGTGGGATCATATTCCACATCTCCCTCCTCTTTAGTAATACTGAGCTGGAAAAAAAAATCTATTTATTTGGGTAGTAGGTAATGTAGGGTGTATATTGGTTATCTCCACAAAATTTTTATAGTTGGCAGTACTGAGAATTGTAGATTTTTAAAAAATTCTAATGTCTTCCTTAATTTGAGTGCCTCTGGAATTAATTCTCATTTTTCCATGATGAATAAGAGCCTGAGAAAATAGTGGAGAATAAAGTAAATTCAACCCCCAGCCTGGCCCCTGGTTTCCAGGCTGGCTACAGTGAGAACTGTCAGGGAGATAGATGGGGGCTCTATGGTTTCCTGGAGTTTTCAGCCATGTGTGGGCACCACATGTGGTGTGTTTAGTGAATACAAATACAAGAACACATGCTGTTTCCATTAGGGACACTTCAGACCTCTCTCTGTCCCCAGCCTTACTGCCGACTTCAATGGGTCATTTATCATAGGCCACTTACTGATACTGACTGGGCTTTATTTAGGTCTTGCTACAAGTAAGTAGCAAACAGTGTGACTTAGTTCTTTCATAACGTTTATTATACAATGATATTGTTTCTCAACAATCCACAAATACATTTGCAAAGAAGAAGGGATTTACTAGCTGCTTTGGGAAAGGGATTTATTTGTATTGAAAGTGCAAATCTGATCATGTATCAACTTTACTTAAACCTTTCAATGACTTAACTGCAGTCAGACCATTCAAGATGGGCTCTATTCTCTGCAATCATCCCCTTCTTTTACCTCTTCTACCTTCAACAGACTGAACTGCTTTTAGTTTTCCACATATAGCATATAAATTTTAGCCTTTTCTCGATCTCTGTTTCTTTGTTCCTTTTGTTGACAAGGCCTTTCTCTGACTTCTTTGTCAAAAAAACATCTCCTCCCCCCCCAGCAAAACTTCTGGACTTGGTGCTCAGAGGATGGTGAGATGTTATCTGTTGTTGGTAGCTGTGATCCTGCTGTAGTGAAGCAATTTGGTTCTGTCTCTGATTCATGGTATAGCAGCCTGAAGGGTGGACTGCATCTGTTTGCTCACCTACCCCCAGGTGCCTAGCCCAGAGCCTCAATCCGCACAGAGACAGCCGCTAGTGATTCTTGAGCTGAGTTTAAATGACTTGTAAGCAACTCTGAGCTTCACTCAGGCACAGTCACATATTATTCTCCTTATGGTCCTTATCTCAGTGACTTACACACCTGTATCATGAGAAAGTACATACTGAAGAACTGGCCGGCAATGCAACTCCCTCAATTTTCTATGATTGAAGAGCCTAGATATACCAACTGTACAATCTGTTTTCCTTCATGAGTGTTGTCACTAGAGACACTCTTATTAAGTGTTTTTCCTGGCGGTCCTAAGCAGACACCAGTGGCCGCATCATCTATTGTTTATACTTAAGAGGAAAGTACTGTTTTAGAAAGAGTGCCAGGTATTTTGCTCTTAATCATTTCCCTATTTAATTTGGCAAAGCTGCCCAGGATTTATCTTGCCCTCAGTCTGGGATCCAGTGAAGGTTCCCATTGCTTCAGTGTGTGCTTGCCTGCTGTTTACTTTCAAGAGATATGTTTTCTTCCCAACCAGGTGGTGGGGTGTGTAGAATCTTCTTCCTTTAAAAACCCCTCTTGGTGGAAGTATAACACATCTCTGACTTTTATTCTGTCTTATTTTTACAATTCATGATGCTTTCTCTTCCTTCTTTTCAATTCATCAAGAGACCACGAAGCACACTGAGAATAACAGGAGCTTTGAAGTCAGAACTCTGAATAGAGAGCGGCTCCTGTGGGTCAAAGGGGTAGGGCGCCGACCCCATATGCTGGAGGTGGTGGGTTCAACCCCAGCCCCAGCCAGAAACTGCAAAAAAAAAAAAAAAAAAAAGGAAAGAAAAAAGAAGTCTGAATAGAAAGAGATGAACCCCACTGCTTACTAGATTGTGGATCTTTGTCATGTTACTTAACCCCAGTTATCTTCAGTTTTTCTCATTTGAAAATGAAGATAGTTCCTATGTCATTAGGGTGGTATGAGGATTCAGGGAGATAATTTATATACAGAAGTTGTCAAATACTTGGTCATTGTGATCATTACCATATGCAGCCATGCTATGGTCTACATGGGATATAAAATACTGATGAATGAAACAAGTCACAAAGTACTGACACATGAATACAAGTAAATGGCAAAAAGGCATTTTATATATATATGAAAAGTAGTAAGATTAGCTCCTGAAAGAATCACAGAATGTTGTAGACCAGAAAAGACCCTTAGAGACCATTTAGTCTAGTCTCTATATTTTACATATACAGCAAACATATGTTGAATGCCTATTTTAAACCAGAAGTTAGGCTGGTGTGTGTTCAGTCCTCAAAATAGTACTAAGGTAGGTATTTTCATCCCCTATTTTATAGGTGAGGTCACATGATCTGCTCAGTGTAATCAGCAAAGCGTAATTCAAACCCAGGTCTCTTGTGTTTAAGCGCATGTCTGTTACATTATATTCCTTCTGTTTAGCAAATACACAGATGGGTAGTGCGTATAAGGCACAATATAGGCCACTTAGAGGTGAAGTTTTCTCTACCATTAAAGCTAACAGTAAATAGTAAGAAAAGAACTCACTATTTATTTTTAGCTCCATGAAAGAGGTATACTTAAGCTGTTCCCTTGAAGGATGGGTGAGAGTTTAATAGGAGAGCACAGCAGTCATTTTAGTGGGGTCATAACATAAGTTAGGAAACAAGTGGGAAAATTCAAGGTATATTCATGAATATTCACTATCACTTTTTGATTGGAGTGAAGATTTTATAAGGGGGGCTAAGACTGGAAAAGAGTCTGGTTGTGAAAGGTCTTACTGGACAAATTGAAGAGGTTAACCTTATTCTGAGAGGCAGTGGAGAGTAATAATCGGTCTGTAGTGTGTTGAGAGACTGAAAACAGTCTCATCAGCTTGATCCAGTACTAGAGACAGAAATGCCTATGAGAAAGGACATTTCTTTTGTGGTATTTTAGAGTCTCCCCCTATGAAATAGGATTTAAGTTCTGGCCATGTCTTTTATTAACAATATGACTCCAGATTCAGCCTTTTCATCTATACAGACTAGGAAAATCATTAAAATGTACCTCCCTGGGCGGCGCCTGTGGCTCAAGGAGTAGAGCGCCAGTCCCATATGCCAGAGGTGGCAGGTTCAAACCTAGCCCTGGCCAAAAAAAAAAAAAAAAATGTACCTCCTTACTTCACAGAAGTGGCCTCTGGATGAAATGGAGACATTACTGTACGCTGGTACAGGCGCCTGTGGCTCAAGGAGTAGGGCGCTGGTCCCATATGCTGGAGGTGGCAGGTTCAAACCCAGCCCCAGCCAAAAAAAAAAAAAAAAAAAGAGTATTGGTATTTCTGTAATGGTTAATCATAAGAGCTACATAATCTTCCTACAGCATTTTGGTTTTATTTTAAATATAGTTGGAAGTCTGTGATTCCCCCCACCACCACCATCCCCGCATCATAAAGCATGGAAAACTCTTAAAATAGTTATCCAGGTTTCATGCATCTTTTAAAGAAAATTTCTACTTCTGAACCCCAAAGGGAAGCTTTTGTTCCCTGCCATTTGTGATACAAGCATGACTTCTGAAAAACAACTTTCCACAATATAGAAATGAAAGTCTGGCTTTGCGTTCTATCTCCACATTTTGTTCTGGCTTAGCTCTAAGGGCATTTGAATGATAACTGCTTTCTCTCTTAATACATCATATCTCCACTTGAACTTTTCTTGCTTGTAGGCATGATACAAGCAGCATCAGGCCGGGCACTTGCGGTAGGCCTCCTTCTAGGTGTGCGTGGATGGCCAGCTAGATCACTTTCACTTCACTGAGCTGTGAAATTGACACCAAATCGCGCCATTAGCTTGTTTCTAAAGGGTGTGTTGCTGGATGTTCTCTTCTTGCTTGCATCGTACATGAAAAAAGATGACAAGATAAAAATGTCCCGTAAATGAACATGAGCAAGAAAATTTAGATGTAATTTGTCATGAATTAAAAACATTGAATGATGCATCAAGAGTCCCTGGAAGTGGAGGTGCTGAGAATTCAGAGCAGCCTTTTAGTACTTGGGGACAGGAAAATATAGAGCTTTGGTTTTTCTTTTGAAGTTTTTTCAGATTTCCATTTGCCGCCTTTATACCCTGCTAGCAAGAGAACAATTCTTTGAACCAGTCCCATAGCTTAGCAGTACTTATCTGTCTATTCACTGATTTAGGTGTAGTGGTGTGTTTGAGTCTTTTTCATCTCCACAGGTAGATTAAATCACCCTTAACCTATCTTCTGATTAGAAAGTCAAGATAAATTATTTTTTTATTAAATTCTTCCTACCATATTTGAAAAGAGGCAACTACTATACAGAAGAGAAGCTGCAAGCATTCTCTGTGTTGAAGCAGTGTGTGATCTGCATCTAACCTTTGCCCTTTCCTCTGGGCTGCTCTCGGATATCTCCTTAGCTAATTGTCTCAGCTCCTCCAGGCTTTTTACTCAAACCACCCCCTAACCCTGCCTGTCCTCCTTCCCTGGTTTATTTTCCCTTTAGAGCTTATCCCAATATAACTTATTGCCATGTTTATTAATTCTGGGCATATTTTTTTCACATCTAACATCTCTGAAATCAAAACATATCTAACAATAAATGACATCTTATATTCTACAAAATAAATATGTATAACAATTTATTTTTCTCTATTGTCTTTTCCTTGCTTCTAAAAATCTAAGCCCCATGAGGGCAAATATTTCTCTTTATTTTGTGTATTCTTTATCTCCAGTGCTTATAAAGTCCCTGCCACATAATAAGTGCTTAATCACTATTCTGTTGAATGAATCGAATGAACTGTCTACTGTCTAGGTTCAAGGAAGTGGGAAGAGAGCTATTCTACATTTACTTTACTAGCCTTATATTCTCTTCCCTTCCCTTTGTCTTAACCTGCTCAGTTTTATTTTGTGTCAAAAGGTACTCTCATTATATCTGGCCCCCATCTCACCCCACGTAGCTTATGAGATCACCAAAACAGTGAGGTGGGGCTTACAGAAGATACCTGTTTTATATCCCCTAAAACTCAAGCCTCCATCTCTTAAGAATTTCTCTTCTGGGATGGATATTACTTTGTCTAGCTCTGTAGTCTGTACTGTGCGATAGGAGTATCAAAACCCATATGGTGTAGGGGAGTGCTTTTCAAATTCTATGATTAAAAGAATAGTGTTAAATTTCCAATCTATAACAAATCAACACTTTTATAATTTTTTTTTTTTTTTTTTTTTTTGAGACAGAGTCTCACTTTATCGCCCTCGGTAGAATGCTGTGATGTCACAGCTCACAGCAACCTCCAACTCCTGGGCTTAGGAAATTCTCTTGCCTCAGCCTCCCAAGTAGCTGGGACTACAGCCGCCCACCACAACCCCCAGCTATTTTTTTGTTGTTGCAGTTTGGCCAGGGCTGGGTTCAAACCCGCCACCCTCTGTATATCCGGCCAGTGCACTACCCACTGAGCCACAGGTGCCGCCCACTTTTATAAAATATTTTAAAAATAGCAAAAAGGAATAAAATGGAAAAATGAGTCAGATTTACAAGCCCTAGTTTTTACTATTAGATTAAATACACATAAAATGACTGTCAAATTGATTTTTTGTTTGTTTGTTTGTTTAAGTTTCTGGGCTGGATGTGGTGATTCCTGCCTGTATTCCCAGCACTTTGGGAGTCTGAGACATGGGGATTGTTTGCGGCCAGGAGTTTGAAATAGGCTGGGTGACATAGTAAGGCCCTGTTTCTACAAAAAATAAAAAAATTAGCAAGGCCTGTGGGTATGCACTGATAGTCCCATCTCTAGGAGGCTAAAGCAAGAGGATCACTTGAGCCCAGGAGTTCAAGACTGCAGTTAAGTAAAATAGAAACTGTATCTAATCCATTCCAATACCCATAATTGATTAATGGGAAAAAAATCATTTAGAATAGGAATCATAACAAGAATATATACATATTCAAAAATATTATTTCAACTAAACAAACACAAAAAAAACATTAACCCAGGCAGTGCCTGTGGCTCAACGGAGTAGGGTGCTAGCCCCATATGCCGGAGGTGGCGGGTTCAAACCCAGCCCCGGCCAAAAACTGCAAAACAAACAAACAAATAAACATTTACCCAAGCAACCTTAAGGTATGGAACCAGTGCTTTTTCTTTAATGCAGGGCTTAGAGTTCTGTGAAGTTGTTCTTGCACAAACCATATCTATTTACGATTTCAGTTTCTTCAAAGTGCAGGACCTCTCTAGATTTTTTTTTATAAGTTTTCTAATATTTTGTAGTTATTTTATCTACAACAAATTTATCTCAAATTCATTCATTCTCTTTCTAAAGTATTCTGTATAGTTTCTAGAGAAACAAAAATTTTCTTACTGCATTTGTAGTTCATTAGTTTACATTACAGTATACAAGTAAATGTGATGTAACTTATTTGGGAGCAATTATAACAGACTCTTGGCAAAGTGTACCACTCTACTAGAAGAAGTAAATGTACCAGGGGATGCCAGAGAGTAGAAGGCATCACCCAGTTGATCAGAGTGCTGTGGTACCAGGCATTGTGTTCCTCCATGGAAAAGCAGAGCCTCGTCTGTGAACTGTTGTGATGATCCCTCCAGAAGGTGCTGCTATGCCTTTTTCTGCTATAAGCATTTATCAGTGCTTCTTTTCTTATCTTCAAAGTGCCACTTTTAAGCTTCTAGTAGTGCTCCTCCTAGAATTCTGTTAATGAATTTTTTTCAGATATCCTATTTGTGATTATTAATGCCTCATATATATACTTACTTAAATTTTGTTTGCTTACAAAAGAGCCTGATTTTTTAAGTGTACAATCATGAAACACATTCCAATTCTTATAATTATTTTATTTCCCTTTCTATAGTTTCATTATTACTTTCTTACATAGTTATATCCAAACTACTTTAAGTCCTGTATCTAAAACATGATGGGGGAGAAAGCTTATTTTTTGTACCTTTTACTTTTCATGTAATTCTAAACTTACAAAAAAGTTGTAATACAAAGAACTTCATGTGCCCTTTACCCAGATTTAATCATTATTTCATTATTTTGCCCCATTTACTTTACCATATTTTCTTTCTCTATATATTTTTAATCCTGAATTTTTTTTTTTTGGTAGAAATAAATTCTAATTCTGTTGCCTAAGCTGGAATGCAGTGGCTTGATCATAACTCACTATATCCTCAAACTCCTGGGTTCAAGTCATTATCCTGCCTCAACCTCTTGAGTAGCTAGGACTACAAATGTGCACCATCACACCCAGTTGAATTTTAAGTATTTTAACATGGTTCCATTATTCTTTGAGCATTTCTTTCCTTTACAGTACATCAAGATGTTCCAGGATCATATTCTACTTTTCCTGCCCAGGTCCTAGAATCAGCCATTTCTCTAGTTAGCACTAATTCCATTTAGAGGAGAATGGACTTTAGATATCAAGATCTATATTCTAGATGTGATAATTGCCAGTGATGTATCAGTGTTTTGGAGTTGTTGCTGGAAACTAAACTAAGGAAAAATTATATTTGCATTAGTTTCCATGAAGCCAGGCAAAGAATATTACTAGGGGAAAGAAGAACTACGTGGGAGCTAAACAATTACCAGAACTACTGCAGGGTCAGTCTGGAAAGGCTTTGTTGAACACACAGGACATTTATTAGAGACCCTAAAAGGGTTGTTATCTTAGGAATAGGAATAAACATTCCTGGTAAAGGCTATGTTGTGCCCATCCTAACAAACTTGAAAACAAGTGTTAAAATAAGATGATCTGCAAGTAAGTGATAAAGATGATGGAATTAAGAGATAAGTACCTTAAAACAGCTATTATAAATATGTTCAAGGATTTAAAAGAAAACATTTAATGTAATGAAGAAAGAAATGGAAGCTGAAAGAACCAGCTGGGTGTTGTAGCAGGCACCTGTAGTCCCAGCTACTCAGGAGGCTGAAGTGGGAGGATCACTTGAGCCTAAGAATTCAAGGCCAGTGTGAGCAACATAGCAATACCTCATTTCTAAAAAAGGAGAGGACTAAATGAAACATCTAGATTGGACAAATACAGTTTTATAAACGAAAAATTACTGAATGGTCTTAATAACAAATTAGACATAACTGAAGAAAAGATCAAAGAACCCAAAGATGCAAGAGTGGAAACCATGCAAGCTGAAGCAAAGGAAAAAAGACTGAGGCAAATGAACACCCCAGTGGTCTTTTAGATACTGTCATGTGGTCTAACATACGTGTCATGGAGGCATACACAAATGTATTTGAAGAAATAATGATCAAGGTATTTCCTAATATTATGGAAATGATACATCCAAGAAGCTCAGTGAACCCTGTTCATAGAGAATAGGCACAAAGTAAACCACAAAAAGGCACACCTTAATCCAACTGCTGAAAACAAATGATAAAGAGAATATCTGAAGAGCAGCAGGAGGAAAAAGACATTACAGACAGAGGAACGAAGGTAAGAATGATCACCGACTTCTCATCAGAAGCAATACAAGCCAGAAAACAATAGGATAACATTTGGGAATTGTTAAAAAGGAACAACAAAAACCCGATCACACTAGAATTTAATGTCAGACATTCTCAGAGAAAGACCGAGAAAAATTGTTGCCAGAAGACTTGCACTAAAGAAGTATTAAAGAAATTTTTTAGGTAGAAAGAAAATGATACCTGAAAGAAACTTGGATCTACACAAAGAAAAGATGAGATCCTGAAATGTAAATATGTAGACAAAAATACATGACTTTTTCCTAGATTTTTTTCCATTTATTTGAAAGATTTTTTTTCCCTTTTTTTTTATTTTTATTAAATCATAGCCGTGTACATTAGTATGATCATGGGGCACCATATACTTGGTTCATAGATCGTTTGACACATTTTCATCACACTAGTTAACATAGCTTTCATAGCATTTTCTTAGTTTTTTTGCTAAGACCTTTACATTCCACATTTACTAGGATTCACATATACCCTTGTAAAATGCACCGCAGGTGTAATCCCATTAATCCCCCTCCTTCCCCCTCCCTCCCCCCTCCCTCCCCTCCCTTTCCCCCTTCTCCCTATTCTTAGGTTGTAACTGGGTTATAGCTTTCATGTGAAGGTCCTGCATTAGTTTCATAATAAGGATGAGTACATTGGGTACTTTTTCTTCCATTGTTGAGACACTTTACTAAGAAGAATATGTTCCAGCTCCATCCATGTAAACATGAAAGAGGTAAAGTCTCCATCTTTTTTTAAGGCTGCATAATATTCCATGGTGTACATATACCACAATTTATTAATCCATTCGTGGATCGATGGGCACTTGGGCTTTTTCCATGACTTAGCAATTATGAATTGGGCTGCAATAAACATTCTGGTACAAATATCTTTGTTATGGTGTGATTTTTGGTCTTCTGGGTATATGCCCAGTAGAGGGATTACAGGATTGAATGGCAGGTCTATTTTTAGATCTCTGAGTGTTCTCCATATATCTTTCCAAAAGGAATGTATTAATTTGCATTCCCACCAGCAGTGCAGAAGTGTTCCCTTTTCTCCACATCCACACCAACATCTCTGGTCTTGGGATTTTGTGATATAGGCTAGTCTCACTGGAGTTAGATGATATCTCAAAGTAGTTTTTATTTGTATTTCTCTGATGATTAAAGATGATGAGCATTTTTTCATATGTCTGAAGGCCGCGTGCCTGTCTTCTTCAGAGAAGTTTCTCTTCAAATCCCTTGCCCAGCCTGCGATGGGATCCCTTGTTTTTTTCTTGCTGATGCGTTTGAGTTCTCTGTGGATTCTGGTTATTAAACCTTTGTCGGAGACATAACCTGCAAATATCTTCTCCCATTCTGAGGGCTGTTTGCTTGCTTTACTTACTGTGTTCTTGGCTGTGCAGAAGCTTTTTAGTTTGATCAAGTCCCAATAGTGTATTTTTGAAGCAGCTTCAATTGCCCGGGGGGTCCTTCTCATAAAAAACTCGCCCAACCCAATTTCTTCAAGGGTTTTCCCTGCACTCTCCTCTAGTATTTTTATAGTTTCATGTCTTAGGTTTAAATCTTTAATCCAGTGAGAGTCTATCTTAGTTAATGGTGAGAGGTGTGGATCCACTTTCAGTCTTCTACAGGTTGCCAGCCAGTTCACCCAGCACCATTTGTTAAATAGGGAATCTTTTCCCCACTGAATGTTTTTAATTGGCTTGTCAAAGATTAAATAATGGTAAGTAGCTGGATTCATCTCTTGGTTCTCTATTCTGTTCCAGACATCTACTTCTCTGTTTTTGTGCCAGTACCATGCTGTTTTGATCACTATTGATTTGTAGTATAGTCTGAGGTCTGGTAGCGTGATTCCTCCTGCTTTGTTTTTATTTTTGAGTAATGTCTTGGCTATTCGAGGTTTTTTTCTGATTCCATATAAAACGAAGTATTGTTTTTTCAAGATCTTTAAAGTATGACAGTGGAGCTTTAATGGGGATTGCGTTGAAATTAAATATTGCTTTGGGTAGTATGGACATTTTAACAATGTTGATTCTTCCCAACCATGAGCATGGTATATTTTTCCATTTGTTAACATTCTCAGCTATCTCTTTTCTTAGAGTTTCATAGTTCTCTTTATATAGATCTTTCATGTCCTTTGTTAGATAAACTCCCAAGTATTTCATCTTCTTTGGCACTACTGTGAATCGGATAGAGTCCTTAAGTGTTTTTTCAACTTGACTATTTTTGGTATATATAAAGGCTACCGATTTATGAATGTTGATTTTGTAACCTGAGACACTGCTGATTCCTTGATCACTTCTAAGAGTTTTGTAGTAGAGTCCCTAATATTTTCCAGATATACAATCATATAATCTGCAAAGAGCGAAAGTTTGATCTCTTCTGACCCTATGTGGATACCCTTGACCGCCTTTTCTTCCCTAATTGCTGTGGCTAAAACTTCCATTACAATGTTAAAAAGCAATGGAGACAATGGGCAGCCTTGTCTGGTTCCTGATCTGAGTGGAAATGATTCCAATTTAACTCCATTCAATATGACATTGGCTGTGGGTTTGCTGTAGATGGTCTCTATCAGTTTAAGAAATGTCCCTTCTATACCAATTTTCTTAAGTGTTCTGATCATGAAGGGATGTTGGATGTTATCAAAAGCTTTTTCTGCATCGATTGAGAGAATCATATGGTTTTTGTTCTTTAATTTGTTTATGTGCTGAATTACATTTATAGATTTACATATATTGAACCAGCCTTGAGATCCTGGGATAAAACCGACTTGGTCATGATGTACGATTTGTTTGATATGTTGCTGGATTCTGTTTGTTAGAATCTTGTTGAATATTTTTGCATCTATATTCATTAGTGATATTGGTCTATAATTTTCTTTTCTTGTTGGGTCTTTTCCTGGTTTGGGGATCAGGGTAATGTTTGCTTCATAGAACGTGTTGGGTAGTCTTCCTTCTTTTTCTAGCTTTTGGAACAGGTTAAGTAATATAGGTACTAATTCCTCTTTAAAGGTTTGGTAGAATTCTGACGTAAACCCATCTGGTCCCGGGCTTTTCTTTTTGGGGAGATTTTGTATGGTTGATGTTATTTCCGAACTTGATATGGGCCTGTTCAACATTTCCACTTGATTTTGGTTAAGTCTTGGAAGGTGACGTGCTTCCAAGTAATGGTCAATTCTTTCAGATTTTCGTATTTCTGAGAATAAAGTTTCTTGTAATATTCATTAAGGATTTTTTGGATTTCTGAGGAGTCTGTTGTTATTTCGTCTTTGTTATTTCTGATTGATGAGATTAGAGATTTTACTCTTTTTTTCCTGATTAGGTTGGCCAAAGGTTTATCTATTTTGTTGACCTTTTCAAAAAACCAGCTTTTTGATTTATTGATCTGTTGTATTATTCTTTTGTTTTCAATTTCATTTAGTTCTGCTCTGATTTTGGTTATTTCTTTTCTTCTACTGGATTTGGGGTTGGAGTGTTCTTCCATTTCCAGTCTCTTGAGATGTCCCATTAAGTTGTTAACTTCCTCTCTTTCTGTTCTCTTGAGGAAGGCTTGCAGTGCTATAAATTTCCCTCTTAGAACTGCCTTTGCGGTGTCCTAGAGGTTCTGATAGTTTGTGTCTTCATTGTTGTTTTGTTCCAGAAATTTGGCAATTTCCTTCTTGATCTCATCTCTGACCCAGCTATCATTCAACATAAGGTTATTTAACTTCCATGTTTTTGTATGTGTATGCAGATTCCTGTTGTTACTCATCTCAAGTTTTATTCCATGATGGTCCGAGAAGATGCATGGAATAATTTCTATTCCTTTAAATTTACTGAGGTTAGACTTGTGACCTAAGATGTGATCGATTCTGGAGTAAGTTCCGGGCTGATGAGAAGTATGTGTATTCAGTTTTGTTGGGATGAAATGTTCTGTAGATGTCTGCTAAATCTAAATGCTGGATGGTTAGATTTAAATCTAGAATTTATTTACTCAGCTTTTTGTTGGAGGATCGATCCATCACTGCCAAAGGAGTGTTAAAATCTCCAACTATTATAGAGTTGGAGGAAATCAAGTTGCTCATGTCTGTTAGTTTCTCTTATAAATTGAGGTGCATTCTGGTTGGGTACATAGATATTAATAATTGAAATTTCATCATATTGAGTCTTACCCTTAACAAATATGAAGTGACCTTTTTTGTCCTTACTTACTTTTGTTGGTTTAAAGCCTATTGTATCTGCAAATAAAATTGCAACTCCTGCTTTTTTCTGGTTACCATTTGCCTGAAATATGGATGACCATCCTTTCACCCTGAGTCTGTATTTGTCTTTTAAGTTAAGATGTGACTCTTGTATGCAACAAATGTCTGGCCTGAGTTTTTGTATTCAGTCAGATAACCTATGTCTCTTTAGAGGGCAGTTTAAGCCATTCACATTAATGTAGAGTATTGATAAGTTTGGTGAAATTTGGGGTATTGAGTTTTTTGAAAATCCAGTGGGCATTTTTAATCCTTTTGCCATTGTGGAAGTTGGAGTTTGATCAGAAGTTTCTGAGTGAGTTTACTTTTGTAGTAGAGGATTGGGTTGGTTATTATGGAGGATAGGTCTGAGAATATCCTGAAGAGCTGGTTTGGTTATGGCAAATTTTTTTAGCATATGTATGTCATTAAAGTGTTTAATTTCTCCATCATAAATGAAACTCAGTTTAGCTGGGTACAAGATCCGGGGTTGAAGGTTATTTTGCTTGAGGAGATTAAATGTTGATGACCACCCCCTTCTGGCTTGAAAAGTTTCAGCAGAGAGATCTGCAGTCATTCTAATGTTCTTCCCTTTGAAGGTAATAGATTTCTTTTGCCTGGCCGCTTTGAGGATTTTCTCCTTCATATTAACTTTAGTGAAGTTAATTATGATATGCCTGGGGGATGTCTTATTGGGGTTGAGTCGTGCTGGGGTTCTGAAGCTATCTGCTATCTGAATTTCAGGTTCTCTAGGCATGTCTGGAAAATTCTCTTTCATAATTTCATGCAGAAGGGCCTCTGCGCCCAGTGAGGCCGCTTCATCTGTTTCAGGAATTCCTATGAGAGAGATATTTGCCTTCTTCGAGTTATCCCAGAGCTCTCTGAGTGAGTGATCCATTTTTGCTCTCCATTTCTCTTCCTCTTTCAGAGTTTGGGAGCATTCAAAGGCTTTATCTTCGATGTCGGAGATCCTTTCTTCTGCTTGGTCCATTCTGTTGCTAAGGGATTCTACTGTATTTTTCATATCTTTGAGGGCTGCAAATTCTTTTTTCAGTGTGTCTAAGTCTTTGGTGGTTTTGTCTTTAAATTCGTTAAATTCTTGAGACAGCTTTTGAATTTCTCCACGAATTCCTAATTCCATTTTGTTAATCTTGTTTGCCATCCAAATTCTGAATTCGATTTCTGACATCTCAGCCAGTTGTTTGTGAATGGGATCTTCAATTACATCTGCTGTATCTTTCCTTGGGGGGTTTGATCTATTCTGGTTATTCATGTTACCAGAGTTTTTCCGCTGATTCCGCCCCGTGATTGTTTTACTCCCTTTGATTTTCCTCTGGTGTTTTGTTGAGGACCCGTACAGTGCTGTGGCCTGAGAAACTGGGGCCCTGTTTGGTGTAGAGGGGCTAAGTGGTTCTGTCTTGTTTTCAGCTGGTTTCTATTTGACCCTAGTGAAACAGTTACTCTGGGTTGAAGTCTCAGCTGTGGAGCAATACCAGCAATTAAGTCACCCCACCCACCACAGGCAACAAATGGAAAAGGAAAATCAATCCTTCCTACAACCACACACCCAGGGCACCACCTGGATAGTCCCCAGGTGAGTGACTCAGTTCAAAATGTCCAAGTCAATTGTCTCAGTGAGCAGCTGCCTCGGGTGGGAGAGTTCAAGAGGTCCCTGGGAACTGGATCACAGGGGTCTGGTGACTGCTTTAAAATGGCTTGCTCCAGTGCTGTGTGGAGTCAGGAAGAGCTACCCAGTAAATAGATCAGTCTGGGAAGATTGATGCCTCCTTCCCCACCTTGCAGCTCTGTCACACCCAGTCGCTGCTAGCCCCACAGGGCTGTGACCCAGTCAGTTGTCTGCAGTAAGCAGATACTCCAGGGGTTTGCACCTGCCTAAGTCACAGGGTAGTCTGTGTCTGCTCGACTAGGCCGCTATTCTCTGTCTTTATCCAGCAGGGGGTGGTGTGGCCTGTCAACCTCGGGCACTTGATGGAGGCTGGAGGTGTTCACTCAGTTCTAGCCCCACCCTTGGTTTATGTTACTAGGTGAAGGGAACAACCTTGTGGGAGTTTGTTTCTGACCTGGCCAGATTCCTCTGCAGAGGAGAGGCTGATTTGAGTTCCCAGACCCTGTGCCTCAGGCCCTGTCTTTAGTCCTGCGGGTTTGTATTCGCAGCACAATCAGTTGTTGGCTGTAGCCTCTTGTCCTCCTTTGTCTATAGGCTGGTGATCCCCTAAAGGCCAGGTGAGTCTTAGGCTCAGTAGAGCAGTCCTCTGGATCAGCCCCACCCTGGGAATTTCCTGGCTCTGCGGGTGTGTTTTCTAGTCCCCGTGTTCCACCCAGGTTAGTGCTGCCTCAGGAAAACCCTTTACTCACGGGGCCTGTGTTTCAGTCCCAGGTCTGTTCCATGGTGGTTGCCATCTGAGAAGATGCTCGGCCTCATCTGGTTGCCCAGGAAGACAGGAGGAGAGGCTATGGGATATCTGGGGGTGGGCCTTGTTATTGCTGAAGACGGCTGTTGCTCTGCACCTTGGGGCACCACCGCTCCAGTGTAATTCCCTCTCAGCCGACCATCGTCTTCTCGCTCCTTTGCTACAGAGTCAGCACTGGCCAGCTGGAGTCCAGGTCCTGTCTACACCTCTCGAGAGTTCACCCAAGAATCTGGACTCTTATGGGGGGCAGGTCTCCAGATCACGGAGTGAGAGTGGAGGGGAGTGTTAGGAGCTCAGAGTTGCAGGTCGTAACACCGAGCTCATTGAGACCAAATGAACAAATAAACAGATACAAAGGTTACCAGGCACATGGGCCCATAGATACAGAGACAGACGGAGACACATAGACATACAGGCAACAGCCACGACAACAGCAATATAAGAACAACCACAATAAAAATAGTGATAATGGTAAAATAATTGAAAGAAAGGAAAAAAAAAGAGAGAAAAAATGGTGTTAGAAGGAATGTTAAATGAAAAGAAAGAAGAAATTAAAATTAGAAGACATAGAAATAAAAGATATATCTATATAAAAAGTAATAATAAAAAATTATTGAAATCTCCTCTAAGAAAATGGTGAGGAAAAAACAGACAAAAACAAAACAAACAAACAAAAAACCACGAAAAACAAAAACAAAACAAAAAAAGGCACCAACTACAAAAATATTCTTGTGTGTAGAAATATACCTATAAATATCTACATGTCTGCTGTAGGGATCAACTTCCATAGGAATACATTCATACTGCGATATACTTTCTGGACACCAGGTGGCGCTGTGAGTGGTTCCGAGACTTATACCTGATTTACAGTTTATACCGTTACCATGGTAACCACCTTCCATGGCCGATCGCCATTTTGGAGTTTCCGTAAAAGATTGTCGCCTAAGAATTGTGCAACCTCGGCTGTTCTTTTCCAGACAGCACTTGCGACCGACTTTCCCACTCAGTGCAGGTGTCCACGTTTCCTAAGTCCCTCCACTCTGTTCCCAGGTTCCCCTGCAAACTGGCGACTGCAATCGGCCATAAGGGGAGCGGTGCTGAGTTAGCGCTTTCGTTGGCCGGCTACCGGCTCTATCTCCTGTAGCTGGTTCCCGTGGTTTCAGCAGCCAAACCCGTCCGCAGCTTCAGTAGCTTCACGGCTCCAGAAGCCAAAGCCGGGTCCTAGGCTTCAAGCCGGTTCCCGTGGTTGGAGCGCTCGGGGGACTTATTCTGAGTTTTATGGATCACAGTTTCCCTTTTGGATGGGCGCCTGCCAGTTCGCCAGCCTGAACCGCCAGCTGCCTCCAACACCTGGGGGAAAGGTGCCCGCCCTTTTGGGTAGTTCAAAATGTCTGTTTCCCGGGCAGGATCCTTTCCCTTCAATTGTCCAACAGTTTGCCCAGCTCCCTGTGGTTTTGAGTGGCTCTCCTTTCGGAAGCCTCCCTCAGTTCAGGATTAATTATTTGTCAATTGGATTTTGTCAGCATTTACAAGCTGCTGACCTCCGTAGGGGAGGGGCCTGCTGGCTGGCACGGCCGAGCAGGGAAGAATCTCTACAACATAGTCTGTGATTTTAAATTACCCCTCATACATAGCAAACCGCAGTTCGCTGGGCGTCTCCAGCTGTCTGTCCACTCTAATAATCCACACACCGGGAAGGTCCAGACCGCCTTTCCTCTCACCTGGTGGCTTGGGAGAGGTGGGCTACAGTCCGTCCTGTCCACCATCATGCTCCGCCTCCATCGAAAGATTTTGTTTTAAAGATAATTGTGTCAAGCAGAAAGAATAACATATCATGGGGCTTATTATAATATGTTGAAGTAAAATATGTTACAATAATAGCTCAAAGAACAAGAGGGAGAAATGAACATACATACTATGGAAGGTTCTTACATTATACAGGAAGCAGTTTAATATTATTTAAAGGTACACTGTAATAAGTTAAAGATGTATGCTGTAAACCCTAGCAGCCTTTCTCAACTGGGGTTCCTCATCTCAAACATAGAGCACAGAAAATGATTTGAGTGGTTGCTGTCTCAAGTCTCCCATGGGTGAAATATAATTAGTATTGTGCTGTGATGCATAGGACAGGGGTTAGAGCATTATATACAGTGGATGCCTTAGCACATGAGGACTTACTTCTGTCGTAGAATCCTAGCTGATGGGGGCGGGGAGGGGGTTGGAGAGAGAGAGAGGGAGAATATGAATGTGCATGAATGAGAACACCAATGAATCAACAGAGTAGATAAAATTAAATCCTAAAAAATGTTAACTTGATCCTGAAGAAGGCAGCATAAAGAGGGGGAAAGGAATAAAAGAGAGATAGGAGTTCCAGGTTTTAGTCAAACATTAATTTGGAAGTTACTTTGGGAGAGGCCATTATAGGTTCTTAGGCAGGTAAATACCCCAAACCCCTAATCTTGAGGTAGGAATTTAAAGGGCCAACCTTGTAATTTTCTTTTCTCCAAGTTCTCTGGCACACTTAGAAGCAACCAACCAAGCTCATAGTCCTTATATTGTTTCCACTACCATGTAATATTGTACTATGGCAGCACCTTCTTTGTCACTCAAAGCTTTGTGCTTTATTGGCACTTGACTTCAGGTTGATACTGGAATTTTGTCTTCAGTAGGTTCTTGGTCTCAGTGATTTGAAGAATAAATCCATGGACCACAGATCAGTGGTAAGACAGGATTTATTTACAGAAAAGAATATTAAAACACCAAAGTTCCTCTCAGGGAGAGAAAAGTCGGGAGAGAAAACTCCCTTGCTCTCTGTCTGTCTTCGGGCTCTTCGTCTAGGGGTATATATGTAGTCTCATGGGGCCCTTGGTAGTTACATTTAGCAGGGCTCAGTAGTTACATTTAGAAGGGCTGGTAGTTACATTTAGCAGGGCTGGTAGTTACATTTAGCAGGGCCCGGTAGTTACATTTAGCCGGGCCCGGTAGTTACATTTAGTGTGTCTAGGACAGCATGTCTGGGACAGCGTGACTGGGACATGTCTGGGTTGTGTCTGGGACATCGTGTCTGGAACATGTCTGGGTCATGTCTGGGTCGTGAATGAATGGCTACAATCCCTTTAATTCCCAGGCCTAGGAAATGGGGCCCCCTGCCTACCCTCCAGCCCGCTGGTTCCACTGCTCACTGCCACTGTACCAACACCACCAAGGTGGAGGCAGACAGTTCGTGACTCCCCAACTCCATGAGCTGGCTGGGATGCCACTTGTCCTGTATCAACTCTCCCTCTCTCAGTAGAAACTCTTAACTGCTATTAGGGGAAAAAGGACAAAGACTTGTTCTAACTGCTTCCTGCTGAGTTGGGCACTGATAGGAGGGGGCAGTTAGGGTTTCTCTGGAGGTAGAGCGATCCAGGGGTCCACAGTAGAATCAGGTCTTGGTCTGGAACCAACTTTACTGTGTGTGGCTTGATGACATTTCTGGAAGACACAAATTTGATTAACACATTAAAAGGCAAGGGTAGAACAGTGAGAGGAGGGGGTTAATTACAGTGTCAGGTTAGAAGAACAAAGTCAGTGATGTTTGTGGTACACATTACCAGTGTCCTGTTTATCACTGACAGTAGGGTCACTAATGCCTTTAAGTCTAGTCAGATCAGAGAACCAATTCCGGATTCCTGTCTTTTTCATTCTGGACCTTGGAACTCCACTCATAAGACCAGGGGGACCAATCACTCATGCAAGCAAATCCCCTGTGAGTGTTAGGGGATAAGTGACTCAATATAGGAATTAGACCTGTGCTAATATGGGAATAACTAAGAATTGAAATTTCAGCAGAGAAGTTTGGAGGATCAGTGGAAAAGTCAGTAATCTATCTCCCTGAAGCATTGGCATAGGCATTTATAAGCTGGAGCTTACAGAAAAATCTAAAAAGCCAAATATGTCTAGTTACTGAAATAGGATTGTAAAAGGATAGTTTGTGGAGGGAATCTGTGGGAAAGATACTGCCTCTGTGTAACTACTACCAGGCATCTGGTGATGGGTCTGGAACTGTTATTAATCAGAAGACAGCAATCATCCGGATATGGAACAGAGGAGAAAGATGACAGTCTGGAACTTACTAGGCACCTCTGTATCTGTCCACTATCATAGTACACAATAAAGCCTCTCAGAAAATTATAGCTGATGCTTCACTTCCACCTCTCAAATTTCTCGTAAGTTACCTTTTTGGCCTATTCTAACCTGAACCTATCCAAAGAAGAGGATTAATGTAGTTCCAACTTAACTAAGTTAACAATAGAAAAGTCATATGGGGCAGCACCTGCGGCTCAAGGAGTGGGGCACTGGCCCCATATACCCATGGTGGCGGGTTTGGGCCTGGCCCCAGCCAAAAAAAAAGTCATATGATTTTGGTTTTTACATTTTTATCTATGATCCGTTTTGAATTTATTCTTGTATAGTATGAGGGATGGCTCTAGTTTTAACTTTTCCTGAAGGCTTTCCAGTTTTCCCCATGTTCCAAATTCCTTATGTACTTGCGTCTGTTCAGGACTTTACATTCTATTTGAGTGGAATTTTTTTTTTTTTTTTGGTCTATTTAGGTGCTACTACCATGTTGTTTTATATCCAACAGGGCTAGTCTTCCTTTATAACTTGAAAGCCCATATTTAAACTCTACTTTTATCTCATTTTAGCTGCTAGAACCTTACTTAAAGCAATAGTTTATCTTGAATATTAGAAATTATTAATAGAAAGGAGAAATTGAGATTGAGAGGCCAATCAACTTTGCCACCAATTACTATGGACTTTTAGTGGAGTGAAGGTGATTGTTCTTTCTTAGATGGAGGTGAGTGAAGGCAATAGACCAAGAGTCAAGTGCTAGTACAAATGTTACTTCCTTCCCTAGTCTCTTGGTCTTGCCTATTTTAGAATGAAGAAATAAATAAAATCAAGACAAAAACAATGAGGATATTATGAAACTAATTGGAAGGATAGTAAAGTGTGGACTAATGGAAAGTGATCTAAGTACTGGAGGTATGACTTTGCCACTAACATCCTCTGTAACTCTGAGAGAATTGTTTCATCTTTTTGGGCTTTTTCCCCACCTGCTATATGAATGGGCTGGATTAAACACCTCCATCTGTCCTTTTTTAATACAGAATGACTAAATATCATAATTCTTCTGTGTAGTGAAAAATCCTGAGAAGCAGCGCTTGCATTATATATTAGTCCCTTCCTTGTAGATAATGTACAAGAGCACAACTCAAGTTGGAGGTATCATTTGGCACTGTAATTCTAGAGTCTAGTTCTAGTTTAAAAGTAATTTTTTTGGGGGGGGGGCTATTTTCCTAGCTGCCTGTAAGGCAACAGTTCTCAACCTGGGTCACAACCCCTTTGGGGGTTGGAAAACGCACAGTTCTGATGGTCTTAGGAACCGAGGTACCGCCCCTTTATCTGTCTCCAGGTGGTGCCGCCCACATGCAGATTTGCCCACATACCAAGGGTCACGGCATTAGGAAGGTTGAGAACCACCTTTATCCCTTTTATTCATTCTTTTATTTTACTATGTATAAATACCTCAGAGGATCTCAGATTCTCCATAACTCTCTCAGGGTTTAAATTAGAAGATGAAGCTAATGTAATAGAAAGTATAGTTTTGGATTCAAATGAGTCCCCTTTGCCCTAACAATTTCAGCCAATTCTTCCATTGTTGTTTAGCTAGTGATGTATAGGCTGTAGAATGCACATTAATTATGACTCCTTGTGCTCCTGTAACAAATGCAAGAGTGGTGTGATGTATTGTTGTTGAATTTTTAATGTCTGCACAATACCTGGAATATACATCCAGCTGGGGAGTCAACCTCTTGGTGGTTTATCATCATTTTATTTTCACTATTTCGTTAGTCAAATAATGGACAGATATTCACATATTAAATAATATGAAAGTATTCTAAAAGAGTGTATAAATAGTACATTGATAAAAATGTGTGTATTTTGTAGCGACATCTCTTCATAATGAAGGAACATGAAAATATTCTAAATATGAGCAAAATTATCTGATAATATATGGTTCAATCTAAAAGTAAAGTATGATTCCCTAAAATCTGAACAAACAAGAAGGGCCCTAAGTAGTTCATCTGGTCAGATGTATTCCTTGGGTACAGGAAGTCATGTTTATCAATCAGAACAGTGTGTGGACCAGGTTGTGCTTATGGTTCAAAACAACTTTTGAATCATGTTGTATTTTGACTAAAATACATACTTTCTGAATCCTCCTCTCTCCCTTGCTGAGAGAAGAAAAACCATCATTTACCATCTTTGTGTCAAACTCTCTGGGTTCAAATCTTGACCTCGCAGCTTATTATTCGCAAGTCTGTAGGCAAGTTATTCAACTTCTCTATCTCAGTTATTTTATCTTCTTTATTAGAGTGACTTCAGAATCAGACTGTGCTTGTTAGCCATTCTTATGTTTTCTTTGGTGAAGTGTCTGTTCAAATCTTTAGGTAGTCTTTAAATTGGTTGTCCTTACTGAGTTTTAAGAGTTCTATATATATTCTGGGTAGAAGGTATTTTATCAGATATATTATTTATAAATATTTTCTTCTAGTCAGTGCTTGTCTTTTTTTTTTTTTAAATACTATGCCATCCTTTGAAGCACTAGATACTTTGATCAAGTCCAATTTATTTATGTTTACTCATACAGATTGTGCTTTCATATCTCAGACCTCCTTGCCCAAACAAGTTGCAAAGATTTTCTCTAATGTTTTCCTCAAAATGTGTTCTAATTTGACTTTTACATGTAGATCTATAGTCCATTTGGAGTTTTTATGTATAGGGTAAGGATCTAAATTCATCTTTTGCATATAGATATCCATGTGTCCCAGCACCACTTTCTTTCTTTTTTTTTTTAGACAGAAAATAAAAAGTTATGTTGCCCAGGCTGGTCTCAAAGTCCTGGCCTCAAATCCTTGTCCAGAGTAGCTGGGATCACAGGGTGGGCCACCATGCCTGGCTCCCAGCACCATTTTCTGAAGACTATCCATTTCTCATTGAAATGCCTTGGCTTTTGTTGAAAATTAATTGACCATAAATGTAAGATCTGTTCCATTAATCTATCCTTATGACAATACCACCTGATTACTTCGTAATACATTTTATGGTACACTTTGAAATCATGAAGTGTAAGTCTTCCAACCTTGTTCTTTATCAGAATCATTTTGTCTTTTTTAGATCATTTACATTTCTATATAGATTTTAGGGTCACATTGAGATTGTATTCTTTTGTTAGATCTAAGTATTTCAATCTCTGTTGCTATTATGATGGAAGTTTTTCTTAATTTTGTTTTCAGATTGTTCATTGCTAATATGTAGAAATAAAATGCATTTTTATATAATAAAATAAAATGATTAAAGTATGAGGAAAAACTATCCAGAATTCAGGTGTAAACCAACTGGGAGAACTTTAGGCTACTCTTTCTACCAGTGTAGTTGATTTTCTCCAAAATTATCACAGAAAAACATTCAGAATTTTAATGCTCAATAATATTGTAATATGAATAATTATAAAGCAATAAAAGAAACACAATTTAAGATTAAAATGGAATATTATGCAGCTTTAAAGAAAGATGGAGACTTTACCTCTTTCATGTTTACATGGATGGAGCTGGAACATACTCTTCTTAGTAAAGTATCTCAAGAATGGAAGAAAAAGTACCCAATGTACTCAGCCCTACTATGAAACTAATTTAGGGTTTTCACATGAAAGCTATAACCCACTTACAACCTAAGAATAGGGGGAAGGGGGAAAGGGAGGGGAGGGAGGGGGAAGGTGGGTAGAGGGAAGGGGATTGGTGGGATTACACCTGTGGTGCATCTTACAAGGGTATATGTGAAACTTGGTAAACGGTCTGTGAAGCTAGTGAATGATGCCCCATGATTATATCAATGTACACAGCTATGATTTAATAAAAAAAATAATAAAACAAAAAAAAGATATGAAAATAGAAAGACATATAACAAGGAATTTTATTGCAGCATTGTTTATTATAGCATCAAACTGGAAAAGAGCAAATACAATTCTATAGGGATAAAGTTGAACTAACAGCAAAGCATTATTTCCTATATATGATGTAGTTGCATAAGCAAAAATGTGTTTATAAATTGGGCTGCAATAAACATTCTGGTACAAAAAAAAAAGATTAAAATGGAAACATTTTTAAACTAAACAATGTAATGTCATCAAAGGAACCCTAAATAAATTAAAGAAAAAACATTTATTCATCAATCTGCAAAAGATACTCGTCAAATTACTTTATTTGTTCACACCATTATAGGATCCACTCCTAGCCCTACCACTCAACCAACTATTAAATCACACATTGTTTCTTCATTTGTAAGATAAAGATTATACTTGGTTTCTTTTTTTCTTTTTTTTTTTTTTGTGGTTTTTGGCCGGGGCTGGGTTTGAACCTGCCACCTCTGGCATATGGGACCAGCGCCCTACTCCTTGAGCCACAGGAGCCGCCTATACTTGGTTTCTTTTCTTTTTTAAGAAACAGAGATTTGTGAAAAAGCAAGTTAAGAGAAAGAGAGCTTGTAAGGATATATGTACCCTAGTATGGAAAGTCCAACAAGGACCAGCAGCTTCCTCTGTGTGATGGGTTCACTCGTTTAAAATCTGCTGCTGTGTGAGGATCATTCCCTCGTCATCATGCCTTGCTGTGACTCCAGTGTCCAGAAGGCTGACTTATGAGGCCTCTCTTTATATCCATTTTTCAGCTTTCGATTCACTCTTAACAGCCTCACTTTTTAAATATTTATTAATTTAAATGTCTAATGGTGTATTAATGGTTGGAACTCTTTTCTTCATTCCAGCTACCAAATAGGTCCTTCAGGTGATTGCCTTTCAGTTGGAGGCCCACACTTGATTCAATCACCTGTGATGAGGTGGTTGCAATACTTGGTACTCGATGGTCAGCTGTAGCTATCAGCAGAGTGGGATGAAGAAGCAGTTTCCCTAGCACTTTGGGAGGACAAGGTGGGAAGGTCACTTAAAGTTAGAAATTCAAGACCATCCTGAGTGAGAGTGAGACCCCATCTCTACAAAGTATAGAAAAAATTAGCCCATCTGTAGTCCCAGCTACTTAGGAGGCTGAGGCAGGAGGATTGCCCAAGAGTTTGAGGTTGCTATGGTTATGATGATGTTGACAGAGTGAGCAAAAAATAAAAAAGAAGCAGCAGCAGTTTCCCCTTTAAAAGGGCAAGGGCTGTGGGCTGGCTTTTCCCCCATCATTGGCTTGTCTAATAAAATAAAATTAACAGTCATTACCAGTGCCAATTCACAACCTGATGAACACCAGTTGGGGGAGGGGGTGGTCACTAATAAGTAGTGCTATAATTTTGCGAAAAATATATATACTTTATATATCATTGTACAAGCAATTAACAACACTGTAATCACGTTCTCTGCATGTTCTTTTTATCATATTTTCTTCTTTTGATGTGTGGCTGGGACAGATATATTTTCTGCATTCTCTGCATGCCTACATATATTTACAGTCTGTCCCATGAGGACAAAGGTAGCAACTACCTTTTTCTGGTAAGCTTTCCACCACTTGTCTGGTAACGCTTCCGTTTGGTTGGGTGTGAACTGTTCCTCTTGTCCTTTATTGTACTCATGTCCACAAAAATTCATTGCCAGTGTATATTTTTTGTGGAGACTGCATTTTTTGGTGAGCTTTCTTAATGTTTTGTTTTTGTTTTTCACATAGCTGTTGTACTAAATCTTTCAAAAAGTATTTTCTTCCTATCATTTCTTCAAATGAAGTTGCAACCAGTGTCTGTTCCTCCTTGCCCCCCCCCAAAAAAAAACCACATAGGAATTATATGTATGCTGCAATATCAATGATGTTGAAGAACAATTGCCAAGGGCCAAAAGGAATATGTTCTCACACATTTATCAAGTGCATCAACACCTGCTTTAGTAGCATTATAAAAGTGGATTACATCAGGCTTGTTATCTACAACATCTTCATATATTCATGCTGTGTGGAAAGTACCGTAAGTACCTTTCCTGTCTTTAGAACATAACTTATTTATGTCACATAGGGAGAGAAGGCAAATCTTACTGTACCAAGTAGAGAATTTTTCATTGATAACTAGCCTAAGTTCTAGAGGCAAATCCCTTTTATCACTGATAGTACCAACTGTGGTTATATTCCTTTGAAACAAGTCAAAAGCCAGGGTGATGGAGGCAAACTTTTTTCCCATGGTAATATTTTTTCTGCGCTGATCCAAATGACAGTTCTGAACCAGTCTTTTTATAGTCTCAGAGCCACTATTGTAATTTCTCAGTAGAGTCTCTCATTTCCTAGCATATGGCTCCACCATAAAACAGTAGTTTGTAGAAGAGTCACACAAAAGATGCGCTGTAATTCTGTACTTACAGGTTCAGTTGCTGTGTAAAGTCTGAATGGACAACGCCCATGGAAAGACACCAATTCCTCATCAGCAATGATGGACTTGTGAGGATTGTAGTGAAGGGAGAGCTTGTTTATAGCCATATTCCAAAGCTCTTGAACTGGAGCAAAATTGCCATCCTACCTAGGAGCTTCACATGTTGCAGCATCATCAACACATAGACATTTCAGGAGAAATCACATCCTGTGTCTGAAAACAAACTATGGTAAACTGAAAAATTCTCCTCACCGAAAAGACCTCAGATATTGTCTTTAGTTTGTCGGTATATACACAATTCAGGAGAATTCCAATTAGTCTTAATATTTCTTCTTTTATGAAATTGATGGAATTTTGGATGAATATGTCCTTATATACCCCCTGACTAGATGTTGTTTCTGGGCAAACTTGATAATGCACCCATAGTTTCATTGTCAATGAATACTTGGAAAGCATCCAGGGGAGTTTTAGGTTCATACTCCTGGTTGAGTCCTTTTGATACCAGCTGATTGTTGTCTCCCCTGATCCTTCATCAGCTGTGAGTTCTGTATTATTTCTGCCATCATCTGAGGCACAGGCTGCTCTGTTTTTATAATCAGGCATGATTGTCTTCTCTCAGGCTTGATATTTTGCATTCCTTCTTCACCGTTGTCATCTTCTTCCTCTTCCTCTTCACTCTTTTTCTCAGAATGAATAATTTCATGTTCTACTTCTATGAACTTTTCTTATTCACTATCTGAACCATTGAAAATGTCCTCGTTATTTCCTTCAAAACCTGACACAATCAGTTTTTCCTCTATCTCAGCTACCAAAAAATTATATTGCTTCTTTGCCATTTTTATGTCTATATAATGAGGGGGAAAAAGACATTGCTTAACATAACGGATTTACAGAATTATCAGATATTCTATATTCTCAGTCATACGTACCTTTATCTTCACTAAACACAAATACACTGTTTACTGACTTCACTATGAAGAACACTTAGAAAAAAATAGTATGCTGACTTTTCCTGAAAAGAGACCACAACTTGTCACTGCTGACAAGAAAAGTATCAAGAACTGCTGATCAAAGAGTGCTGACAGGTGAATGTCACGGGTGTGTAGGTAAGGGTCTAATAACAAAAGTCATAAACAGTGAAACTGCTACTCCCCGTGTAAACAAATACATCACAACAAAACTACGGTGGGGTGAGTCCCTGACCTCCCTGCCATTTGTACGAAACTACCTGACTGACATATTTGTAGGTTAATAATTTTAAAAATTAGCCACAGTTCCCAATTTTCTGCTGGATACTTTCATAGACATTATGAACTACTGTGGCCACTAGCTATATAATCCTAGAAGAAGTATTTAAGCCTTGTA
This sequence comes from Nycticebus coucang, assembly GCF_027406575.1. NCBI lineage: Eukaryota > Metazoa > Chordata > Mammalia > Primates > Lorisidae > Nycticebus > Nycticebus coucang. The sequence goes on from NC_069783.1 coordinate 142,296,364, forward strand.
TCAAATCAGAAAACTTGGAAAATTTGGAAGCAATTGATTCTTTGTTCATTTAAGAAATCAAATAATTTTTAATTGTTTCTTTGCTGTTACCAAGGCTGGAATAAATGTCTGGTTAGGAGGATCAATGATGTGATGTTTGACTTTGAGTCTTGGGAACAACTGTCTTCATTTCAGATGTTTGTTTTCCTGAACTTTCCTAATGGCCACTTGCAATCTATTACAGCTGACTTTCTTCTGATATTTCATGCATAGCTTCTCCCCATCAGCTGTATGTAAACTGCTAACATTCCACAACCCCCAACCCCTAGGACTTGCAAACCAAACCGAACTCAGAGCTGTTCCCAGCTATGATCTACAGACACCAGCAACTCTTATATTAGGTTTATCTTGTGTCTCTGGGAGAAGTTAGAAGACTTATAGATACAAGTCGTGTATTTTGACCTCTGTTGAATTTAGACTTAAAGTTTAGAAATAGGACTCTAGGCTCAATACCCTGCCTTGTGTTTCCTAAAAACCCAAGCTCAGCGGTCCTGATTTCTTTTGAGTTTTCTTATCCCCATATTAAAGCATTTGTTTACGTATCTATCTCTTGCTGTTGACTATTGTCTCCTCAAGCAGAGAGCAGATGTTTAATTTATCTGTGTGTTCTCACCTTCCTGCTCCGTCTCTAGCATAGTCCCTGCTGGTGCCAGGGTATGTAGATAGTGTTTGTGTGGGAAAAAATTGTTGAAAGAAAAACTAGATTTATTAAATTTAGAACATACCTAATTAAGTACGAATAGAAGACTCACCAAAGTTATATACTAATATTCATTTTAAGTCACACCCCTAAAATACTAGATACATTTTTTTCACCAGTACAAGCTTTCCATGTAGGCCCACACAGTTCTCTTACTTAAATATTTTTTGTCAAAAACTCTCACACAGAATTGAGTAATGAGTTTAGACTTCTTATTAGGTCATTTCTTTTGGCTGAGGAGGATTAAAATCCTCAGTTTGAAATGAATGAGAAGTTAATAGTTTACAATTATGGGAAACTGTTTCTGCTCATACAGAAAAAAATTGGTTTAACCTACACTTGACTTAATGTTCAGACCCTTCTCAGCTGGCACCACAGGATATACTTCCATGGTAAAATAACCTATTTCTGCTGAACCCCTCCCAGCCTCTCTCTGCATCCCAAAATACTAGTGTAATTCAAGAAAAGAACCTGGATGAATCTGTCATGACATGTAAAGGAAATGCTGTGGCGAAGTCTCCTTTGAAAAATATCCTGTGATGTCGAGGTATCACCTGAGACTAAAAGGATTGTTTTCTTTTCTGGGCAACGAGAAGACAAAGAACCTTCCCCTCTAGTGTGAAGGAACAGTCTTACATTGTAGTCACCTGTGAATGGATTATAGTAAGTCTTGTCTGGATCTTTTGAATTAGGTTTAATAACCTGCAAAAAGCTTCCACAGGATCAATAAGCCTTTTACAGCCAAAAGAGCTCTCTGCAGACTGTTGCCCATCCTTGAGAAATTCTGCCTGGCTTTAGCTGGGAGGGGCCTTTCTGGGGCTTGTATTCTTTGCTGTCTTTCTTGTAGATCATACCGCCACTTGGGCTGATGTGACCAATGCAAGGAGAAAAAGAGCCTGAATTTTTCTTTGTCAGGTTCTGTTGCCTTTCAGAATCTACTATTGCAGGGTGTAGGCTACTGCCACAATGGCTTTTTCCATTCTTTCATTTCCAGCTGGTATCTGTCAGCTGGGTACCAGGCTGGAAAGTAGGTTTCTACTATTTAAATATTCCGCCTGGAGTCCAGACACATTGAGTGTGTGCATCCTATTTATTACCACACCGTGAAGCAGTCATTAGAAATGGAATTTTGCCCTTCTTTACATTTTTTTCTTAAATTTAAGTATCTCAAAATGTTTTAAAGAACTGTAATTCTCAAAATCCTTTCATAGAGAAAGAACACATCATCATTTATGTCTGGTAACAGAGGAAATTTCTGAGAAAATTATGCTGTATCTAACCTGGAGAGCTTAGAATAAGACTTCAGAGCCATTACTACGAACCGTGGATGATCATTCTTAACTCCTGATTCATATTCTTGTGGAATTGAAGGGGTGAGTGAGGGATAAGCTTTTAAGACCAGCAGCTCTTAGGATCTTGCTTGTTGCCTCTATAATAGTAGCCTGTAACATTATTTTGAGAACCCCTGATTTCATTTACTCAGTCAGTCTCAAATATAGTAGAACCTCCATAGTTGAACACCTCCCTTCGTTGACCACTTCCTTAAGTTGACCTAATTTTCACAGACCAGACACGAAGCACATGTACTTATCAGTACAGTAGGCCTAGTTCCTTATGTTGACCACCTCTGTATGTTGGCCATTTCTTACAGTCTTCGGGGTGGTCAACTTACAGAAATTCTACCGTGTATACTTAAAAGAATAAGAAAATAGTGAAATTAGTTGAATCTGAAGTACTCAAACAAGCTCATTGCTTTCATATTTTATTTACCTAATTCAGAATAGAGCTGCAAGGTTAAATTGAACAGTTTTAGAGTCAGCCTTTGCTGGGAACAGTTGGTAGCAATTCATTATGACAGCTGTTAAAAGTCAGCTATCTTCTTGATCCACTCGGTTCCCCTTTATTTTATCTGGCTTAAATTTTTGGTTTGTATTTTTAAAGCCAAATGGAATGCTCATTTGCTTTTGTGTGTGATTTTTTAAAAAGGCGTAGATATTTTACCTAGAGCTAAAAGATAAGCTTATCTTCTCCCTTGAAATTGACTTTATTTTCTTATGTGAGGGGTGTAGTTTTTTTTTTTTTAACCAATCAGGAAAATATTTATATTCCATTTATTGATTTACAGAAAATGACAAAAGTAGTTCCTACCAATACAGGGGTCTTCACTATCTCAGAGGGACCCTCCTCAGATCTTAAGTAAAGTCTAGCATGTGTATTTTTTTCAAATTTATTTTTATTGTGGTAAAACTTCCTTAAAATTTACTATTTTAACTATTTATACAGTTTAGTGACATAAACACATTTACATTGTTGTTCAGCTATCACTACTGTCCATCTCTAGAACTATTTTATCTTCCCAACTCAAATCCTGTACCCAATAAACTCTTCACTCTTCCTTCTCCTCTCCCCCTCGTCCCCTGGCAGCCACCACTCTACTTTCTGTCTCTATGAATTTTATTACTCTAAGTGTCTCATGTAAGTGGAACCATACAATGTTTGTCTTTTTACATCTGCCTTATCATGTCTTCCGGGTTCACTCAGGTAGTGGTATATATGAGAATTTTCTCCTTTTTAAAGTCTGAATAATATTTAATTGTATGTCTGTCTTGCATTATCAGATATATAGCTGTGATAGACACTGAGTTGGTTTCACTTTTTGGCTATTGTGAATAATGCTGCTAATCAAATATCTCTTTGTAGTACTGTTTTGGTTCTTTTAGGAATATCCGATATACCCAGAAGTAGAATTGATGGATCATATAGTAATTTTGTATTTAATTTTGTTTAAGAAATGCCATACTATTGTTCACAGTGGTTATACCCTTTTATATTCCTCTTAGCAGTGGACAAGGGTTCTAATTTCTCTATATCCTTGCCAACACTTATTTTCTTTAAAAAAAAAAAAAATAGTATCCTAATGGGTGGTTTTGATTGAAATGGTTTTGATTTGCATTTCCCTAATGACTAGGGATGTTAAGTAGATGCTTAACTTGTGCGTATTGGCCATTGATATTTCTTGTTTGGGGAAATGTCTTCAAGTTCTATGCTGATTTTTGAATTGCATTGTTTTTATTGAGTTGTAGAAGATATATATGTATATTTCTGGATACCAATACCTAGTTAGGTATATGATTTGCAAATACTTTGTTCCACTTTGTGTGTTGTCCTTTCATTCTCCTGCTGTGACTTTTGATGTACAACTTTTAATTTCGATAAAGTTCAGTTTATCTACTTTCAGTTTTGTTGCGTTTGCTATTGGTGTCACATTTAAAAGAGTACTGCAGATTTCAAGGTCATGAAGTTTTCTCCTGTGTTTCATTCTAAAACTCTTATGGTTTTAATGTTTAGGTCTTTATTCAATTTTGACTTAATTTTTGCATATGCCAATAAAAGGTAGAAACTTAGATGAAATAGACAAACTCTGTGAAAGAGAAGCTACCAAAGCTTGCTCGGAATAAATAGGTGACTTGGATAATCTTACATTTAGTAAAGAAATAGAATTGATAAATTGGACTTCATCAAAAGAATAAATTCTATTCTTTCAAAGACACCATTGAGAGAATAAAGAGGAAACAACACAATTTTAAAAATTGGCAAAAGGGTTGAAAAGCTACTTGTTCAAAGAATGGCAATGAATCCCAAAAACAATGTAAAAAGATGCTCCACATCAGTATTTTTTAGAGAAATGCAAGTTTAAACCATTACAAACAACTCTACCTTCCTACCTGTTACAATGGCAAGGATCTTTTTATTTGTGTAAATCTGTGGGGCACAAGTGTAATTTTGTTACATGGATATATTGAATAGAGGTGAACTCAGACCTTTTAGTGTATCCATCACTATGGAGCACATTGCAAATACAAGTTGGATCTATCATGTGTAGAACACAAATGTCCTAATGCTATAATTGGGTAAATGAGATGAAAGCTATGTTGATTAGTATGATGTAAGCACTCCAATTTGTACAAAGAATCAACACATTGAATATGGCATAAATATATTTATGATCTATGTACAAAAGACTTAATAAAAAAATTAGAAAAAAAAATCTCATTATCTACCCATTCCCATCCCCTCCTCCAAGTCTCTATTGTCTGTCATCCCACGCTATATATCCATGTGTTGGCATTATTTATCTCCCACTTATAAGAAAGGCATGTAGTATTAGTCTTTTTGTGTCCGAGTTGTTTCATTTAAGACAATGACCTTTAGTTCTAACTATGTTGCTGCAAAAGATGTGATTTCAAAACAGCTAAAGTTAAAAAGATTCATACTGCTTCTGAGAATGTAAAATTGTACCATCACTCTGGAAAAATGTTTGGCAGTTTCTTAAAAAGTTAAACACATATCTACCATATGGACTCAACCATTTCATTTCTGCATATTTATTCTAGAGAAAAGAATGCTTATGTCCACACAAAGACTTGTACAAGAACATGCACAGAAGCTTTATCTGTAATAGCCCAACCTGGAAACAACCCAGCCATCCATCAGCAGGTGAATGGATAAACAAAGTGTGGTAGTCTAGCCAAATAATAAAATATTCCTTGCCGATAAAAAGGAACAAATACATACAATAATGTGATTGAATTTTAAAGTAATTATGCTGAATGAAAAGAGTACATACTACACAATTTTACTTACATAAAGCTTTATAAAATACAAACTAATCTATAGGCACAGAAAGCAAATTAGTGGTTGCCTGGGGATGGGAGTAGGGGATGGTACAAAAAGTAGATACAGGGTGGTGCCTGTGGCTCAGTGAGTAGGGCGCCGGCCCCATATGCCGAGGGTGGCGGGTTCAAACCCAGCCCTGGCCAAACTGCAACAAAAAAATAGCAGGGCGTTGTGGCGGGCGCCTGTAGTCCCAGCTGCTCGGGAGACTGAGGCAAGAGAATCGTGTAAGCCCAGGAGTTAGAGGTTGCTGTGAGCCGTGTGACACCACGGCACTCTACCCAAGGGCGGTACAGTGAGACTGTCTCTACAAAAAAAAAAAAAAAGTAGATACAGGGAGGCCTGAGGAGACTTTTGGGATGATAGGATAGGTTCACTATGTTACTCGTCATGATAGTTTCACAGGTGTATACTTACATCAGAGCCTATCAAGTTGTAAACTTCAAATAAATGGGTTTAATGGTCAGTTACCTCAGTAATGAATTACATGTTATTTTGAATTATCTATGCAGGCCTACCCTTTTTTCGGTCATTCTTACACTTTCTTTCTTATTTTTTTCTTTCTTAAAATTTTTGTTTTTATTAAACCTTACATTTCAGAAAAACAACATTCTAAGTTTATGACACTAATCTTTCTTTTTATTTATTTATTTTTATTGTTGGGGATTCATTGAGGGTACAATAAGTCAGGTTACACTGATTGCAATTGTTAGGTAAAGTCCCTCTTGCAATCATGTCTTGCCCCCATAAGTGTGACACACACCAAGGCCCCACCCCCTCCCTCCGTCCCTCTTTCTGCTTTTCCTCCCCACCCCATAACCTTAATACTCATTAATTGTCATCATATCAAAATTGAGTACATAGGATTCATGCTTCTCCATTCTTGTGATGCTTTACCAAGAATAATGCCTTCCATTTCCATCCAGGTTAATACGAAGGATATAAAGTCTCCATTTTCTTAAATAGCTGAATAGTATTCCATGGTATACATATACCACAGCTTGTTAATCCATTCCTGGGTTGGTGGGCATTTAGGATGTTTCCACATTTTGGCGATTGTAAACTGAGCTGCAATAAACAGTCTAGTACAAGTGTCCTTATGATAAAAGGATTTTTTTCCCTTCTGGGTAGATGCCCAGTAATGGGATTGCAGGATCAAATGGGAGGACTAGCTTGAGTGCTTTGAGGTTTCTCCATACTTCCTTCCAGAAAGGTTGTACTAGTTTGCAGTCCCACCAGCAGTGTAAAAGTGTTCCCTTCTCTCCACAACCACGCCAGCATCTGCAGTTCTGAGATTTTGTGATGTGGGCCATTCTCACTGGGGTTAGATGGTATCTCAGGGTTGTTTTGATTTGCATTTCTCTAATATATAAAGATGATGAACATTTTTTCATGTGTTTGTTAGCCATTTGTCATCTTTAGAGAAGGTTCTATTCATGTCTCTTGCCCATTGATATATGGGATTGTTGGCTTTTTTCATGTGGATTAATTTGAGTTCTCTATAGATCCTAGTTATCAAGCTTTTGTCTGATTGAAAATATGCAAATATCCTTTCCCATTGTGTAGGTTGTCTCTTTGCTTTGGTTATTGTCTCCTTAGCCGTACAGAAGCTTTTCAGTTTAATGAAGTCCCATTTGTTTATTTTTGTTGTTGTTGCAATTGCCATGGCAGTCTTCTTCATGAAGTCTTTCCCCAGGCCAACATCTTCCAGTGTTTTTCCTATGCTTTCTTTGAGGATTTTTATTGTTTCATGCCTTAAATGTAAGTCCTTTATCCATCTTGAATCAATTTTTGTGAGTGGGGAAAGGTGTGGGTCCAGTTTCAGTCTTTTACATGTAGACATCCAGTTCTCCCAACACCATTTATTGAATAGGGAGTCTTTCCCCCAAGGTATGTTCTTGTTTGGTTTATCGACGATTAGGTGGTTATAAGATGTTAGTTTCATTTCTTGGTTTTCAATTCGATTCCAAGTGTCTATGTCTCTATTTTTGTGCCAGTACCATGCTGTCTTGACCACTATGGCTTTGTAGTACAGACTAAAATCTGGTATGCTGATGCCCCCAGCTTTATTTTTATTACTAAGAACTGCCTTAGCTATACGGGGGGTTTTCTGGTTCCATACAAAACGCAGAATCATTTTTTCCAAATCTTGAAATTATGATGTTGGTATTTTGATAGGTATGGCATTGAATAGGTAGATTGCATTGGGAAGTATAGACATTTTAACAATGTTGATTCTTCCCAGCCATGAGCATGGTGTGTTCTTCCATTTGTTAAAATCCTCTGCTATTTCCTTTCTGAGGATTTCATAATTTTCTTTATAGAGGTCCTTCACTTCCTTAGTTAGGTATATTCCTAGGTATTTCATTTTCTTTGAAACTATGGTGAAGGGAGTTGTGTCCTTAATTAGCTTCTCATCTTGACTGTTATTGGCGTATACAAAGGCTACTGACTTGTGGACATTGATTTTATATCCTGAAACATTACTGTATTTTTTGATGACTTCTAGGAGTCTTGTGGTTGAGTCTTTGGGGTTCTCTAAGTATAAGATCATGTCGTCAGCAAAGAGGGAGAGTTTGACCTCCTCTGCTCCCATTTGGATTCCCTTTATTTCCTTGTCTTGCCTAATTGTATTGGCTAGAACTTCTAGCACTATGTTGAATAGTAAAGGTGACAGAGGACAACCTTGTCTGGTTCCAGTTCTAAGAGGAAAAGCTTTCAGTTTTACTCCATTCAGTAAAATATTAGCTGTGGGTTTATCATAGATAGCCTCAATCAGTTTTAGAAATGTGCCACCTATGCCTATACTCTTCAGTGTTCTAATTAGAAAAGGATGCTGGATTTTATCAAATGCTTTATCTGCATCTATTGAGAGGATCATATGATCTTTATTTTTACCTCTGTTAATATGGTGGATAACGTTTATGGACTTGTGTATGTTAAACCAGCCTTGCATTTCTGGGATGAAACCTACTTGATCATGATGAATGACATTTTTGATGATAAGCTGTAATCTATTGGCTAGAATTTTGTTGAGAATTTTTGCATCTATATTCATGAGTGAGATTGGTCTGAAATTCTCCTTTTTGTTTGGGTCTTTTCCTGGTTTAGATATCAGGGTGATTTTGCTTCATAGAATGTGTTGGGGAAGATTCCTTCTTCCTCAATTTTCGGGAATAATTTCTCCAATACTGGAATAAGCTCTTCCTTGAAGGTTTGATAGAATTCTGGAGTGAAGCCATCTGGACCAGGACATTTTTTGGTTGGAAGATTTTTTATTGTTTCTTTGATCTCTGTGCTTGAAATTGGTCTGTGCAGGAGCTCTATTTCTTCCTGGCTAAGTCTAGGGAGAGGGTGTGATTCCAAATATTGATCCATTTTCTTCACACTGTAAAATTTCTGGGCATAGAGTTTCTGGTAGTATTCAGAGATGATCTCTTGTATCTCTGTGGGATCAGTTGTTATTTCCCCTTTATCATTTCTGATTGAGGTTACTAGAGATTTTACTTTTCTATTTCTCATTAGTCTGGCCAATGGTTTATCTATTTTATTTATTTTTTCAAAAAACCAACTCTTTGCTTCATTAATTTTCTGAATGATTCTTTTGTTTTCAATTTCATTGATCTCTGATTTGATTTTGGATATTTCTTTACTTCTACTGAGTTTAGGCTTAGATTGTTCTTCTTTTTCCAATTCCATAAGATGGCTTGTGAGATTGTTGATGCACTCTCTTTCTGTTTTTCGAATGTAGGCATCTAAAGCAATAAATTTTCCTCTCAAAACTGCTTTTGCAGTATCCCACAGGTTTTGGTATCCCACAGGTTTTGGTAGCTTGTGTCTTCATTGTTGTTATGCTCAAGGAAGTTAATGATTTCCTGTTGTATTTGTTCCTGCATCCATCTGTTATTCAACAGAAGATTGTTTAATTTCCATGCCTTTGTGTGGGGTCGAGTGTTTTTGTTAGAGTTGAGTTCCACCTTTAGTGCCTTATGGTCTGAGAAGATATAAGGTAAAATTTCTATTCTTTTGATTCTGTTGATATTTGTGTTGTGTCCCAGGATATGATAAATTTTGGAGACTGTTCCATGGGGTGATGAGAAGAATGTATATTCTTTTATCTTTGGGATGGAGTGTTCTATATGCGTCTATCAAGCATAGTTGTTCTAGGGTCTCATTTAAATCTCTTATCTTTGTTTAATTTCTGTTTAGAGGATCTGTCCAGCTCTGTAAGAGGAGTGTTAAAGTCCCCTGTTATGATGGTATTATCAGATATCATATTGCTCAGACTGAGTAAGGTCTGTTTCAAGAATCTGGGAGCATTTAAATTGGGTGCATAAATATTTAGAATTGAAACATCTTCTTGTTGTATTTTTCCCTTGACCAATATAAAGTGACCATCTTTGTCTTTTTTGACTTTAGTTGCTTTAAATCCACATGTATCTGAAAATAAGATTGCAACTCCGCTTTTCTTCTGAATTCCATTTGTCTGAAAAATTGTCTTCCAACCCTTGACTTGGAGTTTTAATTTGTCTTTTGAAGGCCGGTGTGTTTCTTGCAGACAGCAAATGGACGGCTTGTGTTGTTTAATCCATTCAGCCAATCTATGTCTCTTCAGTAGGGAATTCAAGCCATTAACATTTATTGAGATAATTGATAAGTGTGGTAGTATTCTATTCATCTTATTTGGTGAGAGTCCATTGCTTAGTTTTATCTTTTGCATCAGTGTGGAGGTTAGGTTCTGTCCTTTAATTTCTGAGTTCTTACTTTGCTGCTGATCCATTGTGGTGGTCAGTGTGCAGAACAGGTTGAAGTATTTCCTGTAGAGGTGGTCTTGTTGTGGCGAATTTCCTCAATGTTTGTATATGTGTAAATGATTTCATTTCTTTGTCAGTTTTAAAGCTTAGCTTAGCAGGGTACAGAATTCTGGGCTGGAAATTGTTCTGTTTAAGTAGATTAAAGGTAGATGACCATTGTCTTCTTGCTTGGAAAGTTTCATTAGGGAAGTCTGCAGTCACTCTGATGGATTTGCCCCTGTAGGTCAACTGGCGCTTACTCCTGGCAGCTTGCAGAATCTTTTCTTTTGTCTTGACTTTGGACAGGTTCATCACAATGTGTCTTGGAGAAGCTCGGTTAGAGTTGAGGCAAGTTGGGGTCCGATATCCCTCTGAAAGCAGTGTGTCAGAATCTTTGGTGATATTTGGGAAATTTTCTTTTATAATATTCTCTAGTATGGCTTCCATTCCTCTGGGGCATTCTTCTTCCCCTTCTGGAATTCCTATAACTCGTATGTTGGAACGCTTCATAAAGTCCCATAATTCTGACAGTGAACGCTCTGCTTTCTCTCTCTTCTTTTCTGCCTCTTTTACCGTCTGAGTTATCTCAAGAACTTTGTCTTCTACCTCTGAAATTCTTTCTTCTGCATGGTCTAACCTATTGCTGATACTTTCCATTGCATCTTTAAGTTCCCTAATTGACTGTTTCAGTTCCTTCAGCTCTGCTATATCCTTTTTATATTCTTCATAGCGTTCATCTCTTATTTGATTCTGTTTTTGGATTTCCTTTTGGTTATTTTCTACTTTATTAGCAGTTTCCTTCATTGTTTCCATTATTACTTTCATTGTTTTCATCATGTGTATTCCAAATTCCCTTTCTGTCATTCCTAACATTTCTTTATGGGTGGAATCCTCTGTAGTAGCTACCTCATGGTCCCTTGGCGGGGTTGTTCTGGACTGGTTCTTCATGTCGCCTGGAGTTTTCTGCTGATTCTTCCTCATGAGTGATTTCTTTTATCTGTTTCCTTGCCCTAATTTTCCTTTCACTTCCTCTTGCTCTTTAAGTTCTCGTGTCTGTGGACTAAGGTTTTGATGAGTCCTTTTGGTACAGGACCAGAAGGATGAGAAGGTTGAAGAGCAAGAAAGGGATGAAAGAAAGGAGGAACGAGCAAAAAGAAAAAAAAATAGAGAAAGGAGAGGGGGTGGGTAGAAGGAATATTGACAAAAAGAAGAGAGGCACAGAAAGAGGGAGACAGAGCAGTATAGGTGTACAGTAGGGTACTTTGACACAACCTTAAAAAAACCCCATCTTCTGCGTGATGGGATTAAGTGAGAGTAGCTCTGATGCAGATGCATGATGGGATTAAGTGAGACCTAGCTCTGATGTAGATGCATGATGGGATTAGTGTAGTTTTCGTGCCTGCCATCACAGCATCTTGTGGATTAATGACTGGCTTTGTCTTTCAAGTTTTATTTATTTAAAAACCACATTCCTTGATTGTTTTTTCCCCTTGACTATTGTTGGTATACAATAAATGCAACAGATTTGTGAGTGTTAATTTTGTATCCTGAGACGTTGCTGTATTCCTTGATCACGTCTAGTTTTGTAGTTGAACTGTAATTGGGTAAATGAGCTGAAGGCTTTGTTAATTAGTAGGATGTGAGCACTCCAATGTGTACAAGTAATCAACACATTGTATCCCATAATGGCATAAATATATTTATGATCTATGTACAAGTGACTTAATAAAAAAAAGTAAAGAAAAAAAAAACCATCTTCTGGGGGTGCCCAGTTTGGTGGTTGCCTTGAGGTCAGCAGCTCTTTGCTAACCTGATCAGACACGGTACCCCACCTCCACCAAGTAGAGAGGAAAGACAAAAATGCTATAAATCAAACCAAAACAAGCAAACAGAAAACTTTACAGGATAAAATTGGGTGAAAAACCAAATAATAGCGGTAGAAACACTAGCAAAAATGAAGTTCTAGTTATTGAAAAAGGCAGCAATGGTAAATTATAATTAAACTAGACAAATTGAGAAAGAAAAAAATCTGTACAGAAAAGGTTGAAAATAAAAAAACAACATCAAAATAAACGAAAACCAACCAAACCAAAAAACAAACAAACAAACAAAAAAACACAACCAAAAACAAAGCAGTATATATGTTGTTGAATGTTGTCTGGGTAGCACGTGGTCTTCTGGGGTATGAGATGTTAATCACAGTGCTGATAGGACTGGAGGCTGCTGATTTCTCAAACCCCAATGGGTAGACACCCTAAATCTCTCTTCAGCCCTCTTAAAAGGCACTTTGAACTTGTAAACTCTCTGAGCAGATTTCCCAGGAAAGTGTTTGTCGCTGGAATCACTGCTGAAGTGGCTGTCCACTTGCCCAGTGTGCCAAAACCGTTGTCACTGTGCTCCTGAGGGTTAGGGCTGTAAGGCGGCTCAGACCCCGCCCTTAGGCTACTCAGTCGCTAGGTTACCAGCTCTCACCCAATTCTTGCTCTGCGACCCTGAGGGCGGAGCTTGATGGGGCAGATCACTCACAATGGCTCCCTGGGGCCCACAGCCAAACACTATTAGCTCCGTCTGGCTCAGCAGCGGGGCCCTAGACAACAGCCAAAGTTCTCCGCACTCCCGCTCGGGCTCTTCCCAAGGCAGTTCAACTGAGTGCCAGGTCCAAAGACACCAAAACAGTTCACAGGTAAGGCCTTTCTGGTTTGCAGTCTCGCTGCTACTGTACTTACAGTTGCGGGCAGGTTTAGACAGATTGAACACACGCCACCACTTGCTGGTTTTCCACGGTTTTAGTCCTCCTCTTGGGGTCCAGAAGTCTCTTGCTGACTCCCTGTATCCTCACAGGGATGATTATAGGCAGATCCCACCAGCCAGAGATGCCTGGATTCCTATCTCCCCAGACTCACGGTGCCCAGATGCAAGGAAGTTGTTACTCGGCTGCCATCTTGCTCTGTCCTGGACACTAATCTTTCCATTATTACACTTGCTTGTCATATTTGCCTTATTGTTTGCCCATGGCAGAAAAGTTAATCTCAATTTGAAGAGGTGGAGATGTTTCCCTACGAGAAAGTGGAGTTGGGTAACTTGAGATAGTGGAATGAAAATTTGAGGCATTCTAGTCTTTCTCGGAGATGTCTATTATTTAGTTTTTCCCTTTTTTTGAGACAGTCTCACTCTGTTGCCTCAGGCTTGAGTGCCATGTCATCATAGCTCATAGCAACCTTAAACTCCTGGGCTCAAGTGATCATCTTGAGTAGCTCATCCTCCCCAGTAGCTGGGACTACAGGTGAGTGCCAGCACACCCAGCAAATTTTTTCTATTTTTAGTAGAGATGAGATCTTTCTCTTGTTCAGGCTGGTCTTGAACTCCTGAGCTCAAGCAATTCATCTGCCTTAGCCTCCCAGAGTGCTAGGATTACAGATGTGAGCCACTGCACCTGGCTAGCCTGTTTACTGTAGGAAGCATGGGTTTTGGAGGCAAAGAATGTATGATTTTCCATGTTCTTACTAACCTTGAGCAAACTGCTTAATTTCTGAGCCACAGTTACATATCTCAGGGTTTAGGACAATTATTGTAAACACATTTTGGTCAGGAATTGGTTGTTTTAAGTGAAGAAATCTCTTTAACCTAGTTTAAGAAAAAAAGGAATGTAATAATAGGATAGAGAGGTATCTAATGAATTCTAGGGCAGGAAGTTCATCTGGGGCCTCAGAAGGGACTATGGAAGGAAGATGAGGTCACTTACTTATATTTGCTTCTCATCAGGCATTTGCTTCTCTCCTCCTTCCCACCCCATCCCATTTGTGTGTAGTTGGGCCATATAGAGAGCCATTTTGGACCTAGCCCTCCATTAGTTAATGTCTCTCAGAAGTGATTGCCAGCTCCTGGTTTTCAGCAGAAACTTTCTGAAGTCCCTGAGATTCTCAGGAGAGGTTGTCTGACTGGCTCAGCTAGGTTTTGGGGTCCATCAAACTGTTATGAGCTATGGCTGGAAAGGTAGAGTCATTGTGGCTTACTCAGTAGGAGCCTTGAGAATAGGTTCTTGAGAAGGGCTGGGTAACACAGGCACTTTGAATACTACATGTGCTACAGAACTTTGGCATTCCATGAACTGGCAATATCAGTATCATCTGGCAATAGTGAGGGATGCAGAATCTCAGGCCCTGACCCAGACCTACTACATTTTAACACAACCTCAGGTAGTATACATGCACATTAAAGTTCAAGAAACACTCCTATATAAAAGTGTTTCTCCACCTCAGCACTGTGGATATATGGCAGTGGGTTATTTTTTATTGCAGGGGGCCGTCCTGTACATTGTAGGATATTTAGCGGCATCATTGACCTCTACCCACTAGTTGTCAGGGACAACTGAACATGTCTCCAGACACGGCCAGATGTCCCCAGAGTGGGGAAATTTCCCCAGTTGTAAATTATTACCATAGAAGATTAAGAGAAATAACATGTAAAGTGTTTTGTAAACCATTAATATCTATACTAATATCAGTTGGTCTGATGAGATTTGCCCTCCAAAAGCTAAAGCCCATGCAAAAGGGTAGCTTTAATATTAGGCTTTTGGTGAGTTTTTATTTCTGAATTTCATAATGTCAGGTTTTATAACACTCTTATAAACTTTATTATATTAATTTAGAAAGCCATTTCTTTTCATTTTTCATTTTCCAGTTATTGTGGTAAAATGTTTATTGACATAGATACCATGTACACATTATATCTTGAACTTAGCCACTTTTGTAATTGTATTTGTTTTCTATAATATACCTCTTTTCATTGAACAGGGAGATCTTTTCAAAAAAATCTCTTTGGCAAGTTCAGGCTGTAATCATTCAGGAAGTTCCACTGCTGTGGACAATTATGGAGATGTAAAATCAGATCAAATTGTGTTGAAATAATTAAGTTCCAATGCACAGGTGTTTGAAGCTCATTGAACTAGATTTTAAAAACTGGAATCATTATAGTGGCTTTCTGTAAACTTTAAACAATAAATAATGGAACTAAATTTTTTCTTAATTTCAATCTCTTTCCTTGGAAAAGAAACCCAAGTATGGGTTTCCCTCAAAGGGACTTTGTTGGCTTCACCTAATGTGGCTTAAAAGTTACTTTTTCATACCTTTCATTTATTATTTATGCTACTCTTTAAATTCCCTTCTTAGAGGAAAGAGCCTATTGTAGTAATAGCAAGGGGAAAGATTTATACGATCTGAAGAGAAACCAGAGTATCTATTGTAGTAATAGCATTGAGTATGTTCTCAATGAGTACTTGTGAGATGGAAAGAAGGATGGACCAAAGAATAAGCAGAAAAGCCAGAATGATGCAAAAAATGCCAGCTCTGGCTTCTCTCTCCATGGGACACACCTGCTGTGTTCAGTGTTGTGCTGAGAGCAGCTTGACAGAGGGCATTCCAGTTCCTGGACATGTTCTCTCTAAAAGCCTTACTCTAAGGACATATTAAGCAAATTAATTCCCTTTTCCTCAGCATATCTAATGCTTGTCCCTTATTATAAATGGAGTTCCTTCATTGTCTTAGGCCAAAGGTCCATTTCAAAACATGAATGTATGCATATTTTAAAATAAAATAAAAAGATGTGTGCATAATTTGTTCTCATTGCTAGGGTTTAATATCCATATTAAGAGGCTGAAAAGGGCTTGTACAGATTATCTAAGGCCTTGTTTCTAGCCACTCCCTGTTGGGGTCATCTTGAACATTAACAATTAGATTTGAAAGATTCATTTCAACTTAAAATCTTTCACCATAGAAGAGAATTGACTGATACTGTCATGCATGTCTGAGTATGATGAATAGCCCTTTCTCTCCCAGTAGAAAGTAGACAGTTTCTGAACATGTGCAGAGCTCAATACCTAGCCTCAGAAGTAGTAATTGCTGGGTCTGTGATCCAACTTTGTTCTTGTACATTAGGTTTAGTCATTAAAGCCTCACATGCGAGGGCAGAAGGAAGACATTCTCACATGCAGAATGAATTTTGAAGAGGAAATACTTGTACTTCAGCTTCAGACGTTGATGATACCAAGTGCCAAGACTTGTTTTTCTTGTCAGCAAAGGGAGAGGGACTTAAAATCACCTTCGCGTCATGTAGATTTTCTGGGTTACCCACAGTGGCAGGCATGAACTACACTTGGGATTTTCTCTCTTTTTGAAAACATGTGGGTGTTATGTTCTGCTTCCCCTCTCACATCTGGTGATCAGAGCTCAAGGTCAACAGGGGGAATGTCTGACTGTGCACGCAGATTTGCAGTTTGTCCATAAAAGATTTAGTGCTGTTTTTTCAGCCCTCTGTGTCAGGCTTCAGCTGCATTCATGCTCATTAAAGAGCAACAGCTATGGAATCCAGGCATGTAGACAGAGCTCCCATCAATACTGGAAGAAGAAGGTGTGTAGCAGGGGGATGTGGGAGTGAGGATGGGAGAACGAAATTAGGCTACTAAGGTGAGATCAATAAAACATGATTTAACTGCTTCCTGGATTTGTTGTTTCAATCATTTTTATCAAGGAAGCACTAGATGCCCACCGCTATTTCAGGAGTGAAGAACATAAAGATGGATGGACAGACAGAGTGCTTTCCCTTTTATACCCATAGTCAATTAGGGTAAAGAAATACAGGATAAATGATCATAATTTCAGCCGCACCTACTAATCCCTGATCGAATCAGTCTCTGGAGCAAAGGTGGCCCTGGGTAGAATTACTCTTGTGTCCTAAACTATTAAATTATGATATTCCCAGAAACTCATCCTGAGCTCAGTAGCTGGGCCCTCACTCTGTCCTTGTCCATGCAGTTGTTGTGACTGTGCTTTTTTTTGGTTTTCTGTTTAGCCTCCTGGTTCTCAGTACTAGAGTTACATGCTGGACACTGACTTTTTCTCTTCCTAGACATTGACCATCTCTCTTATTAGTCCTACTCCTCCTCAGCACTATATTATTTCCATATTCCAGCTGCTTGTTGGGAACCTGCTCTGACAGCTTCCCTAGAGCCACATTGTTGTCATGTGCTCTTTTTGAGTACCTGTTAGATCTTACAGTTGTACCCAACCCACCAAATAAGACTTGCTTAGATGTCAGTACTATCTCAGCTCTCTCTGGTTTTGTTGAATATGGAGGATATAGATTTAGATTGATAATAGGTCCTTACTCCTCCTCCTTTGTAACTGTCAAGCTCATTAATTCTCCTCTCCCTAATCTTGGCTCTTCTCACCTTGTTTCTATTCCCCATTAGCCATGTTGCATGCTCCAGCATGTCTACGCCAAACACACTATAAGGTGGTCCCCATTATTCTCGCCTCCTGCTATTCATGCTCCTGTGTGATCCCCTCTCCTTGAGTATGGTTAGTACCTGAGACTTGCTTCTAACAAATAGAACATAGCAGAAGTGACAGGATAAACATGATTATGTGTCTGTGATTATGTTATATAAGATTGTAGCATTCATCTTGCTAGCGTCTCCCCTTTCTGGCTATGAGGGAGCAAGTAGCCATGTTGGTGAACCCCATGTAGCAAAGAACTAAAGGTAGCCTTGACGAGGTGTGGGCAGTCTCCACTGACAGCTGCCAAAAAGTTGAACCTCTCAGTTCTACAATCACTGAATGCTGCCAACAACCCCACGAGCAGGGAAGCAGATCCTCCCCAAGCTAAGGATCCAGCTAAGCTTTGCCTGGAGGCTTGACTCACATAACTGTGAGATAAAAAATGAGTGTTATTTTAAGCTACCAAGTCTGCAGAAATATTGTTACGCAGCAATAGATAACTAATACAATGTCTCAGTGGAGCAAAACAAGAGACAGCAATTAGAGTGTCTGTTCTGGTTAAGTACTTGGCATCTGATAATTAGATGTGTAATTGTGTCTTATTAAACATTTTTTCTCTCTCCTACTAACATTCCTAACAAAATGGGAAATTTTTATTTTCTACAAGGAATTGGTTCATCACTGTAATTGTCTCATTCCTGAAACAGGTGTCCTCGATAAAGGACACCAGATGGAAACCAGCAGCTGGAGTAGAAAAACTCTGAAATCACCATGATTATGCTGAGTGCAACCTTGTGTGTAGTAGAGAACAAAGAAAAAAAATAAAAGAATTCTTAAAGACATATCTTAAGTGCAATAATAAATGGTTCAGGATGAGTGTTTACCATGAATTTGGAAACTGAAACAGTTTACAAATGTTTAATGGCAGAAAATATAAACATTTGTCCAAAGCATTTCAAATATCTTGGTTTCATAACAGTATTAGGTTAATCTCTTCTTTATTCTTTTAGTAATCTTTCCACTCACTGTTAGTTCCTCTGATCGTCACCTTTTCTTGTCCTTTGCATATGTGTAAACATGGGGTAATCTCTTTTTTATGTAGGGGAAAGAGAGTTAAAAATAATATTTAGTGAATACCTAATGAGTACTTTTTTTAAATTACTGAATCCAAAAGTACTTTATTTTTATTTTATTTTTTATTGTTCGGGATTCATTGACCGTAAAAAGAATTATGTTATACTGATTGCATTTGTTAGATAAAGCCTGCTTATAATTGTGTCCCACCTCTAAGAGGTGTGCCATACACCATGACCCCCAATCCCCTCTCTCTTCCTCTCTCCGCACTTACTCATTCCCCTAGCCCCCCTTGTATTAGCTCATCTACTGCCTTCATATTAGAATTGAGTACATTGGATTCTTGCTTCTCCATTCTTGTGATGCTTTTCTAAGAAGAATGTGTTCCACCTCCATCCAGATTAATACAAAAGATGTAAAATTTCCATCTTTTTTAGTGGCTGATTAGTATTCTATGGTATACATATAGCACAACTTGTTAATCCATTCCTGGGTTGGTGGGATTTAGCTGTTCCCACATTTCGGCGTGTAAATTGAGCTGTGATAAACAATCTAGTGCAAATGTCCTATGATAAAAGGACTTTTTTTCTTCTGGGTAGAGGCCTAGTAATGGGATTGTAGGATTCAAAGAGATTTCTAATTGAGTTCTTTGAGCAGTCTCCATATTTCCTTCCAAAAAGGTTGTATTAGTTTGCAGTCCCACCAGCACTGTAAAAGTGTTCCCTTTTCTCCACATCTACAGCTTTGAGACTTTGTGATGTGGGCTATTCTCCCTAGGGTTACTTGGCATCTCAGGGTGGTTTTAATTTACATTTCCTTAATGATTATGGATGATGAGCATTTTTTCATGTTAGTTAGCCATTCATCTGTCTTCTTTGGAGAAGGTTCTATTCATGTCTCTTGCCCAGTGATATATGGGATTGTTAGCTCTTTCTTTGTTGATTGAGTTCTCCTTAGATCCTAGTTATTAACTTTTTTTCTCATTCGTAATATGCAAATATCTTTTCCAATTCTGAAGGTTGTCTATTTGCTTTGGTTGTTGTTTCCTTAGCCATACAGAAGCTTTTTAGTTTAATTAAGTCTCATTTGTTCATTTTTGTTGTTGTTGCAATTGCCACAGAAGTCTTCTTCATAAAATCTTTCCCCAGGCCAATATCATCAAGTGTTTTCCCTACCCTTTCTTCGAGGATTTTTATTGTTTCATGCCTTACATTTAAATCTTTATCCATCTTAAATCAATTTTTGTAAATGGTGAAATGTGCAGATCTAGTTTCAGTCTTTTACATTAGGTTATCCAGTTCTCTCAACATCATTTATTGAATAGGGATTCTTTCCCCCAGTGTCTGTTCTTATTTGGTTTATCAAAGATCAGGTGACTGTAAGATGTTAATTTCATCTCAGTTTTCTATACAGTTCCAAATGTCATTGTCTCTATTTTTGATCACTATGGCCTTATAATATAGCCTAAAGTCTGGCAGGATGATGTTCCTGGCTTTGGTTTTGTTACTAAGAATTGCCTTAGCTGGGTGGTGCCTGTGGCTCAAGGAGTAGGGCGCCAGCCCCATTTACCAGAGGTGGTGGGTTCAAACCTGGCCCTGGCCAAAAACTACAAAAAAAAAAGAATTGATTGCCTTAGCTATAAGAGGTTTCTTCTGGTTTCGTAAAAAATGGAGAATTATTTTTAGCAAATCTTGGAAGTATGATGATGGTATTATAATGGGGATCACATTGACCCAGTAGATTTCTTTGGGTAGTACAGACATTTTCACAATCTTGATTCTTCCTAGCCATGAGCATGATATGTACTTCCATTTATTAATTTCTTCTGATATTTATTTTCTTAAGGGTTTTGCAATTTTCTCTGTAATTTTTCTCTGAAGGACCTCTGTAGAGGTCCTTCACCTCTTTTGTCAGGTATATTCCTAGTATTTCTTTTCTTTTCTTTTCTTTTCTTTTTTTTTTTTTTTTTTTGAAACTGTGAAGGAAATTGTGTCCTTGATTACCTTCTCATTTTGGCTGTTATTTGTATATACAAAGGCTAATGATTCATGGACACTGATTTTCTATCCTGGGACATTGCTGATTTTTTGATCACTTCCAGGAATCTTGTTGTTGAATCTTTTGGGGTTCTCTAACTATAAGATTATATTGTCAGCAAAGAGCGAGAGTTTGACCTCTTCTGCACCCATTTGGATGCCCTTTATTTCCTTCTCTTGCCTGATTAGAATTTCTAGCACTATGTTGAATAGTAGCGGTGATAGAGGACAACCTTGTCTGGTTCCAGTTCTAAGTGGAAAAGCTTTCAGTTTTACTTCATTTGGTATAATATTAGCTGTGGGTTTGTCATAGATGGCTTTGATCAGATTAAGGAATGTGCCACCGATGCCTATATTCTTAATTTTTAATACTTTCTATTGCATCTTTACATTACCTGATTGTCTCCTTCATTTCCTTTAGCTCCACCATATCCTTTCTATATTTTACATATCTCTCATCTGAATTTGATTCTGTCTTTTCATTTTCTTGTATATTCCTTTTATTTATCATCCATATTTTAAATTCTCTTTTTGTCAAGTCCATTAATTCTTTATATGTGGAGTCTTATGCAGTAGCTGCCTCATGGCCTAATGGGGGAGTTCCTTTGTTTCAGTTTTTCATGTTGCCTGAATTTTTCTGTTGGTTCCTCCTCATGTGTTCTTTCTTCTTTTTCACCTTCTTGTGCTCCTTTTTACTTCTCACAGCCTCCTTTGCTTCAAACAGAAGTCCTTGCTCTTTATGACAGCACATTGCAATATGTCACTGGGACACCAGGTGGTGCTATGGTACTTTTAGGAGACAGAGAGCGCTGCCAGCAACCTATATGGTCCTTATTCCAAACTTAGTTGCCTTCAGTGGTCCCCTGGTTGTTTCTTCAGCATTCAGACCCTGTGGGGTTGGAATCTTCAAGCTCACAAGAATCCTTCAGAGGCAGGTCTTACAGTACCCCCTGACTCCAGTTCCTGTGCAGTGTGAGAGTACCACAGCCTGTCCAAGAGTGGAGTTCTGATTCTGGCAGGCAGAATTAATTAAGATGGCCATACTTTAGGCCCCTGCTAAGACTTTCTCACGACCTTTTCAGCGTTGCAGCTCCCTGGCCACCAAGACCTTCTTAGTATGCCTGTCTCACCAGCCACCAAACCTATGGCATATCCACTTCAATCAGCATTCAAATCTGTTGCTGTATACTGTTTGAGTCGACCTGCTCTTCCATGTTTTCCACTCAATGCGCGGCTTCCCCCAACAACTAAAAACTCCAGAGAGGCTTCCTTACATTTCAGACCTCTGTATGGGGCCAACAGATCCCAGGAAGTTGCAATCACTTGCCTAATTCATCAGATTTCCACCATTCTGGATCTTACTCTGTATCTGGCTCACCACCTCCTCTCTGTGCTCCCTGAGCCATGACTCTGGGAAACGTCCCTGTGCCAGGTAAGGGCTGGGTTCTCTCTTTTTCCCTAGTTGTTCCAGGAGAGCTCAGCTGATTGATCCTTCTGGTCTGCCATCTTACTCCACCTTACTGAGTACTTTTCTATTTCTTTTGTATCTCATATGATCTTCTCCACAGTAGGTCTATGAAATGGAAAGTTTTATCATCATTTTGTTGAATGAGCAAACTAAGAGCAAAAGTAGTTTAGTAACATACCCAAGAGAGCACACAGCTAGTAAATCTCAGAGGCAGAACCTAAATCTCACTGACTTCAAATGTGTTTTTCCTTGACACTAGTATTTCTCAAAGTATGGTTCATGGATTCCTTGGGATTCCTAAAATCCTTTCAGGAAATCCATGAAGTCAAGTCTTTTTTTATACAAATACTAAGATATTATTTGTCTTTTTTTTTTTTTTAACCGTGTTTATGTTTCAAAGGATTGGTAGGAAACCCTGTTGGAGTTTCAGCATAAATCTGGGGAGTGGAACCATGCTTTAATAGAAATTATTGTATTCTCCATTGCTATAAACTTCCAGTTAAAAGTTGGGGTGGGGGAGCCAGGTAACTTAAGAATGTCCTACATGAAGCAATTAAAAACATTAACCTTATTAAATCTTAATGCTTGAGTGCAGTGCTTTTTAATATTCTGTGTGACCAAATGAGTGGCATGTATAAAGCAGCAGCATTGTATAAAAACCAAAGCGAGGTGGTTGTCTTTAAGGAAAACACTTGTGCAATTGTTTGTGAGTTGAGTGGCTATCTTTTCATGGAACACGTTTTTTGTTGTTTTTTTTTTTTTTAATGTAAAAGAGGCTGACAGAAAAAAAAACTGTTGTTTTCCAGACTTGGATATTTGGAGAAATTTTATCAAAAATTAATGGGTGACAGGGCAGCGGTGCATGCCTATAGTCCTAGCTACTCAGTATGCAGAGGCAGGAGGATTGCTTGAATTACTTGAGCTCAAGAGTTTGAAGCCATGCTGGGCAACATAGCAAAATCCTGTATCTTAAAAAAAAATGAGTAGGTCTATTTGTCCCTTCAAGGAAAACAGTATTTGTTGCCAAATAATACTTTCAAGAAAAATTTAGAATTTTGGAAAACTTGTGTCCACTACTGTGACTGTGAGCTTGAAAACTCCCTGATAGTTAAAGGTTATCCTGATGAGATTGGTGGTGAGTTTTTGATACTATATAATGAAATGTGTCAACATTTGGAAAATCTATAACCTCAGTGAAACAATATTTTCCAAATAGCCAATTATATGATGTTATAAAATTATGAGTGAGTAAAAGATACATTCAAAATGCAAGATAGACCACTTAATTTTAAAGTTAACAGAGTACAAAAAGTTCGCTGACATAGTCTTAGATTCCACGTTGCAGCTAACTTTAAAAAAAACTACTGTATTGAGTTTTGAAGTACTGGTAAAGAATAATATCCACATCATGTCTTTTCCAATCATGTATCTGTGTGAGGCTGGGTTATATATATATATATATTTTTTTTTTTTTCAACCCAAACAACATATTTCAGGACAAGGAAAGTTGAGTTGTCTGCTTTTAAATTAAACATTGAAGATTTTTTAAAATGTAAAGTGGTACTGTTGTTTTCATTATTTTGTTTTAGAGGATATAGTTACTTTTCATAAAAATATGTACTTTATAATGGATTTATAATTTTATGGATTAATAAATATTCAAAAATTTCAATTTCTCACATATACTGTTATGGACTAAATGACCCATGTAATAAAAACTCTTTGAAGTTGTGCTTGGTTAAGTGTATAAAGGGATCCTGAGACCAAAAACTGTTTTCAGAACTGATATTTTATCCTGCATTGCTGTTTCTATATACTCTGAAACTACAATAAAATGTTAAAATAAGACTAATTTGATAAGGCACTTTAAAGATGCATATTCCTTTAAATAATGATACTGAGCCTGTTACACCTTTACTCTAACTATTAGCTTTGTTTCGCTGTTGAGAAAGAAATCTGATGATATCAGATTATCTACAGTTATCACTGTCCTCCCTCACCACAATTCCTTTTTGCTAAATGGAATTCATAAATCAGACATGACTTGACTGAACTGGTATAACAGCTATATGCTGAAATTCTTTGCATATTCATCTCTCAATTTATTGTTAGGTCATTTGTAGGTTTTTCTGGCAATCTAGATTTTTCTGGTACTCAATTTTAATGATGCAAAACTGTAAAGTGTTTTACTGATGAATTTATGTAGTTTACAGTCAAACTTGCCATTGAAGTAATTTTTAGTGTTGCAGTCTAGATGCAATATAAATTGAAGTTGCTAATGATTCCTTTTCAATTTTTTTTAAGGGACAATCTCACTTTGTCGCCCTCGGTAGAGTGTCATGGTGTCACAGCTCACAGCAACCTCCAGCTCTTGGACTTAAGTGATTCTCTTGCCTCAGCCTCCCTAGTAGCTGGGACTACAGGCACCCGCCACAACACCCAACTATTTTTTTTATTGTTGCAGTTTGGCCAGGGCCAGGTTTTTTTTTTTTTTTTTTTTTTTTTCTTTCTTTTTTTTTTTTTTTTGTTGTTGGAGATTCATTGAGGGTACAATAAGCCGGGTTGCACTGATTGCAATTGTTAGGTAAAGTCCCTCTTGCAATCATGTCTTGCCCCCATAAAGTGTGACACACAACAAGGCCCCACCCACCTCCCTCCATCCCTCTTTCTGCTTCCCCCCCATAACCATAATTGTCATTAATTGTCCTCATATCAAAATTGAGTACATAGGATTCATGCTTCTCCATTCTTGTGATGCTTTACTAAGAATAATGTCTTCCACGTCCATCCAGGTTAATACGAAGGATGTAAAGTCTCCATTTTTTTTAATGGCTGAATAGTATTCCATGGTATATATATACCACAGCTTGTTAATCCATTCCTAGGTTGGTTTGAACCCTCCACCCTCAGTATATGGGGCCGGCACTCTACTCACTGAGCCATAGGCACTGCCCAATCTTTTCTTTTTTTTTTTCAGTCAGAGTCTCAAGCTGTTGCCCTAGGTAGAATGCTGTGGCATCACAGCTCACAGCAACCTCAAACTCTTGGGCTTAAGTGATTCTCTTGCCTCAGCCTCCGAAGTAGCTGGTACCACAGGCACCCTCCACAACTCCCCCGCAATTTTTTTTCTTGTTGCAATTGTCATTGCTGTTTTAGTAGGCCTGGGTTGGGTTCAAACCCGCCAGCCTTGGTGTATGTGGCTAGTGTCCTACGAACTGAGCCTTGGGCGCCGCCCTTTTCAATCTTATATAGCAGATTGATTCTTGGAATCACAGTTTTAGGGCAACATGTATCTTGTGTAGTCATTAACACTCAGCTGTTAGGAGCAATGGGTTCTCTGACTTAGACAATTTAAAACATCTAATGAATCTGCTGTAACTGACTATAGTAAATCTCTTGCCTGTGTCTGAGAATATTTGATATTTTCTCTACACTTAAGCTAAATTTTTTTCATATGAAGTATATTGTTGAAAATAATAGTTATAGTCATCAACAATTATTAGTGGACCTCGGTCAATGACTGTGATATTACTGTGCCTTTGTGGAAGGAGCCAATATCCTTTCTTCTTCCATGACTACCTCTTGCTTTTTTAAACTTTCCTTCATATGTAAATGAGGCCACATAAGGCATATAAATTCAGCTCAGTAGGATTACATATAGTAAAAATGACATAAACACAAACTATTTCTTACCACTCCCCATTTTACAACACATAACTCGTGTGTTAACATATATCGCACTCCAAATACCTTAACGCTAAAGGAGAGTTAGATTTGTTAATGAATTTAGGCACTGAAGGTTCAGTCCAAGCTTACCTCTTCCAAGGCTTTTCTTTCTTTGCACGCCCACTTTCTGAACCATGATGAATCCATCACTCCTTCCTTCATCCCTGATACTATGGACTTCTTTCACATTAGCTATGATAGTTACTGTACTTGTTATGCGCCAGGTCTCTATACTATACTCTGCCAGGTGTCCTCAAACTTTTTAAACAGGGGGCCAATTCACTGTCCCTCAGACCGTTGGAGGGCCGGACCATAGTTTAAAAAAAAAAAAACTATGAACAAATTCTTATGCACACTGCACATATCTTATTTTGAAGTAAAAAAAACAAAATGGGAACAAATCACACCGCCTCATACGGCCCGCGGGCCGTAGTTTGAGGACCCCTGCAGAGTCTAAGCCTTTCAGAGACAGGCACCACATCTCATTCACTCATTCTAAAAATATTGAGTGCCTCTTTTTCTGTCTCATTGCTGTGCTGGGTGCTAAGGATGTAGCAGTGGCCCAAGGAGCCTGCCTTCTCAGAACTTGGGCATGTGTATACCCAGTACCTAGCCCCAAATGGTCTGCTATATAGGAAGGGCTTAACAAGAAATGTGCAGTAAATGGTAGGATGTTTTTCATTCACTGTACTTTCTGGTATTTAATTTTTAAGGAAATCAAAATGTAATAAGCCTCCACTTTGTGCAAATATGGCTTTTTCCTCTCTGATTTCAAGAAAACATCTGTGTCTAAAACTAGAAAGAGTTAATAAAAACATGCCTTGGGGGGCCGAGGCATGTGGATTGCCTGAGCTCATGAGTTTGAGACCAGCCTGAGTAAGAGCGAGACCCCATCTCTAAAAAATAGCCGGGTGTTGTGGCGGGCGCCTGTAGTCCCAGCTACTTGGGAGGCTGAGGCAAGAGAATTGCTTAAGCCCAAGAGTTGGAGGTTGCTGTCAGCTATGATGCTATGACACTCTACTGAGGGCAAAGAGTGAGCTCTGTCTCAAAAAACAAACAAAAATAAATAAATAAATAAAAACATGCCTTATTTTTGCTCTGTGTCTAACAATTTATAAATGCTCTCCTACATGTATTTCATTTGATCTTATGGTAACGATGAAATAAGTAAGTTTTATCCCCATTTTGCAACGTGGCAAACAAGAGGTGGAACATCAGACCCTAGTCTTCTGATTCTGATTCACAAACACATCCTCTCTCTCACACACACACACACATATGCACACACACATGATTTAAAATCATTTTAGAGATATGTCAACTTGTGATGGCCTTGCTTTTATTTCCACAGAGATAAATTCCATAATGAGGCCACTGTCATATGGAAGAAAATTAATCACCAAATAAGCAGGCAAGGATCAAAGAGAGCATTAGTTTTCACAGCCAAATCCAATTAATATTATCTACCATTGGAACCTCTACCTTCCTTTTTTTTTTTTTTTTTTGAGACAGACTCTCACTATGTCGCCCTTGGTAGAGTGTTGTTGTGTCACAGCTCACAGCAACCTCCAACTCTTGGGCTTAAGTGAATCTCTTGCCTCAGCCTCCCAAGTAGCTGGCCCTACAGGCACTTGCCACAATGCCCAGCTATTTTTTGTTGCAGTCGTCTTTGTTGTTTAGCTGGCCCAGGGCCAGGTTCCAACCCACCAGCCTTGGTGTATGTGGCCTGTGCCCTACCCACTGAGGTACGGGCGCCACCTCTACCTTCCTTTTGTAGTATGTGAAATGGTAACACAGCGGTAGCAGTCATGAATGAGCATGGTATTTACCTTTTTTTTTTTTTTTTACAGCTAAGGATACTCAAGTATAGTGAAGTGAAAAAACTTAGTTAAATTCTGTCTGCTGATTTGGTGGTAGGCGATCTATAAGATCATTTAGCATGAAAAACTGAAACTGAAAGAACAATGGCCTCTTGGTATATGCTGTCTGTTTACAAGGCTGTGTCTGAGAATGCTTAATTCAGCTGATCTATTTTGAGTGAGTGGCTTTAAAGTAATTTTCCTTGGCAGATCCCTGGTGATTCTAATGAGCAATTGTTCTTATGAATGATTGGAGATTGACTCTCTAATATGTAGAGGATAAGCACCTTCATTCTAAAATCTGAACACACAATTTTCTGACAGATCTTTTCCCAGAGGGTGAAACTGGCTTCCCATCTTTCAAGTCTCAGAGTCAGTTCTAGGTGTTGGCTACAACTTTTCTGCATCTTTGAAATACGTATATATATATATACATACACACACACACATGCACACGCACACACATTGCGTCCATAACTTTATGGACACCCTGTATATGTTTACACTTTTCAGTTAGAGGTTAAAAAACTATATTTCAGAAGGCTATGGATTGTGATAGCTTTCATTAATATAATGTTAATTTATAGAGTAGAAGTTAAATGAGGACAATAGTTACGGCTGCTACTCTTAGGGGAGGTCATCTATTCTTAGATTCCCAGAATCTTTGAACTTCCTTGTTTTCTGGCTGGTGGCACAAGAGGTTAGAAACGGTTAAGACTCAGAGCTGAGGCTTGAACCTAGTTCTCCTTAATCCTCTAGTAGGGTGCTCTTTTCACCCTGTAAGTTTGTAGCTATTCCAGGAGCCTCTAGCATCCTGTTGTTTTAGTCACATATTACATGGATGAAGAGCCTAATATGGTGTTGAGTTTTGTGACCAGGGCTGGTGATGGATGATAATGAGAACCAGGACAAAGCACCAGTAGGCTTGACTGAGTTCTTTTGTCTTTAGTCATTATACAGTTTGCATTTGTGGATGTCAGTGGTGCTGTTTGGGAAACCCACATGTGCTTTATTCATTCAGCAAACATTTAAGCATATTGCAGAATTTTAGGCAGGTTACAGAATAGAGGGAAAGAATACAAACGCACACACACACGATACACACCCACTAGAAGAAAGGTGGCCACACAGAGTAGTCATAGATGGAGCATACTGTTTTCCTTGCCCCGTGGCTGCCTGCAGAGTACACAGCTTCTTAAGACAATCCTCATACAAGTCAAGTTCCGCCACATCGAGTACCTCGTCCTCTACACTCTTTCATTTTCAGGGTTTCATCACTGTTTCAAAAGAGCTTCATTTACAGCCTATGTGCTTCATTTAAGTATATGTTCACAAACATATGGCTCTCTCGGGTGCTCCACTAGTATCCATAAGAGCAATGCAAAATCCTTCCTGAGGGAAAGAAGACAAAAAACATTCCCATGTTTCCCTGAACCATGTCTCTGCCTTAGCTTTCTAGTGTCTCTATAGTCCATCCTTTGATGCTGATTTTGATGGTTCTAATAATAAGTTTGGAGAAATCTTTTTCTTTTGTACACCTACTTTGTTTTAGGCATTCTGTTATAGGGTTAGAAAGTTAAGAACCTAGAAGGGTCGAGTGTTGTTGGCCTCATTTTATAGCCTGAATAAAGTAAGGCGTAGAGGGATAAGTAACTTGTCTGAGGTCATGCTGAATAATTAGTAGAGCCATGATCCATTTCCACATGTTTCCAATTCCAAAAGTTGTCCCTTGCCCTTTCCAGTATGTCACATAGCCAGTCTGTGTTTACCAAATCCTTTTGTGTTCTTCCGGTGGAGTGCTGCAGTGATCTTTGGGACAAATTAACCTATAGTGATGACCCAGAAGTAAAAATCTATTTATTAAAGGCTTATTATTTTGTGCTTCTTTTTTACATAGCTACTCAGCCCTCTTGAAATCAAGTGGCACCCTCTTCAAAGGGTTTCGTGGCTTGTTAGTTATTTGCACTCAGAATTTTCACCTTAAGGATTCTATGTTCACTTTTTAGATAAATTTAGTAATAGGTTATCCCCAACTTAGAGAATCCAGATGTCATTTACGTTTGTGGGATTGTCCCAGATTTACCTTCCAAGTAACATTTTATATTACCCGGCATTGATACGTTGGAATGAATTATTTTATCCTGACTGGTCTTTCCTTTGTTCTTCAAGTTTTATTTCCTTTGCCCTCACCTCCAGGGTACAGATTTCCCCCATTATCTGCAAAAACATGAGTCAGTTGCACTTAAATTACTTTTGACTGGCTGTTTCTTGCAGTAGTGCTGAGTAAAGTCATAATGAGAATGGCAACTAGAATGTAGTGTGAATCCCAGGATAGAAATGTCAGTTTTGTTTTTCTGGCCTCCCATAGCCAAAATTCAGTGACTTTTCAAACCCTTGATAAGAGGTCTCATATCTTTTGTTTATGAAACCCTAGTGCTATTTAAGGCAAAATTCAGCTCCCAAGTCTTAAATTATTTAAAAGAGAATATACTAATCAGAGCTCCTCTACTGCAAGGGACGTATTAACTAGATTTGTTTATCAGCAGAGTGGGCTAAATTTTCCTTTATGGCCTAATGTCTGAGCAACATGATAAACTAGGTTTTCTTGCACTGGCTCTGGACACTTAACTGCTGCTTGGGCTAGCACAAATACTATAATTAGCATCTAATGTTATTAAAGTTGAAAGATGATTAGAAAGTGGAAATATTTCATCACTTCTCCACAGAATTAAATAACACAAGATCTGGGGGTGCTGTACAACCATAACTTGCGTCAGAGACCACAGAATGAATGAATATTTTATACAAAGGAACCTGAGGGGGCTAGAGCATTTGTTAACCAAGATCTCTTTAAGTTTCTCCCTTTCTTCTTTAAATGAATACATTTATCATTACTTACCAGTCTGTGATCATGGGCTGTTGTATTTTAATTAGCAATTACTGCAATATATCTCACAGCTGACCCAATGCATAATTAGAATAATCATGGGAGTAGACTTTGTAAATGGGCTTCTAGGAGACTTAGGAAGAATTTTGAAGGAATACTTTGCCTTAAATCCTTTGGCTCTAACTTCTGCCTTTCCTGGTTTTCAATAACATCCCTTGTTTCTGACATCCCATGTATACTTAGGTGTTTGTGCAGAGAGGGAGTGCAATAGCCACTTTCTGTTCAGGAGATACTTAAACCTTAGTGTGAATCTCTGTGTGTGTTTGTGTATGGGGGGGGGAGGGAATAAATGTCATTTCATGAAAATCAATAAGCTACTTCTTCCAAGAGATTATTTCCATTTAAGCCTGATTTCCATTGGTGAAATAAATGATTTTGTGGCTTGTAAAAGGAATTCATGCATGGGAAAATGAGAAGGATTTGGGTTTATGCAAGTTCCTACCCTGACCTGGGAAACCATACCTTCATTTCAGAGTTGGCTCTGCTTGCAAAAGTTTGATTTGTATATATTTATCTCATCAATTCACCAGTCTGACATTTTTCTATGTTAATATCGTTTCTTTTGGTCCTTTGAAAATGACTAGATGGAAGTGTCAATTTATTAAAATTTATTATCAATTTAACCCTGGAGTGTGAGCAGTTGGCAGAATTATCATCAGGTGTAAATTGTAGTCTGGACTTAAGGTATACGTGATCTTTTTGGTTTTGTCAAGTGTGCTAATTACTGTGCTATACCACCTTGAACAGAGGCTCTGAGAAAAATGTGTTTTAGAGATTTGAGGATATTTATAAGGTAAAAATGTCTAAATCTACTATGAATAAACAAATGAGGTTGAACAGAGTCCTTTCTCTCTGTCTCTGTCGCTCTCTGTGATGTGTCTGTGTAGCATTAAAATAAAAGAGCATCTCTGCCTCTTCACTGTATTCATCTAATTCAGCCATTTTTATTCCCTATTTCAGTTTGAAGTAGCAAAGGAACATGAAAACACTACAGGTAATATTTCACAAGGACCCTTACATTAGAGATAAGTCTGATAGTGAGTCGTTTTTATTATTCTCTGCTAAGATCATATTTTACCTGCAACACATATTAGTTTTTGGCATTTGGCCTGAAATACAAGAGACTAAATAAATAATAAACAGTTTTTAAGAGAAGGATAGGGAAAATGCAAGTAATAAAGTACTATTTATTGCTACCTAGAGTCCTCATCATGTAGACACTTAATTTTCTTTGAATGAGAGTGTAGATACATGGCTATATTTTTCTAGCGTTCCCTGAAGTATCTAACATTTATGAGTATTTAATAAACTTTTATCATAATTAATATCCCAAGTGAGTTGGTATTTTCTCTAGGGAATGGTAGAACTAGAGACTTAGGAATCTGTGGAAAGGGTCGTTTATTTTATAAATTACTGTTTGGCTGTGTCTGAAGGCATCCTGATTTACTTATTCATTGTGTTCCTTGTCTCAAACCCAGTTCTGTGTGACAAGGTAGTCTTTCACAGAGTGATGTAAGTCATATTATTGTAAGTCATGTTTATTGTGTAGGATACATGGAATGGAAAAAGTGAGGGCCTTAGAGAGAGCTGAATCTGATTATGGTTCTACTGCAATCTGGAAAACGGAGACAATTTCATTTTGCTTGGGGTAACATGAGAATAGAACTACTACATGTAGAGCACCAGGCATGGCAGAAGCTCCTGATAAGCATAGCTATTACTTTTACCCCTTAAACAGAGATATTGTGTCCATGTGGATATTAGAATAAGCAGGCTTCCCTACTGTCCACAACAGTTATGCACATTGGCTAATATCCCATCACAGTGTACCAACTCTTAATAATTACTGAATTCTATCGCAAACCAGTGCGGGGAAGGGGAGGAAACCAGAGTGGAAGTGGCAGGGATTGAGGAAAATATAGAACAAGAGACGAAAGATAAGATCGGGAGGGCTGACTGAGCTGATGGCTGCAGCCAGCACCAAAGCACAAAATCAGCTTCATTTTATAGTATCTGTACAGGGTTGTCTATGGGGAAGTAGCATAGACAAAAGACATATCTTTGGTCTTACAGTGTGATGGGAAAATGTCAATGACTTTAATAAAGACAAATCATCCTGTCAATGGTTTCTACTCAACTTCATTAACATATGGTAAGAAGTGAAAAGGGAAAGATCACAAGGATCTCTGCATAGTTCTTAAAAATTAACTAGACAAAGAGCTATATGACTTCTGGCAGGGGGAGCATGAAGAAAGGAATATGGTTGTTTTGGGAAAGGAGGAGAAGCAGTTGGTGGTTCATTTCCTGAATGTTCCCTAGCCTGTGGGGGCCTTGCCTCCTCACAGCCAGCTCTCCACAGAATTCAATTCAGCACATTCTTAAGGAGTAGTTCTGGGTGCCTATGAGAGAAGGAAGTGGGATGTCTTTCCCTGGGGGAGCTTACAGTTTAATCCAGGGGACATAGTGCTAACTATTTGCCACATGCTTTGGCATTCAGAGAGAGAGAGAGAGCACATGCACCCCATGGGGCAAAGAGGGGGTAGTCAGGATGGACATTATGAAAGAGTTGGCAATTGAGAGGAATTATGAAGAATGGGTGACGTTTTGACAGGCACAGGTAGATATGAGAAGTTAGATCAAGGTATTGAAAATGAGGTGATGAATAAATATATTTTATTTATTTTTATGTTTCTTGTATAATACTATAATCAGAAGAGCTTTGGATGAGATGAGTGAGGCAGAGCTGAGATACATAGCGATGCTTCTACTGGTGTCAGTCCTGAGCCTGAGTTTAGCATCTTTATTGAAAATGCAGATAAAAGTTTATTAAATGTATGGATAATAATACAGAATTGTAACAGTGGAAGTGGGGGGTAAGGGCAGATGGCTGGGGATGGGAAACAGTGTTAGGCTTTAAAAGACTTCTCCAAGAGCAGTGCCTGTGGCTCAAAGGGGTAGGGCGCCGGCCCCATATGCCGGAGGTGGTGGGTTCAAACCCAGCCCTGGCCAAAAACTGCAAAAAAAAAAAAAGACTTCTCCAAGTTAGACTCCTGATCACAGATTTATTAAATGGCATTTGGCAGAGATCAAATAACTGGTAGTTTAACTTTGCCATTAAAATAAACAAGCTAAGGCCAACTGGATAGGGGCATTCATAAAAATTCACAAACACTTGCCCTAGAAATAATCACAGTCAGGCACTGGAGACCTTAGAACCATTCTAGGACTTAGTTTTCCTAAGCAAATGTGAAGAACTTTTGCAGTTGACAATAAAAATAGCTACCATTCATTGAATGTATACTATTTTGTTGTAATAGTTGACATTTATTGAATATTTACTTTTTGCCAGGCCTGAAGATAAGTATTATACCTCCCCCAAGCCTTGCAAGATAGGTCTTTTATCCTCATTTTTACAAATCAAGAAATGAGCTCTGGAAGATACAGTAACTTGGCTGAGGGCCTGTGAAAAAGCCATAATCCCTCACTGACTCAAAAGTCCATGTTTACCTCACTTCACCATGTCGTTTTTTTACCAGAAAAATATAAATATGTGCAAATAAACATAGAAAATCAAATCTGCAGAATGACATGTACAACATGTTATCATTTATATAAAATTTGAAAACATACAAAAACATAATTAGTTTTTATGGATTCATAATATACAATAATGTACATGGGAGTGTAAACATTAGATTCAATATTATGGTTGCTCTGGAAGTGGAAGGAAGGGGTAAACTATCTGTAATGTTTATTTTCCTACAAAGGGGGAGGGACAAGAAGAGAAAATTTGAGGCAATTATGGGAAAATGTTAAAATTTGTTAAAGCTAGGTCATGAGTATTCATTTTTTTTTTAATACTTCCTCTGTTTGAAACATTTCAAAAGATAAAAATCTAAAAGAAAATCAGGCCTAAATTGCCAGACATAAAGCTTTGGGCGTACTTGCATGGGAAAGAAGAAACAGCTAGACAATGCATGCACCTCCAAAATTCCTCTAGATCAGCTGTAACAATCAGTGGTTCTCTGATGACCAAGGGCCCTGCTAGTTTGAAATCTTTATAGCTTAATAAATCCAGATACAGAATGGATTCCATCTATCCTTTTTCTTTTGATTTTAAGCTATTGAATAAAAGCATGATTTTGAAGTTTTTGACTTCAGATTCAGTTCAGATTCAGTCTGTTTTGAAAAGAACCTGAGCTCTTTAAGTCAAACTGAGATTTGAATCTTAGTCCTCCCACTTGAGACTGAGCCTCCTGGCTGAGCCTCAGCTGCTTTTGTGCAGTGAGATGACCTCCTTGGATTCTTTCGGGAGTTAGAGATGACCTGTGGTAGAGCTGAGCACATAGTAGGTTCTCATAGTAGATTATTTCATTTGGCCTTTATACAAATATCAATTCCAAATTCTATATCCTATTTCTTACATCTGTGCATCTCTCTGTAACCCCAGAGCTATCCTCCGATTCAGGCTATGCTCCCTGGACTTGACAAACAGCCTTCTAACTCATCTCCCTGTGTCCACACAGACTCCCCTCTGTTTTGTTTTGTTTTTTGTTTTTGTTTTTTTTTGCTTTTCTGTAATAAGATATTTCCAAAACCAAAATCAGATCTTGCTCTTTTCCCCTGCTTATTCCAGTCTTCTTTATTCACTGTTGAACACTCTTTGACATCCTTTTATAATTTTCTTTCTCACCACTGTCACTGCAGTGGAGGTTGCATTTCATGACTCATCCCTGTGAGTTTTCTTAGTAATTTGAAAGTTCTGTGTCCTCTCTTGCCGCTTACTTCTTGTCTTCCTTCCCGTGCCTTTCCCTACTTTATGTTTCTAATTCTTACTCATTCTTTCAGGTTTCATTTCATTTACTTTTATTTTTATTTTTATTTTTTTGGCAGAGTCTTACTTTGGCCCTGCGTAGAGTGCCATGGCATCATGGCTCACAGCAACCTCAAACTCTTGGGCTTGAGAGATCCTCTTGCCTCAGCCTCCCTAGTAGCTGGGACTACAGGTGCCTGCTACAACACCTTGCTAACTTTTCTATTTGTAGTAGAGACAGGGTCTCACTCTTGCTCAGGCCGCTCTCGAATTCCTGAGCTCAAGCTGTCCACCTGCCTCAGCCTCCCAGAGTGCTAGGATTATAGGCATGAGCCACCACACTGACCCAGGCTTCATTTGAAATTTTAGTTTCTCTGGCAGGTGTTCCCTAAACCCTAGACAAGGTTAAGGGTTCTTTCTGTATTTTCACCTTGCCTTTTGCCTTTCCCCAGTCCTTATCAAACATTATATTGTAATTTTGTTTTTGAAGTCTATGTTCTACTCTGGCCCTGCACACTTCGTGAAAGCAAAGTGCATCATGGTCACTGTTATGTCCATAGCTTAGTTGGCAGATAATTGGTTCTCAATAAATATTAGTTTGTTTGTTTGAATGAATGAATTTTGAGATTAATCAAGTCCCACTCCTATATTTTACTTACTTACTCTGTGCTCCTGGTTAAATAAGTTTGCTGACTGTTGGTTTTTCAGCCCCTGAATTGTGATAACAACATCTAACTCTAGTGTGTTGTGAGTTAAAAGTGAGCCAGTCTGGGTGTACAGTGCCTGGCACATATAGATGCTGAATAAATACTATTTTTCCATTATAGATGGATTAGCCAGAACAATAAAGATTTTTCAAGAAATATAAATGTGCTTTTAAAAAATACGAAACAAAATATATTATTTACATAGTAACCCACAATGTAACTTTTTACTTACAAATCAAACAGAGCAACTCTCTGAGAACCTATTATTAGCAACTTACTTCAGCAGAGATTTGTAATGCTGCTCCTACCTAACAGTGACCCTAGCCTCTTTTCAGTCTTCTCACCGGCCAGTCGTCTGTACTGCTCCCTCATTGCTAGTTGGAGAATGTGTTCACAACTGTACCATATCTGTTTGTTACCTGTTGTGTGCCCTAACTGCCTTCCTGTGGCTCTTAATTCTCAGAGGAGCTATCATCCTAGCTCTCCAGTTCTCAACCCCAGCTCTAAACTGTTCTTTTCCAACCATGGTGGCCTCAGCAGCAAGGATTTCCAGCTATCTTGTAGAGGAGGCTGAGGTACCAACACTATCTCAGACCCCATTTGGTTCTAATTTATTCTTTTGGGACTACCATTCTTTTTAATTCAGAGGTAATAGGACTAGAATTAAAAAAAATCAAATAAAACTTCTTTGAATTGTAAATTAGTACATGCCAATGTAGGAAATTTGGAGAGGAAAGATCAGTAAGAAAAACAAAATAACATATCATTTCATTTCCCATCTGTAAGCACTATTGAAATTTTGTATTTTTTTGGCCTTTATTCTTTTCTTCAAAAAATAAAGTTCATTTTATTTTTAATTGTCTAAAATAATACAAATTTATAGAAGAAATATATATATGAACAGCAAATGTCATCTGTAGTTTCATAGGTAATTAGTCAAAGATAATTACTGTTAATATTATGTATTTTATTTCTGACATTTTAAAAAGTAAAAATTAGACAAATAATACTTTTTTTCTCATTAAGTACTTTCTTTTTAAGTACTTCTTATAGTACTTTTTTTTTTTCCTCATTAACCTTTAGTGGGTCTCAAAATTCTGTGATAGATTTTTGGTCGAGTTGTTTCCGTTAAAAGGTACTATGCAGCATTAAAAAAAGATGGAGATTTTACCTTTTTTATGTTTACGTGGATGGAACTGGAAAATATTCTTCTTAGTAAAGTATCTCAGGAATGGGGAAAAAAATATCCAATGTACTCAGTACTACTATAAAACCAATTTATAATCACTCACACTTTCATATGAGAGATGAATGACAACTATAGTCTAGGACGAAGGAGGGAAGGGAAGGGAATGGGAAGAGAGGGGATGGTTCGATAGAGGGAGGATTAATGGTGGGACCACACCTATGGAGCATATTGCAAGGGTACAAGTCAAATCTATCAAGTATTGAACATAAATGTCTTAACACTGTGATTAAGTAAATGAGATGAAAGCTATGTTAACTAGTAGGCTATAAGCACTCCAATTTGTACAAATAATCAACACATTGAATCCCGCAAAGGCATAAATGTATTCATGATCTATGTATATGTGACTTAATAATAAAAAAAAAAAAAGGCAGAAATAGCTGGTGGACCTCCCTCAAGAGGGTGGGAGTTGGTGGTGGGTTGAGGCCGAGGATGCTGCTGAACACCCTATAAGGCACAAGAACTACTCTCCTGCCCTCAATAAAGACCCATTTGGTCCCAAACGTTAGTAGGGCTGCTGGTGAGAACCCTCCTGCAGATCTTACTCTATACCTATACATGTGTATACACACATACAAATAATTTAGTTTTATGTTTTTAAATGTAACTGGCATCATACTTTTAAGTATTATTCTATTTCTTGCTTTCTGCTCTTCCCAATGTGCCTTAGAGAGATTTCTCGCTCAGTTTATGTAGTTCTACCTTATTTCTTTTATGCACAGTATTCTATAATGTGGGTTGCCCATGTTTTATTTAATCAGTTCCCTATTGGTCATTTAGGTCATTTTTGATATTTTTTATTAACTTTGTACATATTTCTTTGTGTTTCCCTAAAAGGTGTATTTAGAAGTAGAATTACTGGGTTGCAAGGTATTAATGCTTCTGAACATGTTTTCTAAAAAAGATTAGTATTGCATTGTATGTACAATACATGAAACCATGCTTTTTATTTCAGATTATACCACGACACTGACAAAGACTGAACTATTGGTTTATCAAACTTCTCTTTTTTCTGGACCTGTGATTATACTGTATTTCTCCACCAACTCTGCGGGCAATTGTGGCCTGTGACTTAGTTCTATAAAACAGGATGTGAATGGAAGTGATTTTTGCTACTTCTAGGCCTGGTGCATAAAAAACTCCTAGTCATTATTGCCCATTCTCTTTCTCCAACTGCTAGAGTGGATACTGACACTAAAGTTAACTTTGGAAGCTACTAAATAAATATGCCAGAGCTGCCAGCAGCTAGAGTCTTTGAATGCTTGTGTGGAACAGGGCCCTATTTCTACCCTATCTGTCCCATCAATCTGACACCATCTTGGACTGTTTCCTAAGCAAGAACTAAAAATTTTTGTGTGTTAAGTCAGTGAATTGTAGCGCTTGTTATAGCAACTAGTAATATCCTAATTAGCAGAGTGAGCATTTTAAAAAATTTTGGTATCTTAAAAACATTTTTTAAAATAACTGTCTCAGCTGGGCATGATGGCTCACACCTGTAATCCTAGCACCCTCAGAGGCCAAGGTTGGATTGCTTCAGTTCATGACTTCGAGACCGGCCTGAGCAAAAGCGAGACCCTGTCTCTAGTAAAAATAGAAAAACTGAGGCAAGAGGATTGCTTAAGCCCAAGAGTTGGAGGTTGCTGTGAGCTATGATGTCACAGCACTCTACCTAGGAGGACAGCTTGAGACTGCCTCTAAAAAAATTAACTACATCAATAACTGTGTCTTTTAACATGGTTGTGCCATACTTTATTTAATCATTCTGCTATTACTGAGCATTTAACATGTTTATAATCTTTTTCTTTAATGTGACAATTTTTCTACAAAAATCTTTGTTCACCTTTCTTATTATTTTGCTTGTGTAGAACAATGGTTCTCAGCAGGGAAGGACTTTTCCCCCAGAGGCCATTTGGCAATATCTTTTCTTCCTACCAGCTACCATGAGTCAGCTTGGAAGAGGATCCTCCCCAGCTGAGCACTAAAATGATTTGTAGCCCTATGTACACCTTGAAGCAGAAGGTCTCAGCTAAGCTGTCCTGAGATTTTTTTACCTACCAAAACTGTGACATAATAAATGTTGTTGTTTCAAGCCACTAAAAAAAAGAAGGAAGGAAGGAAGGGAAGGTGGGAGGGAGGGAGGAAGGGAAAGAAGGGAAGGAAGGCTACATCTTATTAATTGAATGACCCTGGGCAAATCACTTAACCTCTCATCTGTAAAGTGAAGAAGATAATATCTGTCTCATGGGACTGTTGTGAAGATTAAATTCATTCATACATGTAAAATGTTTAGGTCAGTTCTTGACACGGAATACTCCCTCAGCAGGTGATTGCTATTATTTTAAATTGTCATTAGAATGAACGCTGCAGGTAAAAGAGTATGTGAGTATAGCCAGCTTGGCTTTGAATCTCTGACACTTTTCAGCTCTGTTACTATGAGCAAGTTGCTTCATCTCTCTCTGTCTCATCTGTAAAATGTTGAAGTTATAGATTGATCTAGTAAAGGAAGAAGTTACCCTCCACCTCCCCATACCCTTATATGGGCCCTTCCTTTGCACCCCAGCTACTGCTGCTCTGGTTCATACCCTTACACCTGGGGGCTGGACTTTATTATTCGACTGCTAACCCACCTGCCTGGGTCATGTAGTTGGCAGTCCTGCCCCTGCCACAGTCCATCCTTCCTACTGCCCCAGTTTTGTCCTATAAAACCGGACTTCATTATTACATCAGTTTTTGTTGTAGTTCTTTTGCTCGCTTTTCTGTGACCTAGTCACCATCATCAGACGTCCAGCTAGACTATATGACTCCCTTGTAGAGGATCAAACATACTACATAATCTATACCTTTCATTTTTTCTGAAGAAATCCATCCTTCAGGCCTTTTTGTCTTCTTGACTTTTCCTGGACCGCTGAACAGCTGCCATTTTGAGACTTTCCACACCTGTGATCCTGAGAATTCCTTTTGCCTCTTTCCTATGTTGTTGCCTCTGTTTCCTGGATTACATCTTCTTTTTAGTTTACATTTGAATGTTGCTGGAGCATATTCCCATTAGTTCCCTGAGAAAAGGTGCATGCCGGGTAAATTTTTTGGGACTTTGTCTCTCAATTCTTTAATTTTACCTTTAACATTGATTGGCAGTTTGTCTAGGAATAGAACTCTAGATTGAAATGCTATTCTCTCAGAATACTGATATTATCCATTGTCTTTTTAACTTTGAATTACTGTTGAGAAGTCGAATGCTATTCTGGTTCCTGTGATTTTTTTATTTTCCTTCGTATTTTTCATTATCTGAAGTCTCACGTGTTTATTTTCTGGGAAATTTTCTTCTGAAAAAAATTTTGATAATTTTGTGTTGCAGGACCAAGGAGTCCTGTCACCCAAGCCAATCAATGCAGAAGCAGATGGTAGATCAACAGTTTCACTTTCATTTACAGAAAAGCCAGCGATTCTGGAGAATAGGGAGTATATCTCCTCAAAGAACTGTTCTGCACTCTTCTTTCCTTTTGTTACTTTTTAATTTTCACAGTAAAAGTAAACATTAGCAATGTTTACTTTTAGCAATTAGCAATTACTCATCATAGTATATGTCAAACAGATTCCCCCTCCTAGGTTAAAAAGCTGTACAATATCTTCCTATCTTAAAGAGGTTCTATCTTCAAAGCATTTTTATTCTAGACTAAATTTATAGTTAGTCAATACTTCACTCGGTGTACAGACTGCCTTGGGTCTGTGAATGGTACCATGGAGTCCAGTTTCCCAACTTATCTATGGCAGTAGGCCTTGGAGGTGAATAAACAATCTCTAGATGTTAGCACATAGGCTTATCTGGCCTTGTTAGGGCCTGTCCTGCAGCGCCCTGTGTGAAATGGCTGTTCAGGTCAGCAGTGGTTGGTAACACTTGGATTTATCTTCTAATCTTATGATCTTTCTTCTCCCCACTTTTCTGTTTCTTAGGGTTTAAAAAAAATTCCTATTTCCTGTGAAATAATATTCTTCTTTAATTTGTTCTAATTGTTCTACTTTGTGTACTATTTTCTAAGTCATTTAAAATTCTGAAGACTTCTTTCTTGCTCTCAGAATGTTCCCTTTTGTATGACACCCAAGAGTGTCATGGCTTTAGTATGTTATTTTATGTCTGTGAAGACTGTATATTTTTTTAAAGATTTTTTTTCATCCTTCCATGTATCTATTCCCCCTGAGTTTCTTACGTCTGTTCGTTTTGGTCACTGTCTTTCAAGTGAGAGATTTCTTCAATGTCTAGTAATCTTGGGCAGACTGCTTATATTAGGACTGAGGCACTAAAAACTGAGTAGTACCTTTGTATAATTGGGTGGTCTTATCCACAGATAGGTTTCAATGCAGGTTGAAAAGATAGGGAGCTTTTGTTTCATTTGGGGAATCCCTTCTTGTTAGTATGTGCACATCTTTTTGGGGGGCCAATTTCCCTAGAAACTTTCAGTGTAGCTGCCAGCATTCTGGAACCTGAGCAGAGCAAAGGGGCTTGTAATATGGGGAGAAAGGGGTGAGGAGAATCATACAGAATGTAGACTTTCACTGATCTCTTTCATTTTCAGTGTAGCATTTTCTTTCTTTCTTCTCTAAATGTCCCCAGACAATAGGCTTACATCTTTTACCAGATTGAGTGAGTAGATCTAGGCTCTACATGCTTCTTGTGTAAGTTTATATACCATCCTCTGTTTTCAGCCCTGCACCCCTTCTCCTGAACTTCAGAAGCCCTTAGTGCTTCAATTCCTGCTCCTTTCCAGAGTTCTGCAGGGAGACTTGGCTTGCCTCTTATTGACATCCCTTCTTGCAGGCAATTTGGTTTCCATTTTCCCTATCTTACTAAATTAGTTGCCATTTCTTCATCTGCTTTCCATCCTCCAAAATTTTGTGGATATCTTTCATCTGCTGTCATCTTTCTCAAACTTTTTGTTTTTATGGGCTTATATCCTCTTTAAAAACTTTCTTCCATTGTTGTTTTACTGGTGTTTCTAGCAGAAGTTGAGGAACTTGGGGGTTTCCATTTGTCCTCTTCATCCGGAAGTCTATCACACTTATTTTTCCAGTCTGTCTCTTCCTAAGCTGTGAGTGACTTTGGAGCAGATGCCTTGTCACATTTATTTTCACATTTCCTGGGCCAATCATCACCTCCCCATTCACTATTTACCAGTATATATTAGGCACTCAAATGTTTGTTGAATGAATGAGTGGATAAATAAATGGAAATATTTTTTGTTAGATTTGCAAAATATTCATTTTCTTGATATTTCTTGAAGCAAAGTACCTATGCGTGAGTCTAGAATGCTGCCATTGTGTGGAGGCTGATCTTTGAACGCAGCTGATATTCAGTATGTGCAAACTACTTAGAGTTCCCGGTGGGCATTGTTATGCAGAGGATTTTATTAAGTATCCAATGATGAATATATCTCCCAGACTCTTATTACCAAACCCCTGAAGCACATCCTTGATGCCCCCAGCTGCCTTAATCACTAGATTGCTCTCAAGTACCCAACACGTGTTTAATGCTGTACTCTGATTTGCCTCTGATAGCACCCATGAGAAGTAGGAGAGCCACTATTTATCTTGTTAGAGAGAAGACAGTGGAAGAATCATCCCAGGGGGAAATGTAACTCACCTGGACAAATCTGGATATGCTGTGAAAGATTGATAAGTCCCAGGGAAAAGCCTAGAGTGCAGGTTGTACATAGTGGCCTCTTCCTGTTATCATCAGTTCAGCGATGATAGAATTTTGTTACACCAAAAATTAGGTTGAAAAATCAAAGTTCTGTCTTTTTGATAGCTCATCAAATGAAAATCAAGAGTCTGTGTTTTTAAAATGAAACTGAAGTCATTTACCATACTTTAATATTACTAAACATTATTTCTGCTATATTAGTGTTTTGGTACTGGTGGTTTTCATTTTTTCCTGTCTTGATTTTGCATCCCTTCTGTACATAAGAAGTTAACCTTAACCTCTTACCCTCACCTATGACAGTTTCT
Organism: Nycticebus coucang; assembly: GCF_027406575.1. Taxonomy (NCBI): domain Eukaryota; kingdom Metazoa; phylum Chordata; class Mammalia; order Primates; family Lorisidae; genus Nycticebus; species Nycticebus coucang. Next base: position 142,339,723 of record NC_069783.1, read on the forward strand.
CTCTTCAGCATTTCTACCTATTTTTCATAGATTCTAGACACATAAACAAGTACAGAATGAAGTCACTACCAGATTTATTTTAGAACTTGGGAAACACAATGTATTTATTTACCTTTCTATTTTCTTTTGTTTCTTCTCTCCTCATCTTTTGAACTCCTCACTTACAAAGTGAAATAAGCTAAGAAGCTGATTAGAAATAATCAGATGTGATATAACATGTGATTTATTAGGGGGAAAATGTGCTGCTACCTTCTTGAGAAGAAGCATGTGCAGGCAAGGGTTGTATTCTACCCCATCTGGAATGCAGCATCTGAAACACCATCACTCACCACCCCACCTTCTCCCTCCCATGGCCTTCCCTCTTTAACAACGACACAGTCATCACCTTCCCTTTCACTATATTTACCAGGAGCAAGCTGAGCCAATTCACTTCTAACCTAGGTTTCTTTTTTTTTTTCACAAAGAGGCTTCTCCAGCAGTTTCTAATTAATACCACAATACCTTGATGAACCTTCTGGAAATGGGCTCTGCCATTCTAGGAATTGATCTAATTCTTACTTTCTGTGGAGCTCCCAGCACATTACTAAGGCTCTTTTAAGTGATCCTGATTGAAAACCATCTGTATATCCCTGCACAGAATAAAATTGTATCTGAAACATAGCCCATCTTGTGAATGTCTATAATTACAGGCATGCAGGAGCAGCTTTCAGAGATTTTTCAGGCATCCCAGACACATTAACCAGTCCTAGGCTAGGCACATTCTTTAAACTCTTCACGCCATTATCTCTACGTTTATATAAATAATTCTGAGAATAATATTAATCAAATAACATACATCTCTTTTTACACTTATGGGCACATTACCAAAGTTGAAGACTTCCAAAGGTAGTTTTTATGTCTAGAAGGAAGGCAATAAAATCTTGTTAAGTTGCTCAGAAAACAGGGTGGTAGAATTGTTGCAGATTTTTTTCTTCCTTAGTCTTAATAAAATTCTGAGTCTGTGTCTAGTTCATGACACAGTTTGACAATAGCCATTTTTATAAAATATTGCAAATAAGAAACACCTGCCTGCTGAGCTATTCTAAGCACGTTAATTGTAAACAGCAATAATGAAGTGTGCTTTTTAGAGCAAATGCCCTTGCCTTCATCCATATTCTTTGTGTGGGATTTCTGGAGGAGGCAAGGCAGTATGATGAAAGTGCACAGGTATGTGGCCAGCTGGGCCTAGATTTAAATCCCAACCTTGCTGCCACCCAGACATCGCTAGGCCTCCAGGACTGTGAAGATCTGGACTTAAAAACACATCTTTGACCACCCATGGGAAGCCGTTACTATAGCTGCAATGCAGAAATACCCACACCCTGTGAATCCAAGGGTGGTTGGAGTTGATGTGTTGGACAGATACATAGATCATGCTGGGAAGTTGCACAGCCATAGGCTTCTCAGCACAGAGTGGGGATTGCCTTCCGTTGTGAAGAACCAAAGCATGTGCATGAACGTTCTGTAGCTGAACCTGTAGAGAAAACAGTGGAACTTAAATCTACTAATATTTATTTGCAAATATGCTTTCGGTAGATGACTTATATACAAAGCACATCCTCAGGACCCAATCAGGATTTTTATTGTTTCATGCCTTAGATTTAGGTTTTTTTATCCATCTTGAATTGATTTTTGTGAGTGGAGAAGGTGCAGGTCCAGTTTCAGTCTTTACATGTGGATATCCAGTTCTCCCAGCACCATTTATTGAATAGGGAGTCTTTTCCTCAGTGTATGTTCCTGTTTGGTTTATCAAGGATTAGGTGGCTGTAAGGTGTTAGTCTCATCTTCTGGTTTTCTATTCAGTTCCAGATGTCTGTGTCTCTATTTTTGTCCCAAATACCATGCTGTTTTGATCACTGTGGCCTGTAGTACAGCCTAAAGTCTGATAGGCTGATGCCCCCGGCTTTGTTTTTATTACTAAGAATTGTCTTGGCTATACGAGGTTTTTTCTGATTCCATACAAAATGAAGAATTATTTTTTCCAAATATTGAAAGTATGATGTTGGTATTTTAATAGGGATGGCATTGAATCTGTAGATTGCTTTTGGGAAGTATAGACATTTTAACAATGTTGATTCTTCCCAGCCATGAGCATGGTATGTTCCTTCATTTGTTTATATCTTCTATTTATTTTCTAGGGGTTCGTAGTTTTCTTTATAGAGGTCCTTCACCATTCTTGTGAGGTATATTCCTAGGTGTTTCATTTTCTTTGAAGCTACTGAGAAGGGTATTATGTCCTTAATTACCTCCTCATCTTGGCGATTATTGGCATATACAAAGGTGACTGATTTGTGGATGTTGATTTTATATCCTGAGATGTTACTGTATTTTTGACCACTTCCAGGACTCTTGTGGTTGAGTCTTTGGGGTTCTGTAACTATAAGATCATGTCTTCAGAAAAGAGGGAGAGTTTTACTTCCTCTGCCCCCATTCGGATGCCCTTTATTTTCCTTCTCTTACCTGATTGTATTGCCTAGAACTTCCAGCACTCTGATTAAAAGTAGTGGTGATAGAGGACAGCCTTGTCTTGTTCCATTTCTGAATGGAAAAGCTTTCAGTTTTATTCCATTCAGTATAATATTAGCTATGGGTTTGTCATCGATGGCTTCGATCAGTTTAAGAAATGCACCAGCAATGCCAATATTCTTTAGAGTTCTTATTTTAAAAGGATGTTGAATTTTATTGAATGCTTTTTCTGCATCTATTGAGAGGATCATATGGTCTTTGGTTTTGCTTCTGTTGATATGGAGAATTACATTTATGGATTTGTGTATGTTAAACCAGTTGCATCCCTGGGATGAATCCTACTTGATAATGATGAATGACTTTTTTAATGATAAGCTGTAATCCATTGGCTAGGATTTTATTAAGAATTTGTGCATCTATATTCATTAGTGAAATTGGTCTGTAGTTCTCCTTTTTAGTTGGATCTTTTCCTGGTTTTGGTATCAGGGTGATGTTTGCTTCGTAAAACATGTTAGGGAAGATTCCTTCCTCCTTGATTTTTTTGGAATAATTTCTGCAGTATAGGTATAAGCTCTTCTTTGAAGGTTTGATAGAATTCTGGTGTGACGCCATCTGGACCAGGGCATTTTTTTGTTGGGAGATTTTTTATTGTTTCTTTGATCTCAGTGCTTGATAATTGGTTTATTCAGAAGATCTATTTCTTCTTAGTTAAGTCTAGGGAGAGGTGTGATTCCAAGTATTGATCCACTTCCTCTACATTGTCAAGTTTCTGGGCATAGAGTTTCTTGTAGTATTCAGAGATAATCTCTTGTATCTCTGTAGCATGTGTTGTTATTTCCCCTTTATTATTTCTGATTGAAGTTACTGAGATTTTACTTTTCTGTTTCTAGTTAGTCTGGCCAAAAGTTTATCTATTTTATTTAGTTTTTCAAAAACCAACTTTTCGTTTCATTAATTTTTTGAATGATTGTTTTGTTCTCAATTTCATTAATCTCTGATTTAAGTTTGGCTGTCTCCTTTCTTCTGCTGGGTTTAGGGTTAGACTGTTCTTTTTTCAATTCCATAAGATGGTTTGTGAGTATGCTGATGTGTTCAGTTTCTGTTTTTCAAAGGTAGGCATCTAGTGCAATAAATTTTCCTCTCAATAGTTCCTTTCCTAGGACTGCTTTTGCTGTATCCTAGAGGTTTTGGTAGCTTGTGTCTTCATTGTTCTTATGTTTGAAGAAATTAACAATGTCCTCTTTTATCTCTTCCTGAACCCGTCTATCATTCGGCAATAGTTTCCAAGACTTTGTGTGGGGATGAACAGTTTTGTTGGAGTTGAGCTTCACCATTATAGCCTTGTAGTCTGAGAAGAAACATGATATAATTTCTATTCCTTTAATTTTGCTGAGGTTTTATTTGTATCCTAGGATGTGATCTATTTTGGAGTATGTATTATGAGCTGATGAGAAAAAAGGATATTCTTTGGCTTTCGGTTGATGTGTTCTGTATATGTCTGTTCATCCCATTTGTTCTAGGGTCACATTTAAGTCTTTTGTATCCTTGTTTAGTTTCTGTTTAGAGGATCTGTCCATTTCTATCAGGGGGGTGATAAAGTCCCTGACTATTAAGGTGTCATGGGACATCATGTTGCTCAGACCCCTCAAGGTCTGTTTTATAAATCAGGGAGCATTTAAGTTAGGTGTCTAAATGTTTAAAATTGATATTTCTTATTGTATTGTTTCTTTGATCAGTATGAAGTGTCCTTCTTTGTTCTTCTTAACTAAAGTTGCTTTAAACTCGCTTGTATCTGAGAATAACATTGCAACTCCTCCTTTCTTCTGATTTCCTTTTGCTCGAAACAGTTTTCCATCCCTTAACCCAAGGAGTCTTGATTTGTCCTTCAGAACTATGTGTGTCTCCTGGAGACAGCATATGGATGGCATTTGTTTTTTTATCCAGTAAAAAAATATCCTGTGCCTCTTCACTGGGGAATTCAGTCCACTGACATTTATTGAGAGTATTGGTAAGTGTGGTAGAATTCGATTCATCTTATTATGTGATAGTTTTTTGTGTAGTTTAATCCTTTGTGCTGGCCTTTGGCTTCTAAGTGTTTACTTTGGTGGTGTTCCATTGTGGTGTGCAGTATTGAAAGTAGGTCTAAGGACTTCCTGTAGAGCCGGTCTTGTTGTGATGACTTTCCTCAGTGCTTGTATATCTGCAAAAGATTTGATTTGTCCATCCATTTTGAAGCTAATTTTAGCAGAATACAGGATTCTGGGCTGAAAATTACTTTGTTTAAGAATGTTGAAGGTGGATGATCATGCTCTTCTGGCTTGGAAAGTTTTAGTTAAAAAGTCTGCTATCATCCTAATGCAGCGGTTCTCAACCTATGGGCTGCGACCCCTTTGGGAGTTGAACCACCCTTTCACAGGGGTCACCTAAGACCATTGGAAAACACATATTTCGGATGTGTTGGGGGTCCCCACAACATGAAGAACTGTATTAAAGGGTTGCAGCATTAGAAAGGTTGAAAACCACTGGCTCTGCCCTTGTAAGTCAATTGGTTCTTATTTGTAGCTGCTTACAGAATTTTCTCCTTCATCTTCACTTGGACAGTTTAATTACAATGTGTCTTGGAGAGGCTCTGTTAGAGTTGAGGTGACCTGGGGTTCAATGTTGATCTGAAAAGAGTGTGTCAGGATCTTTAATAAAACTTGGGAAGTCTTCATTTATGATAGTCTCCAGTAGGCCTTCCATACCTTCTTCCCCTTCAGGGATTCTTCTTATCCATATATTTGAACACTTCATGGTGTCTCATAGGACAATCTTTTTCCCCTTAAGGTATTCCTGTTATCTGTGTCGGTGGCACTGTGTCACCCTGTCACCCTTATTGGTGCTGCTATGGCACCCCGTCACTGCATGCAGGAACCAGCCAGTACATGGATTATAAGTACGAGCTTGCAAGAGGTGGACTCTCCATAGGTGCAAGAGAGCCCAGAGTAACTTCTGCTGTGGCCTTTTATTGCAGCAATATACAACAGGTGTCAGGGGTTCATGTATAAGGACTACATGCTTAATGATTGCTACATGCTCTTTCACATGGGCTCAACTCCCACCCTGTTGCACCACATACTTTCAAAGTCCAACACCTGCTTGCTAATGAGCAACCAATCTTATCTCATTAATGTGTGCAGATGCTTGAGGGCTTTTCTCTGGGCTGCAAAACATCTCCATGCTGACTAGGAGATTGTCCCACTCCCAGTGCCTTCATCAAGAATTGGTGGCCATTCCTATAAGCATGGTGCTCAGTTTCCTATATATCCCCCTTTTTTGTCTAAGATATTCTTGTACAGGGTAGGGGAGGAACCCGCAGTTGTCTGTTTCGTCTGTCGTTCTCATCAAGCAGCTCTCCTTCTAGCTAGGCAAAGGAACAAAAAGCATAGAATAATTAACAAAATTACACCAGTGAAACCAGTGAGGGCCTTCACAGGAGAGAAAAAGGAGAGGGATTAGCCATACTGTTGAAAGTGTTTAGAATTCCAATTTTTGTGACAGATTGTACTCTTCTGGGTGAATAGGGGTAAAAAGACTGTAAATGGCTTCCAAAAATGGTGTGTTGCTCCAGTCAGGCACAAGAGGAGACATGCCTTCTCCACACCAGACAATATGGTAATGGTTGGTCATGGCAGTCATAATATTGATCTGACATATTTCATCACCTAACTGTTTGTATTGGGCTGACCTGTGGGATCCTTAATCAGCAATGCTTCCATAGGAAGTATTAACCAATGCCCAAGGTTTTAGGTGGGGAAAGGGTAATGTCAATGAATTCATATCCTTTCCAAGCTGAAGTATGGAGGCAGCAAATAAATGACATTCTCTCACCTTTGCTGATGCCAGTGCAATTATTACCAGGAACCTGAAGTCTGCTGTTTGTGTCACCAAATCTCCACCTGCTAACCACCACAAACCTGGCTATTTTGTTCATAACTTGGTTAGAGCCTAGAGGGTGCACACTGAGCTCACCTGGGCCTAGAGAATGGGGGGCTTCCTGAGTGGTGGAACCCCATATCAATCCTTCCTCTCTGAACAGAAGCGCTAGAGCCTGCATGGTGCACACTGAGCTCGCCTGGGCCTAGAGAATGGGGGTTAAAGCTGAAGGTGGTTAGAGCACGGAGGGTGCACACTGAGCTCACCCGGGCCTAGAGAATGGGGGGCTCCCTGAGTGATGGAACCCCATATCAATCCTTCCTCTCTGAACAGAAGCGCTAACTGCTGTTAGAGAAAAGGGACACTGACCGCTCCAAATTACTTCCTGCTAAAACTGGCTGGTGATATGAGGGAGCAGTTAAGAGGTTCCTCAGAGGAGGTTGATCCAGGTTTCACAGTAAATGAAAATCTGGGTTGATAGTTTGGAGTAAAATGTTAAGGTATTCTTTTCATGAAATTTACTCAGCCCCAGGAAATTGGAGTTCCCAGTTTAGGCTGGAATGAGGGAACCTTGTATCAATAGGAGTTAATGAGGACAGATTTATTAAAGTGCTGGGGAGGTCTCTTGCTCATGTCGAGCTTTGATCCTGCAGGCAGGCAGCCACTGCTTTTCTTGTTGTTCTGTAATGATATGAGCAAAACCTCAACCCCATTGTAGCACATAATCAGTTTCCCATTCAGACATATCAGGTTTTTTTTTTATAGGAAATAGGTTGTTTAAATCCCCATATTTGTGTTTTTTGCCCATGGGCCCTGGGTTGGGCCCAACTGATAATTTCCCTGTTGTAAAGGTGTTCTATTTCTATCAAATTGAGAGTGGCATTCATTTGCCCAATGGAACCTTTTCCTACACCAGGGGCATACACCTGGGGGTTTGCACTTTCATTGTTTCCTTTGATCACTGAATGAGAGCTTGCCTTTCCCATTGGTATTCTGATTGCTATACCTTTTCCGACACTCTCTTTTCATATGGCCTAGCTTCCCACACTTATTGCATTAACAAAATTTGCATTACCGTCCTCATTGTTTTTGAATTGTTGTGACTCTATGGTTGGGGAGTTACTCATTGTTTCCCTTTTTGCTGTTGGCCAAAAGTCCCACTTACTCTGAGTGGCACTTCCCTTTGGCTTCTTTCTTTCTTTTTTTTGGCTTTTTTTTTTTTTATTTTGTTGCTTATTTTTTATTTCTTTACTTTTTTGTTGTTGTTGTTGAGACAGGGTCCCACCCTATGCCCCTGAGCAGAGTGCAGTGGGCGTGGTAGCTCACCACAACCTCAGACTCGGGCTGCGGGCACCCTGCTGCCTCAGCCTCCGGAAGCCACTGGGATTACAGGCGCTGGCCGTGGCGCCTAGCTGGGTTTTTCCATTTTTTTCATGAGTCGGGGTCTCATTGTCGCTCAGGCGAGTCTCGAACTCCTGAGCTCAAGTGATTCTCCCTCCTCAGCCTCCCACAGTGCTGGGATTACAGGCGTGAGCCTTTGGCTTCTTTCTTACTGTTGGTCAAAGGTCCCACTTACTCTGAGTGGCGCTTCCCTTTGTTTTCTTTCTTACTGTTGGCCAAAGGTCCCACTTATTCTGAATGGCGCTTCCCTTTGTTTTTTCTATTTTACTGTTGGTTTCTATGGACAGGGAATTATCCTTTGCTTCCCTGTAAACTCCCTCTTGTTGTTTGCTGAAGGTTTCACTTACCCCGAGTATAGTTCCCCCTTTCAGTCTGCGACCCCGTTCAGATCCTGCTGACTATGCTGTTATTTCTGTGGCACTATGCCACCCCGTTATCCTTGTCAGTGCCACTATGGCACCCCGTCACTGCACGCAGGAACAAGCTGGTACACAGATTATAAGTACAAGCTTTCAAGGGGTGGACTCTCCATAGATGCAGGAGAGCCCCTGGTAGCCTCCACTGTGGTCTTTCATTGAAACAATATACAACAAGTGTGGGGAGCGCAGGTACAAGGACTATGTGTTTAATGATGGCTACCTGCTCTTTCCCCATGGGCTTGACTCCCACCCTGTTGTACCATATATGTTCAAGGTCCAACACCTGCTTGCTAATGAGCGACTGATGTTATCTCATTAAGGTGTACAGTTGCTTGAGGGCTTATCTCTGGGGGCAAAACATCTCCATGCCAACTAGGAGATTGTCCTGCTCCCAGCGCCTCCCTCAAGAACCGGTGACTGTTCCTATAAGCCTGGTGCTCACTCAGTCTCATACAATTCTTATGTTTGAACACTTCATGGTGTCTCGTAGTTCTTTAAGCAGCTGCTCTGCCTTCTCTGTCTCCTTTTCTGACTCAGTAACTACCTGTGTTAACTCAAAGTCTTTATCCTCCAACTCTGGTGTTCTTTCTTCTCTGTAGTCTAATCTATTTTTAATACGTTATACTACTTCTTTACATTCCCTGATTATATCCTTCATTTCTTTAAGTTCATCCATATCTTTTCTATATTCTAGGTATCTCTCATCTAACTTTTGGTTTTGTCATTCCATTCGCGTATCTAATCCCTTTATTGTCTTAATCATCCATATTTTAAATTCCCTGTCAAATCCATTCATTCTGTATAGGAGGAGTCTTTATCTTCATTCTTTATAGGAAGAGTCTTCTTCAAAAATTGCCTTGTGGTCCCATGGAGGAGTTGTTCTATTTTGGTTTTTCATGGTACCTGAATTTTTCTTTTGGTTTCTCCTCATGTGTGCTTTCTTCTTGTTCACTTCCTTGTGCACCTTTTTCCTTCTCACTTCCTCCTTTGCTTCAAGTTACCTTTTCTCAGATGATGAAGAGACTTCTTGGGGTGGAGTCAGAAGGTGGGGGAGGGTTGGAATGATCAAGGAGAAGATAGAGGAAAGGAAAAGAGAATAAGAAAAAAAGGAAGAAAAGAAGAAAAGAGTAAGAGAAAAGTGAAAGAAAAAAATCAAAATGGGAAATAACAGAAGAAAATTGAAGAACAGGTGAGAAGGAGGACAGGAAAGGAGGAAGAGAATGATAGAAGAAATGTTATTATTCAGCACATTGCTGCAGACATGCCTATAGCTCAAGAGTTTTAAGGAGCTGGGCTGGGTGGGTTCCTCTAATTCAGGCACTCCTTTACCAGCCCGAACACAGCCTGACTCTTCCTCTGCCAAAAATAGGAAGAGAAGAAAAATAGCAAACCCCCAAACCAAGAAGGAAAAATTGAGTAAGAATGAAAAAAAGAAAGAAAAGTAGAAAAGTTCTGTAGCATAATCTTCCCACTACTTTCTTCCTGGGGTCAAAAGGTAGAAACCACTGCTGTGTCACACCCTCCCTCAGCAAAGAAAGGGTGGAAAAAGAAGAAAAAATTAAAAAATTAAAGTATAATAGTAGATAAAGGAAGTTAAATGTACTGTTGAAATAAGAAAAGGAGAGGGAGGGAAGAGGAATAAAGAAAGAGAGAAGAGGGCGGCGCCTGTAGCTCAAAGGGGTAGGGCACTGGCCCCATATGCCAGAAGTGGAGGGTTCAAACCCAGCCCTGGCCAGAAACTGCAAAAAAAAAAAAAAAAAAAAAAAAAAAGAAAGAAAGAGAGAAGAAAGACAACACACCAAGAAGAGAAGAAAAAAGGAAAAGAAAAGGGGGGGATTATATTAGCTGATGCAGAAGCACTTTATGTGGTAGTGATGCTAAGAGTTGAAGAGTCTCTATCAACTGAGAGAATGCCGAGGAGTGAAATAGGGAGAAAGAATAAATCAAGCTAAAATTCTGCAACAACAACAACAAAAAAAAAATGCAGGAGCCCTTGCTCTTGTTGAATGTAAATATGGAAGTTAGGTAAAGGACCAGCAAAACAAATTAGCAAAAAACAACGCACACTGAAACAAGGTAAAGTAAAGAAAAAAAAAGCTCAAATAGCCCGATGTAAGCAACCAATAGAGGAAGGAAAGAAGAGAGAGAAAGAAAAGAAACAACAAAAGCAATTTATAATCACTCACAATTTCATATGAGAGATGAATCACAACTATAGCCCAGGATGAAGGGGAGGGGGTGGTTTGATAGAGGGAGGGTTAATGGTGGGCTCACACCTATGGAGCATATTGCAAGGGTACACATCAAATCTATGAAGTATTGAACACAAATATCTTAACACTGTGATTAAGTAAATGAGGTGAAAGCTATGTTAATTAGTAGGATGTAAGCACTCCAATTTGTACAAATAATCAACACATTGAATCCCACAAAGGCATAAATGTATTTATGATCTATGTATATGTGACTTAATAAAAAAAAAAAAAAGAAAAAAGAAAAGAAACAACAGGGTGGCACCTGTGACTCAAAGGGGTAGGGTGCCAGCCCCATGTGCCGGAGGTGGTGGGTTCAGACCCAGCCCCAGCCAGAAACTGCCAAAAAAAAGAAAAAGAAAAAGAAACAACCAAAAAAAAAAAAAAAAAAAATATATATATATATATATATATATATTGATTTATTTATCAATGTATTTATATATATATATAAAATACACACACACATATATATATATATCACGGAGGGATCTGACTTTAGTAGGAATATATTTATGTTGTAATATACTTCCTGGTGCGGTGAATTTAGGGGACAAACAACACAGATGTTATCTTCTCTCTGTCCCCAGGCTTAGAGCTGTTTCTCAGCTTAGCTTTTCCTGGTGATCACCTGTTCACCTGGTTAGCACTCAGGCCTCACAGATCTGGGATTCCACAGCTCTCAAAAATTCTTCAGAGGCAGGGCTCACAGATTTTCCCTTCAACAGTTCCCATGGAACATGGGAGTCCCTGAGCCTGTCACAAGTGTAGGTCCACTCCCCGCAGGCAGAACTCAGACCGCTGCACCTTAGGCCCCCCAGCAAGTAGCCCACCCTCACAGCCTTCGGGTGACCTTTACAACAATGGTGGCCCCCTGTCCTGGGACTTTCTCTATATGGACGTTTCACCCACTGCCAAACTGTGGCAAAACCACTCCAGATGTCATCCCAATCTGGCCACCAAATTCCACTCAGGAATGCACACTTCAATCATTCCACTCAATGCCTAGTTTTCCCCAAGAACCTTAAACTGTGAAAGGCTTCTTTGTGGGGAGCTGGTTGCCACTGCAGCTGCCACATCTGCTGACAGGGTGTGCTTGCAGAAACTTGCCTGATGTGCTGGATGGATCTCCACAGGTTTGGCAAGTCCAATAGTCTGCCAAGTCACTGCCCACCCCAAATTACCAGTTCATGCCAAGATTCCACGCCAGTATTGATCTCTCTTTCTCCCCTGTTGTTCCAGGAGAACTCTGGCCCCCTTTATCATTTCTGATAGAGGTTATTAGAGATTTCACTTTTGTGTTTCTAATTAATCTGGCCAAAGGTTTATCAATTTTATTTTTTCGAAAAACCAACTTTTTGTTTCATTAATTTTCTAAATGATTCTTTCGTTTTCAATTTTATTAATCTCTGATTTAATTTTTGTTATTTCTTTTCTTCTGCTGGGTTTGAGATTAGATTGTTCTTCTTTTTCCAGAGCCATAAGATGATTAATGAGTTGGTTATTATGCTCGTTTTCTGTTTTTTTGAATGTAGGCACCTAATGTGATAAATTTCCCTCTGAAAACTGCTTTTGCTGTATCCCATAGTTTTGATAGTTTGTGTCTTCATTATTGTTATGTTTGAGAAATTTAATGATTTCCTCTTTTATCTCTTTCTGAACCCAGCTATCATTCAACATAAGGTTGTTTAATTTCCAAGTATTTGTATGAAGATGAATTTTTTTTTTTTTTGGAGGGAGAGTCTCACTATGTCATCCTCAGTAGAGTGCTGTGGCATGACAGCTTGCAGCAACCTCAAATTCTTGAGCTTAAGCGATTCTCTTGCCTTAGCCTCCTAAGTAGCTGGGACCACAGGTGCTCACCACAATGCTCGGCTATTTTTGGTTGTAGTTGTCATTGTTGTTTGGTAGGCCTGGGCTGGGTTTGAACATGCCAGCTCCAATATATGTGGCTGGTGCCCTAGCCACTGAGCTACAAGCACGAAGCTGAAATGTATGTTTATGTTGGAGTCAAGTTCCAACTTTATTGCCTTGTGGTGTGAGAAGATACAACGTATAATTTCTAGTCTTTTATTTTTGCTGAGTTTTGAGTTTATCCTAGGATGTGGTCTATTTTGGAGTATGTATCATGGGCTGATGAGAAAAATGTATATTCCTTGGCTTTGGGATGGTGTGTTCTGTATATTTCTGTTAATCTCATTTGTTCTAGGGTCACATTTAAGTCCTTTGTATCTTTGTTTAGTTTCTATTTAGGGGATATGTCCAGATCTATCAGAGGTGTTATGGGGTATCATATTGCTCGGACCTCTCAAGGTCTGTTTTATAAATCTGGGAGCATTTAAGTAGGATGCATAAATATTTAAAATGGAAATCTCTTCTTGATGTATTATTCCTTTGATCAGTATAGTGTCTATCTTTGTCTTACCTTTAGTCGCTTTAAATCCTCTTGTATCTGAAAATAAGGGTGCAACCCCTCCTTTCTTCTGATTTCCATTTTCTTAAAATACTGTTTTCCATCTGTTAACCCTGAGTCTTGATTTGTCCTTCAAGGTTAGGTGTGTCTTCTGGAGATAGCATATGCTTGTGCTTTTTTATCCAATTGCCCAGTCTGTGCCACTTCAGTGGTGAATTCAGTCCATTAACATTTATTGAGAGAATGGATAAGTGTGGTGGAGTTCTATTCATCTTATTTTGTGAAAGTCCATTGTATAGTTTTCTCCTTTGCACCATTGTAGAAGCTAAGTTTTGACCTTTAGCTTTTGGGTGTTTTCTTAGCTGGTGGTCCATTGTGGTGGTCAGTGTTGAGAAAAGGTCTAAGTATTTCCTGTAGAGCTGGTCTTGTGGTGAATTTCCTTAGTGCTTGTATATCTGCAAAAGATTTGATTTCTCCACCAGTTTTGAAGGTTAGTTTAGCAGGATTCAGAATTCTGTGCTGAAAATTGTTTAAGAATGTTGAAGGTGGACAAAAATTCTCTTCTGGCTTGGAAGGGTTCAATTGAAAAGTCTGCTATCATCCTAATGGCTCTGCCTCTGTGGGTCAGTTGGCACTTACTCTGAGTTGCTTGCAGAATTCTTTCTTTCATCTTGACTTTGAACAGGTTCATTACAATGTGTCTTGGAGAGGCTCTGTTTTAGTTGAGATGACCTGGGCTTAAATATCCATTGGAAAGGAGTGTGTTGGGGTCTTTAGTAAAAATTGGGAAGTTTGCATTTATGATATAAAAATTGGGAAGTTTGCATTTATGATATAAAAATTGGGAAGTTTAAATTTATGATAGTCTCCAGTAGGCCTTCCATTCCTTTGAAACAATCTTCTTCCCCTTCTGGAATCCCTATTATTCATATGTTTGAATGATTCACGGAGGCTTGTAATTCTTTAAGTGCCTATTCTTTCTCTCTCTCTCTTTCTGCATCTGTAACTACCTGGGTTAACTCAAAACTTTATCCTCTAGCTCTGAGTTTCTTTCTTCTCCATGGTCTATTTTTGATATTTTATATTGCATCTTTACATTCCCTGATATTCTTCATTTCCTTAAGCTCCACCATATCCTTTGTATATTTTTATGTCCAATTTTTTTGGACATAAAATTCCATTTTCTCATCCATTCCTTTTATTGTCTATATCATCCATGTTTTAAATTCCCTGTCTGTCATCCATTTTCTCATCCATTCCTTTTATTGTTTTATAAATTCCCTGTCAAGTCCATTAATTCTTTATATGTGGAGTCTTCTGCAGTAGCTGCCTTATGGTCCCTTGGGGGAGTTGCTCTGTTTTGGTTTTTCATGTTGCCTGAATTTTTCTGTTGGTTTCTCCTTATGTGTTCTTTCTTGTTTACCTCCTTGTCCTCCTTTTACTTCTGACTGCCTCTTTTGTTTTAAACAGAAGTCCTTGCTCTTCTTGACAGTATGTTGCAATATTTCACTGGGACACCAGGTGGTGCTATGGTTTTTTTAGGAGACAGCACATCCAGCAACCTCTATGGTCTTTATTCCCAAGGTAGCTGCCCTTGGTGATCGCCTGATTGTTTCCTCAGCATTGAGACCCTGTGGGGTTGAGATCTTAAAGCTCACAAGAATCTATCAGGGGCAGGCCTCAGACTGCCCCCTGGTTCCAGCTCCTGTGGAGTGCAACAGTCCCTCAGCCTGTTTAATAATGGAATTATTATCCCAGTGGGCAGAATTAAGATGGCCATGTTTCTGGCCCCTGCTAAGACCTTCTCATGACCTTCCCACAATTGCAGACCCCTGGATACTGAAACTGTCTTAGTATGGCTGTCTCACCAGCCACCAATTGGCAAGTCCAGTCCAACCGGCATTCAAATCTGGTTGCTGTATGGTGTTTAAGCTGCCCACTCATCCAACCTTTTCACTCAATGCCCAGCTTTCCCCAGAAAATTCCAGAAAGGCTTCTTCCCATCCCAGGTGTCTGTTTGTGTGTGGGGAGGGGCAGCCAGTCCTAGCTGGTGGCAATCACCTGCCTAATTCATCAGATTTCCACAAGTGTGGATCATACACTGTATCCAGCTTACCACCTCCTTGCTGTGCTCTCTGAGCTACTACTCTGGATAAAAATCCCTGTCCCAGGTATGGCTGGATTCTCTCTTTTTCCCCTGTCATTCTAACATAGCTGAGCTGAACAATCCTTCTTGTCTACCTTCTTGCACCACCCCACCTAAAATACACATTTTTTAGCATTCTAATACATCTGACATCAGGATGGTCTTATCAATAAATAAGCCTACTGTCATTGTTTAATCAGAATTTTTTTTTCCTTTATTCTCAGTACATTTTGGAAAGTTCCTATAATTGATGGAAACTTCAATTTTATGAAATATGCCCGGCTGTCAATGAATAGAAGTCACACTTCTATATTATATATGTATTTTTTAAGAGAGGTTTTAATTATGCCTAGAAAGAATCTATATTCTACTAATTTTCTCAGACTCTGATTTTGGCTACCATCGTAATTATAATGAAAAAGAGTATTATAACAAAAATAATAGCACCTCCTGTCTAATCATTTCAGACCTGATGTGCACAATAAAAAGGTAAAAGGAATAGATTACATACATCTTTGCAAGAGTATGACTGGTTGGATGAGTAGCAAATAGTAGAACAAGAACAGATATGAGGGACCATGATTCTATCTATGCGGACAGATAGCAAGGACAGATAGAAACACCTGTTCTAATTCTTGCAGTTGTAGGAGAAAGTAAACAAGGGTGAATTTTAGTGTACTAGAATTTTGCTTAAGGAGACCTAGAGGGTGAAAGGTATTAGTACCGTACATTCATTCTGGCATTCTTACCTTAGAGGATGTGATTTTCTTCTTTTATATCTTTATGCAGACCAAAAGTACCATAACTGGCAGTCTGGTTCTTCAAGTGTGTGTTGAGCTTCTGCTAGGTGCCAGGCACTATGCTAGATTGTGAAGTCACAGAGATGAATAAAACAGCCCTTGGCTTTAGGAAGCTCCCATCTAATCTATCTCATGCTGTGCTCCACTTCCCTTCACCTACATCCTTTATCTTTTATTATTACGTTAAATAGATAATGTATGAATCATTTCCTTTTTTGTTTAGAATATATTTCCTTTGAAGCTTAGCACATTTTTTAGTATTCATTTTCATTCAAAACAAGCATACCACCAAAGAACAAATTTTAAATTAATGTGATAAATAATTTGACCATACTTGTAATTTGAATTTTTATCTATTAGTATAAACTACATTTTTATGGTAAACTAATTTTTCTACAAGCACTAGAACCAAGGAAGTTAAGCTAATTTTTAGAAAAATAATTTAGGATCTTAATTAAAACTTTAATTTTTCTTTGGTAAACATATCATGTTCCATTTTAAGGTCTTGGTATAATGTCTTTTTTCTTTGGTGAGTTCCAAAAAGAAATATTTATGTGCTTACATGCCCAAATAATCTCTGTGCCAAAGAAACAGTGACAGGTGGGGAGAAGAAGGAGAGTACTAATTTGGTACATTTAATTTTTTTTCATTTTTAAAACTTTATTTTTAAATTGATAATATAGGTATATATTTTCATGGTACATGTAGTGTAATATTTTGATACAGTTGTATAACGTGTAATGATTAAATTAGGGTTATTAGGATATCTATCACCTTAAACATCTATTCTTTATCCTAGGAACATTCAAATTATTCTGTGCTCACTATTTTGAAATATACAATAGATGATTTTTAACTATAATCACCCTACTGTTCTATCAAATACTAGTTCTCATTTCTTTAGTCTAACTGTATTTTTGTATGCATTAATCAAGTTTTCTTAATTCCTCCCTTCCCCACTACTCTTCTTGGCCTCTGGTAACTACCAATCTCTATCTTTATGAAAGCCACTATTTTAGCTCTCATATATGACTGAGAACATATGATACTTATCTTTGTGTGCCTAGCTTATTTTACTTAACCTAATGTCCTCCAGTTTTTAAAAATTAAATAAGATACTTGTTTGCTCTGGAACAGCTTTCCAGCCATTGCCATGGTAATGATGGAGCACTTATCTTAGCACACTTTTTGCCATGGGCACTTTGTTGTGTTCTATAGACTCATCTAGGGCACCCAAGACTCAGACCAGGTTCAAGCATAGGAGGCGATCCTAATGGTCTAGAAATTTTCTTTTTTGGATTTGGAAGACCAGAAGCTCATTAAACTTTTGGACATAAATGCTTTGATGACTGACCACGATTTATGACAACACTCTCTTTTGCTCTACATTGTTGGCAACATTTAAATTTTAAATAAATGTACAAAATGGATTAAATCAATATAAATATATGACTTTAAAATTGCTTGGTTTATTCAAATTGGTATTTAGCATCTATAAAAATAGCTAGCAGTAATTGAATACTAGCTATATGCCATGCACAATTCTAAGCTCTTTCAATGTATGGTCGTAACAATCCCATAAGTTAGATATCATTACCTGCATTTTACAGATGAGAAAACAAAGACAGAGGAAGAAAATTCTTTAAGGAAGAGTAGCCAGCAGAGACAGGATTTAGACGTAGGCAGTTTTTTTTTTTTTTTTTTTTTCATCGTTGTTGAGACAGAGTCCCACTCTATGACCCTGAGCAGAGTGCAGTGGCATCATAGCTCACCACAACCTCAGACTCGGGCTGTGGGCATCCCGCTGCCTCAGCCTCCAGAAGCCACTGGGACTGCAGGCACTCGCTGCGGTGCCTGGCTGGGTTTCTCCATTTTTTTAGGAGTCGAGGTGTCATTCTTGCTCAGGCAAGTCTCGAACTCCTGAGCTCAAGCAATTCTCCCTCCTCAACCTCCCACATTGATGGAATTACAGGTGCGAGACACCACACCCAGCAACCTAGGCAGTTCTAATCAATGTATTACTGTTTGGTTATTAAGTCCATTATTATTCAGGGGACAAATCAGTAGTTGTTAGAAAAATAACTAAAGTTTGATTAAAGTTATCTAAGTTTGCCATTGAATTTGTCACTGAATAGCTGGGTAGGATTTTAGAGAGCATAGCAATATGTTTTTAAAGTATATTATGGACTTCATCTGCTAACACTTTATTTATTTTTTGAGACAGAGTCTCACTATGTTGCCCTCAGTGGAGTGCCATGTGTCACAGTTTACAGCAACCTCAAACTCTTGGGCTTAAGCGAGTCTCTTGACTCACCCTCCCAAGTAGCTAGGACTACAGCCACCCGCCATAATGCCCGGCTATTTTTTGGTTGTAGATTTCATTGTTGTTTGACAGGCCCGGGCTTGGTTCAAACCTGCCAGCCATGCTGTTATGTGGCTGCTGAGCTACAGGTGCAGAGCTACACATTAATTTTTAAGTAATAATACTTAAAATGTAAAATAAAATTTTAAGAATTCTAAATGGATCTTGTGTATAAATAATTGGCATTAAAGATTATTAAATAAAAACTATTGTAATTATAGTTTCAGGAATCTAATAAAGCTGGTCTTAGAGGATTGCTGAATAAGAGGGTCAAAGGATTGGGAAAAGGAAATAATAATGCTGAGATTTTGACTAGCTTTTGGAAGAAATGTTGATAGCATTTGCTTTTTATAATCATAATATAAAGCTATAAAAGTAGGGGAGACTCAGCAAAGGCAGTGAGGACTTGATTCGAAGTGACTGTGAGATGGCCTGGTGAAATGTTAGCTAAACAGAATGAGGAAGGTTACCAGCTGGGAGTCTGAAAACCTTGAGCTCTGATCCTGCCTTTGCTGGTCATTGATGGACCTTTGGCCAAGGTATTTGACCCCTTTTAGCCTTGGTTTCTACATCTGAAGACATTGAGGGGTTTTATTATTAAGTGGTTTTCAAATTCTGGTCTAGGGAGTCCTATCGAGTGCCACAGATTCCCTTAAGGGCTGTTTAGTGAGAAATGTAGGCCCTTGTGAAAATTAACCTCCATAGCTATAGTTTTAATCACAACAGTCACACACATCTATAGTTTGTCTTAAAAACATTTGAAAAACAGTGGATTGGGTGCTCTATAAGGCTTGTTCTAGCTCCAAAATTCTCTGTCTCTTGTTCTAAAATCTGGATTTGAAATCATCCAACAGAGGATAGAGGTTGAATCTACTGGAATGAGTGAAAGTACAGAGAGCTGAGATTTGGGGTCATTTGTTCCTGAGCATTCAGAAGCCATGCATTTCAGGAGTCTCCGCCTGCATTAACAGATGTCCTGGATAGGGAAGGGCTATAGTGATATTCCTTCTTGGGTGGAAGCAGAAGTTCTCAGTTGTTTATTAATTTCTTAACATCTCTCTGGGATCCTTGAGGATCCCTTTCCATCCAATTTAAGATTTCTTGTTTAAACTGTTGTCTGCTGTCCTCTACAAATAAACTGCCTTTTAAAAAAAATCTTTCTTCCTTCTAGGATTGTTTGCTCTGCCTCTCATATGGGCATTCATGCACATGTGTGCTTTCCATCTCTCTCCCTGAGTTTCTCCATTATATCCTGCCCAGCAGCAGCCAGATTTTATGATTCAGTGTACTGTCTTTGAAGGGTGATCGACTACATTCCAACCCCCTATAGAACATTATTTTATAGCCCAGTGAAATTCATTTTAGCTGGCAAGTGCAGAAAGGAACTGTTTTGATTGGACTAAAATAGCATTATGTTAGAATATGTTTCCTAACCCAGGTGAAATTATTGCATGAGAAACTTGAGTGAATTGTATTATAGAAAACTTACATGAGACTGCTTTATCTGCCTTCCACTTTCCCAAATAAAACTAAGAAGTAAGTGAAACTGAGAATGGGACAGAAATTTCCAAAAATGATCTTAACTAATGTGAGAGAGGGAATTGACCCCAGTGAAATTCAACTCTCTAATAAAACTACCAAGACTCCAGAGTGTCACTTGGTCATCATTTTGTGACCAAAGAGCTACAAAGAACGAAGAGATGGATAGCATGGATGCAATGGAAGGTATCAGGATGTGAAAGAAGAAGGAAAATTCTTAAGTAACCTGGAGGAGATGTCAGGGAATACCATTTCTTTCCTCTGATATTTATCATTAGGCTCACCATTTATAATCCTTCAAGAGGAAGTAGCATATTCTCTTCCACGGGCTGCAACTTGGCATTTACTGCACATAGCACAGATGCCTGTTGTATTACATCAGGTTTACATGGAGCATCAAGTTTTTTATTTTTAAATAAAATCATTATAAATTCCAGCAGTTTTTATGGTATAATTAAAATGTCTAACAGGATACCTCTGGGAAACTAAATGCAGTTTTACTATTTATAGAGCCAGCAGAGGTAGTGTTTCTTGCCAACTTTCATATCTTGTGACCTATAAATTGCTCTTAATAGCTAATCTGTCATCCCGGTTTCTCATACCAGAAAGCTTGTTTTCTTTTTAATCTGTTAATTTGCATCTGTAAAGTACATTTACAAATTCTTGATTTGAAAACACTGCTGTATTAATGCTGGACATTATAAATAATTTATCACCTGTGATAGCAACTCTTAGGTCTAGGTAATAGATCTTTGTGACATTGTGTTATTTTTCCAACCCTAATATAATTTTGATAAAAATAATTATTTTGAAACCTTCTCTGTTCCTGCAGTATTAGAAAAGGCTGACAGGTTACCATGAAGAAGCTGTAAGTATCACTAACAGCTCTCTAAGCTCAGAGTAATACAATCAAACCAACTTTTCTAACTAGTCCGTTAAGAAGAGAATTCACATATGCATAACCCACTCTTTATAGTAATAATTGCAAAATGTTCCTGCAACCCTAGGTTTAGGCATTGGAACAAACTGGTTAGATTGATAGTAATAAACCTGACACCAGTTATTAAGCATGTGTAGCATGGAAATGATTTAAGACTGTTGAAGATCATGTAATTAAAATTTTCCCCATTGTGTGGTATTTAAGCCTCTTCTTTGTCTGTAGGCCATGGCTGTGAGTTCACATTCTTAGAGATCCCTTTGAGGAACATTTCTCCCTACTGAGATCTTTAATATTTAATTGTTTTTTGTTTGTGTTTCATTGATTTTTCTACTTTAATTCAAGAAGGATTTGTTCCCACAAAATCCTAAAGGGGAAGAGATCAGAGTAATGAGAGGATTAATGTCAGATCATAGGCTAGAATTAGGGCAGAGTTTGCACATATTTTTGGATTCTGTTTGGTTGTTGAAGGAAGGCTCTGCATCTGGTCATAAGCTTCCTAGTGGCCCAAATTGGTGAACATGACCACTTAAATGATTGACATTTTTCCTAAGATAAAGCTATGGGAGCCCCATAGTGGAAGTACTGAGATCCAAAAGAAAATTTTTAATCTTCCTTATAAAGATGACATCGGATGATATCATGGTCAATGTCCTCAACAATATAGATTATAAAATTTCTTTGATTATTCTTGTCAAGTTGGTTTTCTATTGAATAAGTACCTCTAAAAGTTTGTGACTCATTTAACTTTTTTAGAACTACTTCATCGTTTTAGTTGCTGATGAAGTTTAAATTTTCAGGTTATAATATGCTTATTAAATAGTATGTCATTTAAGACTAAACCCCACAGAACTTAATTCAATCTTCTATTCCTAAAGATTTACTTTAGGGTAGCTATCGAATCTCCCTGAATAGGCTTGTAATTTGGATAAATTACTATCCATATTAACACTGGTTTTTTTTAAAGATTAGCCAAGTCTCCGATTTTAGTTTCCAGTTCTCTTGAGATTTGTTTTTTCTTTAAAAATGCCTAAAATTTCATCATCCAGAAACCTTAGTAATTGGCCCATAAATGAACCACTGGTTAGTGTTAACTGTAATTATGATGACTAAAGCGTGAGATTATAAATTTATGCTTTGTATTGTATTGGTCAGGATTGGCCAGGTCATGTTATAAATCAGGGTGGGGAACCTACGGCCTCAAAGCCACGTGTGGCTCTCCAGATCCCCAGGTATGGTCCAACATGTGGCTGTCCAGATCCCCAAGTATGGTCCAACATGTGGCTGTCCAGATCCCCAAGTATGGTCCCTCTACCACATCCAAACTTTACACGAACAAATCCCTTCGTTAAAAAGATTTGTTCTATAAAATTTGGATTCATTCAAAAGCCAGGTTCCTCATTCCACATTGCCATGGATCAGATATTCTCTATGTACCACCTTCATCATTTCCCACTCTTCTGCCATGTTTGTTTTTTACCTTGTTTTTGAGATAGGGTCTTTGTCGCCTGGGGCCAGAATACAGTGGTGTCATCACAGCTTACTCAACCTCAAACTCCTGGATTCAAGCCATCCTCCTGTCTCAGACTCCTGAGTAGCTGAGACTACAGGTGCTTACCACCACACCTGGCTAATTTTTCTATTTTTTTGTAGAAAGAGGGTCTCTCTCAGGCTGGTCTCAGACTCCTGGCCTCAATCAGTCTTCCTGCCTTGGTGTTCCAAAGTGCTAGAATTGCAAGCATGAGTCACTGTGCCCAGCCTGAAGATGAACAAAAACAGTCAAGGGAAGAAAAAATGTGGTGAAGTATGTACTAATTCCCAAAGCTTTACATGGGCATAGTCACATTTAGTAGCTACAGCAAGTCACATGGCCACCCACACCTGACTTTAGCCAGGGATGTGCCTTCTTATCTGCCTGGAAGGAGAGAAGTCATTATGAAATTATGAATTTCCCTAAAGACCACCCCATGTATCTGTAGCTCTTAAAATATACCTAATTGTATTCTAATTGCTTACTATTTTGTATAGCATTTTGTTGTTGTTCCTACCTGTTTTCATCTACCTCATAGAAATATGTGAAAGTACAAATGATCATATCAGTTAAACCTTAAACCTTCTGAGGCTCCTCTTGTCCCTTGGGTGGACTATAAATCCATCAATAGAGGCTACACTGTGTAGTCAAATGTGCACAGGACCGAACATGGATCTGAAGCCTCGTGCTGTTATTAATTGTGTACTTTTAGGCATTCCACTTTATCTCTTTGATGCCACTTTATCTCTTTGAGGCTAGTTTTATCACACAAATGGAGAAAATAATAATGAAAAGTGCTTCAGATTTTAAAAACTGATGGATGGGCAGCCCTGACTTTCCAGACTCCTCTCTAGTCGCTACCCCTGCCCCCAGGTGTAAATGGCTTCTTGCTCTCCCATCGTTAACACACTCTGTCATATGCCTTTCCTCATGCTGTTTCCATTGCCTAGAATTACCCATTTCCCCAATGAGGAAAACTCCAATTTATTTATTTATTTTTAGATAATAGAACTTTATTTTTCAGAGCATTTTAGAAATGCTCTAGTTTATAGAAAATTGAGCTAATAGTATAGAGAGTTCCTATATATCTTCTGTCTGTCCACCATTCAGTTTTTTATATTATTAATACCTTGCACTATATGTGATAAATTTGTTACAATTGAACAAATATTGGTATATAATTATTAACTAAAGTTCATAATTTACATAAGGTTCACTCTCTGTATGGTACAGGTCTGTGGATTTTGACAAATGTGTAACATCAATTATCTACTATTACATTATCATCCAGAATAGTTTCATTGCTCTAAATATTCTCTATGCACCCCCTTCATCCCTTCCCACTCTTCTGACCCCTCTTTAACCACTGATCTTTTTAGTTTCTCTATGTATTTGGCTTTTCCAGAATGTCAGATAGTTGAAATCATGTGATAGACTTTCACGACTGGCTTCTTTTACTAAGCAATATACATTTAAGTTTTCCTCTATGTCTTGATAGACCTTTAAAAAAACTTTTTTTTAGACTCTCACTTTGTCGCCCTTGGTAGAATGCAGTGGCATCATAACTCACAGCAACCTCTAACTTTTGGGCTCAAGTGATTCTCTTGCCTGAGCCTCCCAAGTAGCTGGGACTACAGGTGCCCACCACACCACCTGGCTATTTTTGGAGGTGGGGTCTCACTCTGGCTCAGGCTGGTCTGGAACCTGTGAGCTCAGGCAGTCCACCCACCTTGGCCTTCCAGAGTGCTGAGATTACAGGCATGAGCCAACATGCTTGGCCCAATAATTTTTAATTTTAATTTTAAAAAAAATTGTTTTCAGACAGGGTTTCCATCTCTTGCCCAGGATTGAGACCAGGTGTCATCATAGCTTACTGTGGTGGCATCATAGCTTATTCTAACATCAAACTCCTGGGCTCAAGTGATCCTTCTGCCTCAGCCTCTTGAGTAGCTGAGAGTACAGGTGTGCAACATCACTCCTGGGTAATTTTTAAGTTTTTGTTGAGACGGGACCTCATTATTGCCCAGACAGGTCTTTAACTCCTGGCCTCAAATGATCCTCCCACAGTGCTAGAATTACAGGTGCAAGCCACTGCACATGGTCAGCAGCCATTTCTTTTTAGCCCTGAATGGTATTCCATTATATGGATGTACCACAGTCTATCCATTCACCTTTTGAAAAATGATCTTGTTTTCTTCCAGTTTTTAGCAACTATGAATAAAGCTATTATAAACATTGGTGTACAGGTTTTTGTGTGGACATACACACAATTCATTTCGGTAAATACCTAAGAGCAAGACTGCTGTGTCATATGGTAACAGCATGTTTAGTTTTGTGATAAATTGCCCAACTATCTTCACGTGTGGCTGTACCATTTTCTATTCACACTGGCAATGAATTAGAGTTTCTGTTGTTCTGTGTCCTCATCGTTATTTGGTATTGTCTGTCCTTTTGGATTTTAGCCATTCTAATAGGTAGTAGTTTCTCACTGTTGTTTTAATTTCCAGTTCTCTTATGCCATATGATGTTGAGCATCTTTTTATATCCTTACTTGCCATCTTCATATTTTCTTTAGTGAGATGTCTCTTCAGATATTTTGCTTATTGTTTAATTGAGTTGTTTGTTTCCTTGTTGAGTTTTTCTATTTTGGATACAAGATTTTTATCAGGTATGTATTTTGCAAATATTTTCGATCAGTTTCTGGCTTGTCTTTTTACTGCTTGTTCTCTTAGCAGTGTCTTTTACAGACCACAGTTTTTAATTTTAATGTTCAAGTTAACAATTTTTTTTTTATTGATTATGCTTTTCGTGTTATATCTACAAAGTCAGATCACCTAGATTTTCTCTTGTGTTATCTTCTAGGAATTAGTTTTGTATTTTACCTTTAGGCCAATGATCCCTTTCAAGTTAACTTTTGTGAACTATGATCTGTATCTAGATTCTTTTTTTGTTATTGGTTGTTCTAATATCATTTATTGAAAAGAATATCCTTTCTCCACTGAAGTGCCTTTGTACTATATACCCCATTAAAGATTAGTTGATTATACTCGTGTAAGCCTGGAGAATTTGCTTTTTAAAAATTTATTTTTTTAATTGATGAATTGTAATTCTACATACTTACGAGGTATAATATGATATTTTGATACATATCTGTGTTGCGAAATGAATCATTCAGGGTACTTAGTATATTTATCACTTCATTTATCATTTCTTCGTGATGAGAATATTCAGAAGCCTCTCTTCTAGCTATTTTGTAGCATACAATATTTTATTGTTAGCCATACACACCCTACTGTGCAATAGAACACCAGAAATTATTCTTCCTATCTAATCAGAACTTTGTTCTTATTGACCAGTCTGTCCTTATCTTCCCCTCTTCCTTCCCTTCCACTATGGTAACCACTGCTCTTCTCTGTGCTTCTGTCAACTTTTTAAAAAAAATATTTATCATATAAGTGAGATCATGCAGTACTTGTCTTTCTTTGGCTTATTTCACATAACATGATGTTGTCCAGATTTACCTATGTTGTCACAAGTGACAGGAATGCTTTCTTTTTATGGCCAAATAGTATTCCATGTGTGTATATATCACAATTTTATTATCCATTCATTCATCGTTGGGCTCTTAGTTTGATTCTATTATCTTGGATATTGTAAATAGTTTTTCCATAAACATGGGAGTATAGACATCTCTTCTACATACTGACTTAATTTCCTTTGGACATACACCCAATAGTGGGATTGCTGGATGAAGAACCTCCAGATAGTTTTCCATAATGGCTATACTAGTTTACAGTCCCATCAATCGTGTGTAAGTATTCCTTTTTCTCCACAACGTTGCCAACTCTTACTTTCTTTCGTCTTTTTGATAATAGCCATTCTAAGGAGAGTGAGGTGGTATCTCATTGTGGTTTTGATTCGCATTTCCCTAATGATTAGTGATGTCGAGCATTCTTTTAAATACACCTTTTAGCCATTTGTATGTCTTTTGAAAAAATGTCTATAAAGGTCTTTAGTCTTTTTAAATTAGGTTATTTGTGCTTTTTTGCTGTTGAGTTGTTTAAATTCCTTATACATTCTAGATATTAACCTCTTGTATAGTTTGCAAACATTTTCTCTCACGTTGTAGGTTATTTCTTCATTCTGTTAGTAATTCCCTTTGTTGTACAAAAAGGTTTTTAGTTTGACATAATCTCATTCCTTTATTTTTGTTACCTGTGCTTAGAGTCTTATTTAAAAAATTCTTGCCTAGCCAAATGTCACAAAGTGTTTCCCCTATATTTTCTTCTAGTGGTTTCATTGTTTCGGTTTTTGTGTTTAAGTGTATTATCTATTTTGAATTGATTTTTATATATGTGGGAGGTAGGGGTTGTGTCTCATCTTTCTGTGTGTGGATATCCAGTTTCCTCAGGACTGTTTGTTGAAGAGATTATATGTTCTTGGCAATATTTTCAAAAATCAGTTGGCTATATGTGTATGAGTTTATTTCTGGGCTTAGAGAATTTTCTCAAATGTATGAG
The DNA here is from genome assembly GCF_027406575.1 of Nycticebus coucang. Lineage (NCBI taxonomy): Eukaryota > Metazoa > Chordata > Mammalia > Primates > Lorisidae > Nycticebus > Nycticebus coucang. The sequence goes on from NC_069783.1 coordinate 142,366,463, forward strand.
TGAATGAACAAATGAATCAACCATCCATCAGACACAGAATACTCCAATGTTGGTGTAAAATTTGACCACTTGAAATAAAGTGCCTTTACCAAGATTATATGTTGGATACATCAATGATTCCAAAATATCCCTAAGTAGAGGGCGTAAGAGGAAGGTGAGTAACATTCTGGTTTTCAGTATATGAAGTTGATGACACTTCATCAGTAAGGCAAGAGTCTTGTGTTATCTTTTTAACACAAGGGGTGATATAACTTCATGGTCTCTTTTCTGATCATCTTCTATCATGTCTCTGAAATGAGCAAAGATAAGTGGGTGTTATCTTGGTCAGATTAGGAGGAGAAACTGAAATCTAAAATTTTTTAGTATCTTTCATGTGCTAAGTCCTGAGCCAGAGTCATTATAAATACTATAATAACAGTATTTGTGAAGGTTCTGTGGGATATTAATTTATTCCCATTTTACAGATGAGGAAAAGATGGCTCAAAAATATTATCACAGGCTGTGTCATTTGAACCCAGGTGCACTTGGTTCCAGTGTCCATCCTTACTTTTCTGTCTCCCTCTGCCTGTGTGTTGTGGGTTGTTGATCTAGGACCTGGGTTTATGGGCATGGAACTGTCAGCAAATACCCGGTGCATGTAGATTTGGGCAATAAAAAAGAAAACCAATATTTCTGGTACTAGCTGCAGGTACATTTCCCATTTTTCCAATGACATGCAGTGAATCAATCAGCAATTATGTTGAAAATTCTCTGTATAACACTACTGTGGATGTAATCCTCCCACAAAATATAACTCTCATGAAAAATACATGCAGTAAGGAAAAAACATACTAGATGGAAAGAAAACATGTTTAAATCTTCAACATAATGTTTAATGGTAGTGTCATCAGTGCGATTATAGTTTGGGTAGCTTAAACTTTATTTTTCAAACTAAAAATTCTTAAAGTGGTTTGAAAAAATAGGAGTAAATTTCTTGCCTGACCTTCATGTCCCATGAAAGCAAGTTGTCAGATGCAATTCCTCTCTAGATATTCAGGTCACAGAGTAAGAGGTGACTGACTCCTGTTTGCTTAAGTCTGCAGCTGGAAATTATGCTCTGGCTAGGTAATGAGTAATTTGTATCTTGCAGAAAGAGAAAAGCACTACTTTATTCTAACCAGATAGTTTGTTAGCATAACTGGTTGTGTGCATTTTAGTATTCAAATACAGATGTTCCAAAATGTTTCCACTGTGGGAAGCAGCTGCTGCTATTCTAGCACAAAAATCTCAAAGAGATTAATATACAAAGGCAGCATGAACCTTGGTGGCAAAAGCAGCATCTGCTTGAGGTTGGGTCTGTGATTCCCTGTAGATAGTAGGTCTTCAGATTCTCATTAACAGCCCGAAACCATGTTTCAGATCTAAGCTTATTCTACAGGAACAGGAACAAAGACAAGTGATTAATTTGTAATTCACTTAGCTGATAAATACCATCACATGTTATTTGGCCAGGGGCTGTAAAACACTGTACTTTATTTCCTGTGGCAACTGATAGGAATATAGACGTTTGCTCATAATGATTGATGTTTTCAGTTGCCATGACTAGCTTCTGCTTGGTAACAGAGCTCAGCTCAGCCAGCTTGCAGTCATAAACCATCCATCCACACTTTAGTGATGCATTCACAGTGCACTTCACAGTTTACTGAAGGCACTCACCTGCCCTGGTTCATCTGATCTCATCCCAGCCCTATAAAGTATGTACAGTATTGCTATTAGCACCATTTTATAAATAAAACATGGGACTTATTAGGGTTCTATAGCCAGGCCCTTTGATTCTAGATCCTAATCCACTCTTACACTATATAAAGCTGCCTCTCTAATTTCAGGGGCTTTAATGTGTGCTTCATAAATTATATCATCCTTTCTAGAGATGCTTACTTCTAGGACACACACCAGGAAGAGCCCCAGACAGCACCTCCTGCTAGCCGGAGGATGCCACGCAAGAGCTAACAGAGTGGTCCTTCCCTCTTTTCCCCACATCCCAGAGGAGAAATGCCCAAATATTCCTTTTCCTTATGTTCAGAGAGTTTCAGTAAATGAGTTCCTGTGTCTCCCTGGCATTTAGAGAAATGAAGAACCAGAAGCAGAGGATCCCAGGGCTATCATTTGGAGTTGCCATAAACCAGAAGTTCCTGAGAACAGTGACGCCTGGGGGTGTTGTGCCTGCCTGGAGTCTTATAAATCTATCCCCTGCAGTGTTCAAGGGCTCATTTCCTCCAACCAGATCTACTATTTGGAATTATCTAGTGAATTATTTATAGTTTACACATTCGACAGGTTGGGTTTGAAAACATTCAGTTTCTGGCTTGCTGCTTGGGCCTAGAAATGTCTGCCTGGAAAACCAAAGCTCAGTGAATTAAGTTGCTCAAGATCCCAGAGCTAATAAAGGGCAGTGAGTGGTAGATCTGAGCCAAGTATGTCAATTCTAAGCTGTCCTAGCTCTATAGTGAAAGAGCTTTTATGATTTGCCTTGAAGGCAACAAAGATTTTTGGATGAGGTGGGAGGGTTGTGGACTCTGTTCCCACTAAGCAGGTTTGGGTAGAGAAGAACCCCAAAGAATAAGGTGAGGCCAATCACTGAAGTAGGAAAAGAGAATGAGTCTCTGGGCCTGTAGCTGGGGAGGAAAAGAAGATTGTTGAGGTGGGGTACCGGTGGGGTATGAGCAGTAGAAAGGCCCAGGTACAGTGTGTTGACATGAAGTCCTAACTTCAGTCTCCAAGAGGCTCTCAGAGCAGGACCCTGAAGCCAGGACATATCCAAACAGTGGGCTCTTTGGTAACATCATTGCTGCTTCTGCCAGAATCACACTGTTGCAGCATTGTTTCTATCATGAAATTATTTTTGCTCTCTAACACTCATAAAACAAAAGTCATTTTCTAAATATTTACTTCATCTCTAGTTTCTAAATCTTTTTGTTGGAACATCTGTGAAGTGATAAAAGCAACTTAAAACAATATGGGACACTTTGCAAATATACTATTTGCAAGCACCATTAGAATAAAAAAAGGTCTCTCCATCATTTTGATCAGAAAGTGCTATTTCATAGGCAAAGAAAATAGGGTAGCAAATTACTTATATCTATAAAATATGAATAAAGTGTCCTGAAATGCATAGACATAGAACACATCTCATAAAGAAGTACCCTTACTCAGGGAGGAACAGCATCCCCTCATTGTTACTCCCTGGCCTGCAGGCCCTTGGGAAGATTCCTTGCCTGCAGGAAGGAATCACAGGCAAGATTCCTTGCCTGCAGGATCACATGTTCATGCTACTAAGAAGGAGCATCATGAAAAAGGGGGCTACCTAACTCTTACCATCAGCTTGTATTCAAAGGAAAACACAGGTAAGCTTCCAACTTTTAGAAGAAAAAGAAGGTGAGAAGAAGCCTGGCATAACTTGCCTTTTATTTCTCTGCCAAGGAATTAGAAATTGAAGACTAGAATCTAACACGGTATGTACTTGAAAAGATTCTAGGAACCATGTAACATCTCCTTTGTTACTTTTGTTGTCCCTGTGTGGTTCACTATACCAACATAGAGACATTTTCTTTAAAACAACAAAGTGTTTGTGTACTTTTCTTCGGGCAAAAAATAAATGAGTGGTGAGCAGTTAGAGGGGCTAAGAAGATAGCATCTCTCTTGCATGGAGAGGCGAGGTTAGAAGAACCTCTGGGCCAGAAAAGAAAATGTTGAAGAGCAAATGTAAGCCTGAGAAGGGGGACCACCCCATTCAGAGATACAGAGGTCGTAACCCTCTTGTTTTCCTCTGAGACTCATTCACATCTAAACCCTCCACAGTAACCAGCACTTTTGAAGTTACTTTGAAGAAACAAAATAAGAGTAAGACCCTCTATTGAGTCCTAGGTCCAAAATCATCAATCATCGTGGTAAACATCTCTCTTACTATTAAAGTATCTATCTGCTTTGGAAGAATACTAAGTATAGAGAAATGCCCAGGAGTGGAAAGAGGCAAGCATGGATTTCTCCTATGATTTTACTATGGTCCATTATATGTAATAATTAATTTTGATTTTCTTCAACATTTTCTTATGCCACAGAGATGAATAGGTATTAACAGAGATATAATATCATAATGAATATTAGAAATGTCAATAAGTCTTTGAACTGAAATGAAGGTTATATGGGATACAACCTATTTCTGTTAGATTAGCTATGGAAAGTTACTGATTAAACTGCCATTTCCTCTTCTTAGGGACTGGCTGTTTGGATATGCTCTTTATGGGTTCTGAATGGGTCTGTGGAAAACTGATAGAAACACCATTAGGAATTAGATTGGATAGTAACAGGCAAACTATAAAATTTTATCTGCTGAAACAAACCAAAGCCATCTCTGATGTGCATTCATTTTTCTGTCTTATCCTTTCACTCCAGGCAGCTTCGTCAGCATTGAGCAGTCTGGGCCACGTGTACACAGCCATTGGAGACTACCCCAATGCACTGGCCAGTCACAAACAGTGTGTTCTTCTCGCCAAGCAATCCAAAGATGAACTTTCTGAAGCCCGAGAACTTGGCAACATGGGAGCTGTGTACATTGCTATGGGTGACTTTGAGAACGCTGTGCAGTGCCATGAGCAGCATCTGCAGATAGCTAAGCACCTGGGGAACAAGCGAGAAGAGGCCCGGGCCTACAGCAACCTGGGCAGTGCTTATCATTACCGGAGGAACTTTGACAAGGCCATGTCATACCACAACTATGTGCTGGAGCTGGCACAGGAGTTGATGGAGAAGGCCATTGAGATGCGGGCCTATGCTGGCCTAGGCCACGCTGCCAGGTGCATGCAGGATTTGGAGAGGGCTAAACAGTACCATGAACAGCAGCTGGGCATTGCTGAGGGTCTCAAGGACCGGGCTGCAGAGGGACGAGCATCCTCCAATCTGGGTAAGGACGAGATTGCTTGCAAGATACTGGTTCAGTATCTTGAGCTGAATGTGTGAATATTGAAAAGAATATCCTTACTATGTATGTTGTATCTTTCCTTCATACGTGTCTCCTGGGAGCCTACCTTCTCTAAATGGCATGAGTCATCATAGTGCTCTAAGGATTAGAAGTCTGAAATACTAGAAAAACAAAATAATCTGACCTTTGAATCTGTCTAGAGAGAAGAGTAACCAGATTTATCTAATTAGAGAGAAGGAAAATGAAATGATTCTATAAAGTTATGTTTGGTTTAAATGAAAGAGAATGAGGTAGAAAATTATCAGTGAATGGGAATTCAAGAGGATTTTTTGTTTACAGGGATTTCTTGGTGAATTAACCCCAGAGAAAATGCATTTTTTCCCTCAGAATTAAGTGTATTCACAAATAATATTGTTAGTTTTAGTATAAATGCAAAATTAGTTTTGAAAAGATCTATTTGAGTAAGATAGATTTGCAGTCACTGTTTGGATAGTACATGTACCTGGTTACAGTTAAAACATTTAGAATTTGGGGAATTTATATGTGTTGGTAAGAAACAATAAGTAATTGGTAACTGGCTACTTTTTAGAAGATATTATTATTATTTTATTTCTATATCCCAAACATATTTGAGCACGTAACGAATGAAAAGTACAGATGCTTTTGGAAGTATAACCTGAGCTCATCCCAGGTCTTGGCCACACAATTCAGTCTATGCCCACAGGGATTTGGGTGGGGAGAGGACAAGGAGAAGGTGCATTTATTGGTATTATTCTATGTGTATCAGATTTTAATAGCAACAGAATGTTAAATTCAGCCCCTTTTCCTTATGTGATCTGCCTAACCAAGCCATCCTCATCTCTATTTCTTTTACTTTAGCACTCCTCTCTACCTCTGCTTATTTAACCAAATGTTTCTTGAATAGTTGTTAGAGAAAGTCTTGCAGATTCCTAGATAGGGTTCTGCAGATGATACTGAGATCAGAATGAGAGTCTAGAGCATGGATATCCAACCTTCTTTTTTTTTTTTCTCTCTGCTATACATTGGAAGAATTAGAGTTGTCTTGGGCCACTCATAGAACAAGCAAACACTAACAAAAGCTACTTAGCAGAAGGAAGATATGTGCATTCTTATTATGATATTTGACATCACAGCTAAGCAATAAAAGTCCTCACAAAATCAGCATGTGGTCCATGAACTGCAGATTGGACACCTCTGGTATAGAGAGTGGCAAGAACTATAGAAAGACCTTTTTAGTTTCTATATTCATTCAACAGATTGTAAGTATTTATTGAATCCATACTATGTGCTTAATCTTGGAATACTTGCGTTTAAGGAATAGAGACGTTTTTAAAAATATCCTTGCCCCCCTCTTATAAAGAGTTTATAATTTAGTTGGGAAAATAAGACTAATAAATAGCACAAGAGTGGCTTTCCTATAAGACAATGTGAATAACGTATCACCATGGAATTTTTAGAAGGGAGAACCTGCGGGCTGGGAATAGTCTGGAAAACTTCTTACAGATTAGACCTAGGTGGACCTTGAAGAACAGGTTAGATGTGGCCAGGAATGGATGGCATTGATGGCAAGACACAGGCAGGGGGTTGTCATATCTGAAGGATGGTGGCATGATGAGCCTTCAGTAGTGTGCTGCAGTGTGGTAAATTACTGTGAAACTAGGCAAGGGATGTGCTAGCAAGTAGGAACTTCTGAAGGCTTGGAAATACAGCAATGAGAAGGTAGATTAGAGACTTCAGGAAAGCGAGCCAAGTGGTAGCATACAGCATGAACTGGAAGACTTGGAACCTGGAGTTTAGAAAGCTGTGTATATTGGACCATTCAGATTTTCCTTTTAATTTTGTGTCAGTTTCGGTAAGTTGTAGTTTTCAAAAACTTTGTTCATTTTATCTAAGTTATTGAATTTATTGGCCTAAAGTTGTTTACTTGTGTAATATTTTCCATTTACTGCTCGTAGGGTACATAATGATAAGCCCTTCTTCTTTGCTAATGGAGGTAGTTTGTATTATGTGCCTGCACTCCCCTGGCCCCTTTCTGGATCATTCTGATAAAGAGATTTATCAATTTTCTTGATCTTTTTAACGAACCAACTTCCATGTTTGTTAATTTTTTTTTTCTATTGCTTGTCTGTTTTCTTATTTCTACTCTTATATCCTTGTCTTCCTTATATTTACTTTGGGTCCTTTTTGTAGCTACTCAAGGTCCAGACTTAGGTCAGTTATTATGGACCCTTCCTTTTTTCTGATACAAGTTTTTTTTGTTGTTTTTTTTTTTTTGTAGTTTTTGGCCGGGGCTGGGCTTGAACCTGCCACCTCTGGCATATGGGGCCGGTGCCCTACTCCTTTGAGCTACAGGCGCTGCCCGCAAGTATTTAAATATATAAAATTTCCTCTAAACACTGCTTAACCTGTATCCCATAATTTTTGATATATTTTATTTTCACTTTCATTGAGTTCTAAAAATTTTCTAAGCTGATTTCTGATTCCTTTTGTTTCATAAAGTACTGTTTAATTTAAGAATACTCACGATTTTAACAGATGCTCTGTTGCCAAATTTTAGTTTAATTTTATTGTGGTCATAGAACATATTCTGTAGGATCTTAATTGATGTAGTGACCTATAGATGCCAGTTAGGTCAAGGTAGTTGATGGTGTCATTCAGATCATCTTTGTCTTTATTGAAATTTTTTTTTTTTGTCTATGTTTAATCAGTTGCTAAGAAGAAGAAGTTTTAAAAAAAAATCCTTGCCCCCCCCCTCTGTTTTTCCCTTTAATCCAGTGAAACTTTGCCTCATGCATTGTAAAGCTCGCTTATTGGGTAGATATTCATTTATGATCATTTTGTCTTCCTGAAAAAATTTCCCTTTTACCATTAATAAATGTCTATTTTTATCTTTGAACTTCAAGACAAAAGGGTATTACCACTTTATCTGATAGTGACATACCCACTCCCACCTTCATATGTTTATTGTTTCTGTGGCTCGTCTTTTTCTATCCGTTTACTTTTTATTTCTCTATATTTTTTATTTAAAGTTTATTGACTGTAGATAAATATAATTGTGTATATATATATAGATAGTCTGACTTTTTTCTCAATTTTTGAAAATTATGACTTTTTCCCTTTTTTCTTTTATTCTTTGTTTTCATTTTTTTTTTTTTTTTGAGACAGAGTCTTGCGCAGTCACCCCAGTTGAAGTACAGTGAGTGGCGTCATCATAGCTCACTAGGTTCAAGTGATTCTCCTGCCTCAGCTTCCCAAGTACTTGGGACTGTCACATGTGCCACTACATACACCTGGCTAATGTTTCTATTTTTTTTGTAGAGATGGGGGTCTCACTCTTGCTCAGGCTGGTCTCAAACACCTTTAAAGATGTTATGCTCATGGTTATAGTTTATGATAGTGAAAAGATGCAGATTAAAATCAGCCAAGGAAAGAGGCACATGCAGCAGAGGTCAGGAGAGTTCCAAGTGCAGAAGCTTCCAGTTGTCTTCTCCCAGTGGAGTTGTGGACAGCACCAACAATGATAGGTGACAGTGGGCACAGAATGTTGCCAACCAAGCTTATTCGAGCCTTGGTACCCAACGTTTTTATTAGATCTTGGTTGTATAAATATAGTTGACCACCTGTGTGAGTGACCTTAGTTTCTAGCCCTTCTGGAGGTTGAGCTGATACCATGTGACCCAGAGCCCTCGTCATAAATCACATTGTTATCATAGACCATCTAATGTGACCCAAAGCTCTTATAGCAAATCACACTAGCTAGCATAGACTATCTGGTATGGCCAAGGGCCCTAGGCAAATAAAGACACTGTTATCAGTCAGAACATTCCAAATGCTTTGCTAAGGGCAAAGTCTAGACCTCTCATTGGGCAGGATAAATTCTTCACTGCACAAGTCAATTTTTCATTTTAGATATGCATTGTTCCTTTCAGTTCTAGAATTTCTCTTTAGTTCTTTTAATTAATATTTCAGGGTTTCTGCTAAGATTTATGTGTTTATTTATTACATGCACTCACTCATATTTTTCCCTTTATATAACTAAGTCTTACTTATGACAGTTCCTTTTAAAATCTTGTCTGGTAATTCCATATGGTTAATAGCTCCTTTTTTGGTAACAGCTTGACTGAGATATAATTCATGTACCATATAATTAAAGCATATAATTCAATGTTTTTTAGTATAGATTTAGCATCCCAAATTTGAAAATATAAAGTCTGAAACTTTTTGAGTGCCAACATGACGCTCAAGGCAATGCTTACTGGAGAATTTTGGAGTTCAGATTTGGCATGATTAATTGGTAAGTAGAATGTGACCAAAATCCAAAAACAAACCAACAAAAAAATCTAGAATCTGAAATACTTCTGGTCCTAAGTATTTTGGATAAGGCATACTCTATATAAGTCACAAAGTTTTGCATTGGTTGCCTTTTGTTACATTTTAATATTTCTGTGTATGCCTAGTAATATGGGGTTATATCTCACACTGGGAATGATATTTTATGGAGACACTGGATTCTGATATATTCTCTTCATAGTGTTGATTTTGTTGTTGTTGTTTTACCAAGCAGTTAACTTAGCTGAATTCAAGCTCCAAACTCAGTCTTTCCCATGGTGGGTGGAAGCTGAAATCTGTATTTGGGTCTTTTAGCTTTAATTGGGCTGCTTAGATTTTGCCTTCTGCATGCATGTTTCAGGGATTATACAGAGATTTGGGTAGAGTTCATATTCAGAATTCAAGGACCCTTAATGTGGCTCTGTCTGGGATTTTTCCTCTGGTTTTTCAAGTCAGTAGACTATTTTTCTACCTGAATTTTAGCTTCACAACATGGCACTACTTGGGCCCTGCCCTTTGAGGGGAAAAGAAAAGTCCCCCGGCATTTGAAAAATAGGAAATTTGACAATGCCATTCCCTTATTCAGTGGATCACCTTCAACCTCTCTTTGTTTTTTAACTTCTTTGGTTGCTCTCCAGGGCCTTCTGGTAGGTCTCCTTCCCACCCGCCACCAGAGTTTACAGTTGTTATTTGGAGGGTTGTTCTAAAAGGGGAAGCTACTATTCCTCTGTTACTGGAAGCTGACTATCTCCTATTCATTTTTAACCATTGCAGTTCAGTTTGTACCCTTTGTTCTCTGATAGAAAATCAATAGTGATCTCCTGATGGCTGAGTAGAGAGATATTTTGACAGTTCTAGATTTCAGTATGCAGTATTTGTCATGCACTGCTAATTTCTTGAAATTTTCTCCGCTCTAGGTTTCTATGAAGCACCACTGTCATTTTCTTCTTGGCTGCTCTTTCTGTATCTTCTTCATTGGCTTTTCTTGACCCCTTTTGAATGATGAACAATTTTTAAAAGTTCTAAAAGTGTTTCTTTCGTAAAAAAAATTATATATATATATATTTACAGTGTAAAACTGGGTCAAATAGAAAAAGGATGTTCGCTCCTAAAATTATTACTACCTCCTGTCCCATTCTTCAGTTAACTACCATTAACAATTTGATTAGAATCGTTCCAGACCTTTTTTCTACATACATAAACACATGTCAATATAATCATATGTGTAAATATACATACCTGTGTATAAATTGTTTTCCCTTTTTGCAACTTGGATCCTGCAATCTGCTTTTTGTTTTTTACTCTGCCTTCTTTCTTAGGATTCCCTCTATGTCTTTTTTCAGATATTCTACTTTATTTTCAATGGCTCCTTTCTGTTGTATTGCTCTTGTTAAATGTGGGGGTTCTTATGTTATATTCCCTGATTCTTTTCTGTTCTTTCTTAGCATATCTCCTTTTATCATTTTTTCCCCAAACATTAGACTACTGTTTCAGTGAAAATTGTTTGTAACTCTGTATTCACCCGCTCTGACCTCTTTCTCTTCTCAGCATCATTTTCACATTTCCAGCTGCCTACCAGATATTCCATCTGATTTGCATGCTGATCTGTCAAAGTCAGTGAGTCCAAACATGGAATGTATTTATTCTAAATTAACTCTTTCTGAATACTGTTGATGACAGCCCACCCTTCTAGCCATCTCAGTTTCCCATTGCTGTGTAACAAATTACCATAAACTTGGTGGTGTTAAACAATGCAAACTTATTCTCCTACAGCTCTAGAGGTCAGAATCCTAAAATCAGTTTCATTGGCCTAATTTGAAGATGTTGGCAGAGCGGGTTCCTTGCAGAGTTCAGAGGAGAATCTGTTTCTTTGCCTTTTTCAGCTTCTAATGGCTGCTTTCCTCCATCAGAGGGCCATCCTTCCAATCTCTGCTTCTGCCATCACATCACCTTCTCTTCTGCTCCTGACTCCAGCCTGACCTCCAATGAAAACTATTGTGAATATATCAGGCCCACCTGGATAGTCCAGAATAATCTCCTTATCTCAAGATTCTTAACTTAATCATACATGCAAAGTCCATTTTGCCATATTTTGCGATAACATTCACAGGTTCCAGGGATTAGGACATGGACGTATTGTGGGAGAGAAGGATGTCATTATTCAGTCTACTATTCCATCTTGACTTAGAACTCTAAAGTCATTTCTTTCTTTTTTTTTTTTTTTTCAGATTATTCCCAATTTAACAGTTACCAAATAGATATTTTCATAGAAATTTTTTTCTTTCATTGTCCTGTCCTAGCCACTTAGTGTGGTTGGAGTTTTCCTACCACCATTCCCTCCTTCCCATGTCTCCTCCATCCCACATATCACTATTAGACTGATCATCCTAAAGCTTTACTCAAGTCATTAGTTGTCATATGTTGTATACCAGAGTCCTCACCTTAAAATAAAGGCTATCATGATTAAGGACATACCTAATTTTCTGTTCTTTAATTCTGCTGATTCTGTGTATGTATTCTTTACATAATGCCAGGCTCTTTCTTATTCACTGATTTCACCACAGTGACCATGCTTTCCCACTTTAATAGATTTTCTCAAGCTATTTCTTCCACTTAATCCCTATGCCCCTATCTTGCTTGTCTAAATTTTACCCCTCTTTTTTAGGATTATCCTAAGTAGCATTCACTACTTCAAGCCCTTCTTAATAAGTTCTTTCCCTTTTCTGAGCCCTAATAACACTTTTTAAATTTCTCTTATTCTGTTAATATTCAATCATAAATAATAGCTATTTGTATACTTGTATAGTTACCTGTACTGGGTTAAAGTTTATTGGAAGTATGGGCTACTTTCTACTCTGTAGTATCCATATCACTAAGTACATATGCGTACATAACCAACCCCTTACACAAAATATTTGTATATCACATTGAATGGGTCAAGACTTATATAGCAAGAGGTTGTGACCAGGTGCTAGAAGAATGGTGGTACCTTTGGAAGGAAACAGGAAAGCTTGGGGAAGGGAGAGAAACTAGTTTGGAAAGCACGTGATTTTTTAAAGTTTGATTTGGTATATTCCCAGTATGCATTTCTTTCATTTAATGTAACATGAGCAAATAGAATGGGAAATATGTGTTTTAAGATGGCATCATCCTAATGACATCTAAGAAACAGAAAAGAAAGCCAGCCAGAGAGACTGAGTCAGGCTCTACAGAAAGTAGAGAGGATTCAGAAGCAGCTCAGGGAGAAGAGTACTTTAAGATGTGGAAGGTAGAACATTTATATCAAAGAAGCAAAGAAAATAATATTTGAGTCACTAGCCAGGTTTTTGCATAATAGAAACTTTCTGTGCATATCAGAGGATGAACTTGAGGACATGAAGAGAGAGAAAGAAGATGGAGGTGACAAGTCTTTGTCCTTTGGTGCTCAGCATGTGCTAATATTCAGTAACTACATTTTGTTTAAACAAAGCAAGTGGAAATTATTTAGAGTCTTCAGATTTCTTATGAATAAGTAGCCTATCTGTTTTCTAAGCGTGTCTTCCTTGGGAAAATAATGTTAATTATTTTGTACATTGTGGCTTACAAAATGGCCAAATTTTCTTTTATGCTCAAAACAACTCCAGTTGTATGACGGTATTTCTGTAGCCCTGGATAGTCCAGAATAATCTCCTTATCTCAAGATTTTTAATCATATGTGCAAAGTCCATTTTTTGGTTTGGACAGTAGTTTTTTGGTGGCCTTCTCAATGGTTCTAATTTAGGCAGTTTAAAGTCAAACCTCAAATGTGCTGCCACCGAGTAGGTTACTAGACTAAAGGCTCAATTAAAGTTCTTTCACTCTGATAATCACAAATCTTCTAATTTACTGGGGAACTAGGCAGAATTACCTCTCATCTTGCTCTGAGATAAACTGTAATTAGGAAAGTGAGGAGGGAAACAATGAGAAGGATGGCTCGGTCTCTCTGTCCTGCCCCCATCATGAAGGTGACCACTTCGCTTGCCAGCAATAGACAGGATGGTAGGCACATTTCAGGAGCCGTTTCCGGTACACATCAATGTCAGGCCTGTTGTCTGTAGTATTGGGTCAAATATGTAAGCTGGAAAGTTTTTCCCTCTAAGGGCTGAGAGCAGATATCTACTAATTCATCTATGGAAAATAATTGACAGGTTTAAAACATCTGTCCTTTTTTAGTCAAAAAGACATTTTAGGCTGGGCATGGATTACTGGCTCACACCTATAATCCTAGCAGTCTGGGAGGTTGAGGCAGCTGGATTGCTTGAGACCAAGAGTTCAAGACCCCATCTCTGCAAAAAACAAGAAAATTAGCTGGGCAAAGTAGTGTGTGCCCATAGTACCAGCTACTTTGGAGGCCGGAGAATCACTTGAGCCCAAGAGTTTAAGATTGAGGTGAGCTGTGCACTCTAGCTGACTGACAGAGTGAGACTCTGTCTCAAATTAAAAAACAAAACAAAACATTTTCTATCTAGAAAGTAGCTTATTTGGGAAGGAACAGGAAATGAGGCTAGTGTTGATTAATTCATTTGTTCACTTATTCATTCATTCTTTCTCTTAACAAATATTTGTTGAGCATTAGTTATGTGATAGGCACTCTGCTCGCTTTTAGTGAATGAAACCAAAATAGTTCCTGTCCTCAGGTTTTTCGTTTAACAAGTATATCTCAAAGCTTGCTCTGACCACATATTTATGTATTCATTTTCATATTTAATCCTCCCCACAAACCTATGAGGTTGAAAATATTAATTGATTTTATCAGGGGTAGAAAGAAGTGGGAGCAGGGAAGACATCTGGCAGAAGAAGGGAGGGCTTGAAATGGGATCTTGCCTAATGTGCACATTGTGGGGGTGTATAACACGCCCCCTGGGTGAGGGGCTCTCCTACAAATGGAACTTTACCCTGGAAGTGAGAACAATGTCACTGAAAAATACACCCTCATATTAATTTGAAAAAATTTTTAAAAACTCAAAAAAATGCAAATATGAAAAATAAAAAAATAATAAAACTCCAGCCCTCACTCAGAAACACTGGCCAACAGACCTTTTCTGCTTTTCTGTTTTAAGCATTTCTTTTTCTAAAAAAAGTTTATTCAAAAAAGAAAAGAAAAGAAAATATTAATTGATTTTACATATGAGAAAAATCAAAGCCCAGGCAGACTTGTAGCTTAAACAGCTAATTAAAACCTCATAAAATGACACTTAACCTCTTTTTGTTTCGGGGAGTTTTCAAACCATCCTAGGAGTTGTGTGTTAGAAAAAAAGTTCGTTAGCACAGTGTAATCTGGTTTCTTGTACCCTCAGTGAATTCCCAAAAATAAATCTATTAAAAAAAAAAAGAATAAAAAAAGAAATTTGTTGGCAATTGTGGTGGGTATACATCATTCCTCTTATTTACAGTACAACAATGGTGACTCTTAGCTGTTCTAATTTTAGAGTATAAGTATACAGAACCTCCATAGCTGATGACCTCCCTGCATCGACCCGCTCCTTAAGTTGACCTAATTTTCATAGAATACACATGCACCACATGTATCAGTATAGTACACCTAGTTCCTTATGTTGACCACCCCTGTATGGTGACCAGTTTCTCACAGTCCCTTGGGTGGTCAACTTGCAGAGTTTCTACTGTATTACCTAAATAACTTTTATAAAAATCATGTTTGAAAAAAATTAATCTGACACTCTGAATCAGAAAATTTTGAATTCTCAAGGTCACATAGAAGAGTTGACATATTATTTACATTATATATATATATATAGTACATATATACATCTATACATATATTGTACCTCAATTATTTATTCTTTTTTTGAGACAGGGTCTCACTCTGTTGCCCTGGGTAGAGTGCTGTGTTGTCATCATAGCTCACAGAACCTCGAACTCTATGGGCTCAAGTGATCCTCATCCCTCAGCCTCCCAAGTAGCTAAGACTACAGATGCCCAGCTAATTTTTCTATTTTTAGTGAAGACGGGGTCTCAATCTTGCTTCGGCTGGTCTCAAACTCCTGAGCTCAAGCAATCTGCCTCCTAGAGTGCTAGGATTACAGGTGTGAACCACCACACCCAGCGTTTGTGTGCAATTTAAAATAGTTATTTTATTACTTCTTTTGTAGAAGAAAAACTTTTTCTATAGTATAGCAATTACTGTCCTTTATATTTTTATATTTCAATTTTTATACATTGAGAATTTTTTGAAGTGCAAAGAGGCCTGGCTTTATAGGAGCAATGTTTATAATTAGGGCGGTAGAAATTAATTCATACTAATTAGGGATTTTTCTTTGGAAATCTCAGAATGATATTTCCAAACAAATAGGAATTATAGTAGGGCTGTATTCAAAATAACCTCTCCAGATGTCAAAAAGTCTATGAGCCCTCACAGTGAAGTTCTTGGTATATCGGTGTGAATCTGTGATATTTGCATTTTACAGTACTTGTTTGTCCTCCCAATAAAGCATGAAGTAAACTATTATTATTGTGTTTCAGTGATGAGGATCCAGAGATTAAGGAACATTTGTGACTCACCTAAGATCATAGAGTAAGAGACAAAGAGTTGGAACAAGAATCCACATCTAGGATGTCTTGTCCATCGATCCTTCCATGAGAAAACATTCCCATGGGAATGGTGGATCCTAGGGGGAGCCATCCTGGTATAACCTGGGCTACAGCTGAAAGCCAAGATGCTACTTCTGCCCCAAACTCCCACCCGCATGCATGGGGAGATGTGAAAGGGTTATAGGCAACCTTGAAAGAGTGGTCACAGCTCATGTCCAGGAGGAGGACAGCAAGCATGGCTAGAGAGGTGGAGGCACCTCAGAACAGAAAGAGCCTTTCTTCTCTTTCCCTGGAGAAGCTGCTGTGTGTTTGTGCACTGAACTTTGCAAATTTCGCAAACGTTGTTTCCCTGTAAGAGTCCTCACTACAAGGAACTGTGGTAGGCATAAATAAAGGTACTGCCCAAATTCATACAGTTTATTAAAGTAGCGGAGCCAGGATCCAAACTCGTGTCAGCACGCTCCCTTTCGCTGGCAGCCCGCAGGCCCCCTCAGAGCCCTACACATTTATTGAGTACTTAGTTCTTCTACTTGAAAATAATAAACAAGGTTATACAGGTTGTCAAAGTCTGATAACATCCCCGATAGAGGAAGCCAAACTGCCTACCTCTTCTTTTCATCTAGACCAGTTCCTATCAAGGGTCACAAAATGGGAAAATATAAATACAAAAATTAATATGTTCCATCCCCTGAACAGATTTTTCTAGACAGCTAAAAGAAAGGAACAAGAATATCTTTTCCCTGTTTAAAAGGACGTAAGCAATGGAAGGCATCAACCACAGCAAATTTTTTTGATCAAGCACCAGAGGACTCACAGAAGATGATTCAGACCCTCTTTAAGGTTATGACACCCACATCCTGTGCTGTGCCTCACACCTGTCAGTGCCTAATACATATTATAATATTTATTCTGTCCTTTAGGTCAAGATTTGTCAACCTGCTTGTCTAGACATTGCTACTTAAAAGGAGCTGTGATTTGCTTACAGATATAGTGCATCTCTAAACATACGAGCTGAGGCAGACAGGGCAGTAAATCTTGGTCAGAGCTGCACTTTGGACTGTTGCAAAAGGGGTTGCAAAACTGTTGTTGGAATAATGAAGTGGATGCTTGCTGCCAGCTCCCAGAGTTGTGTCTCCAGCAGGCAGAATCCAGCAGTAAATTAGCTTATGTTTCAGCTTGGCAGTTGGCACTTGGTTCATTTGTAGATGCTAATTGTAATCTGATGTTATCAGCAGCAGGTAATTGAAATGGTTTTGATGAATTACTTAATTTCTTTTAATAGCTGAGTCTTCAAGAACTGAATAAAGAAGATAAGGTGATCAAGAAGAAAACACAACAGCTCTATCTTTCTAATTAGTGCTTGGAGGTTTTTTCTTCTTTACACAAATGATTATGAACATGTGAAGGTGAATAGATTTATGAGTCAACGCCCCCCCCTCGGGGGGAGGGGCATTTCCCATTAGGTAGCCAGTCCTAAGCATTGATAACACTTCTGTTAGGACTTCAGAAAGGAACACTTGAGTGATCACTTTGGTGAATATGGATCTCTGAACTCAGTTTTGTTTTCCAGGCATTGCCTGCTGGGGGTACTGCCACTTTGGTATTTCCCCTTCCTTTAGCCCTTCTTCTGGAGTTTTCTGTGAACAATGAGTGAGCCTGGGAGCCTCACAGTGATGTTAGTCATTGGCTCCTACCCCCACACCTGGCACTGGCACCTCCCACACCTGCCCGTCCCTGGTCTTTCCATCTGCAGTAGCTCTTGTGTTGTCCTTTGCTTTGCCAGCAATGGTGAATGCATCTGTGACCCTCGGTCCTACCGTCTGTGCTGGACACTGCACACTGGACCTATGCCACATGACTACATTGAGCTTTGGGTCTTTCTTCTGAAATCATTTGGCTTTCCTTTTAATCTCATGTTCATTCCTTAAGTAATCCATGTGTTTTGGGATGACTTTGGAGGAATTCATTTTTAACCGTTTTGATTTTTTTTTTTTTTAAGAAAATCAAAATAACAGCAGAAAATGTACACCATTAGCATCGTGTCTTTTAGATAGACTTTTGGAGATGATATGGCAAATGATTATTCAGATCACCTCTGTCGTTATTCTTCATGGAGAATTCTCTTAGAAGACAGTGAAAGTTAAAAGTGAAGATTCCAAATCTTAAGCCACCAACATGATTGAGGCAGTAAATGATGATTTTTAAAAACATACATTTCAGGAGCTCTGATAATGTTCTGCTTCTTGATCTGAGTGGTAGTTAACACAGCTGTCCTCAACTTCGTGAAAATTTGTTGAGCTGTATGCTTATGATTTTATACCTTTCTGACTATAGTTTATATTTAATAAAAGGTAGGTTTGTTTGTTTATCTCTTCGTATATTTACTCTGTTGCCCAGGCTAGAGTGCAGTGGCATCTTTGTAGCTCACTGCAAACTTAAACTCCTAGGTTCAAGCGATCCATCTGCCTCAGCCTCCTGAGTAGCTGGGTCTACAGTTGTACTCCGCCATGCCTGCCTAATTTTTCTGTTTTTAATAGTGACATTGTCTCACTTTTGCTCAGTTTGGTCTTGAACCCCTGACCTCAAGCAGTCCTCCCACCTCGGACCCCCTGAGAACTGGGATTACAGGTGTAGGCTACATGCCCAGCCAAAGATTTATTTTTAAAAACACGGTGCACTGTGGTGCAGAGTAGAATTGGAATGATATACCTTTCTTTTTTCTGTTTTTCCTTTTTGTCTTTTAATTGACAAATTGTAATTGTATATACAAGGTGTTTATGTGGAATGATATATTAGATATATGTATACATTGTACAAAGCTTAAATGGAAGATCACTCATTTACCATTTTTTTGTGGTGACAACATTTAAAATATACTCTTTCAGCAATTTTGAAATATACAATACATTATTAACTGTGGTCACGTTGCTATGCAATAGCTCATTGATAGTTATTCCACCTATCCACCTGAGACATTGTACCCTTTGATCGACATCTGCCGTGTCTCCATTCCCCACCTCCCACTCCCAGCCTCTGCTAACTACCATTCTACTCTCAGCTTCTACGAGTTCGACTTTTTTAGATTCCATGTACAAGTGAAATCACGTAGTTATTTGTCTTTCTGTCTCTGGCTAATTTTACTTGGCATAGTGTCCTCTACGTTCATCCTGTTATCTCAAATGACAGAACTTCCTGTGTTTGAGGCTGGCATAGTATTACATTGAGTATGTATATAGCATGTTTTCTTTATCTATTCATCTACTGATGGATATTTGCAGTGCTTTCCTATCTTGGCTATTGTGAATAATGCTTCAATGAACATGGAAGTACAGGCATCTCTTCCGTGTTCTGATAGCGTTCATGCCTGTAATTTTCACCACCGTACACCAACTGCTCAAACACAGATCTGACTTCCAACTAGACATCTATCTACTACTCGTGCCTCCCAGACACCTCCATCTGCCACAGATAGGCCTCTTTCTGAGCCTATGATTTTACATTATATATTTTTTCATTTTTAAAAATGATAATGTAATTTCTTCAGTGTATAATCTAGAAATATCAAAGTTACACTAGGAGCCCCACTTCTTTCCCTCACAGCCCAGATATAGTTGGTCCAAAAGTCCCGTGAATTTTGCTTCCTAAAGCAAGTTCTAATGTGTCTACAGGGCTGTTTTCTCAGCCCCCTATCATGTCTTGCCCGGGTCATTGCAACAGCTTCTTCATTTCATTTTCAACACTGCTACCATGGTAACACTCTCAAAACTCCATCTGCACAATTTCATCGTATTATTTCTATGCTTAAAACCCTGCAGTGGTTCCCCACTGTCTTCACAATGAAGACCAAAATCCTTGGCCTGACATATTCTTTAACAACCTGTAATATCCAAAAAGTATTTATTGATAGTGAAAATAAATGACCATGTTACTGGTCACATATTTACCATGTTATAATTTTTATTGAGTTTTAGAGTGTATTCTTTCTACTTAAACAAATACTTGACTATAAAATAGCCTCAGGCAGGTCCTTCAGGAGGTATTAAGAAGAAGCCATTGTTAATTGTAGGAGATGACAGCTCCATGTATGTTATTGCCCCAAAGACCTTCCAGGTGGAAGCCAGTGGAATTGATGTTCCTGGCCCTGTGTAGACCTAGGCTAATGTGTATTTTGTGTCTTAGTTTTTAACAAAAGTTTCAAAAGTAAAAAACTTAATTAAAAAATAGAAAAAAATGGCCAATCACAATGGTTCATGCCTATAATCCCAACACTTTGGGAGGATGGGGCTGGAGGATTCCTTGAGACCAGGTGTTTGAGACCAGCCTGGACAACATAGAAAACCCAATCTCTAGAAAAAAAAAAATAAGAAAAATTAGCTGCATATGGTGACACCTACCTGTAGTCCTAGCTACTTGGGAGGCTGAGGCAGGAGGATCTCTTGAGCTCAGGAGTTCAGAGTTATGGTGAGTTGTGATCATGCCACTGGACGCTAGCCTGGGCAAGAAAGTGAGTCCTTGTCTCTAAAACAATTTTTTATTTTTTGTGGGT
This sequence comes from Nycticebus coucang, assembly GCF_027406575.1. NCBI lineage: Eukaryota > Metazoa > Chordata > Mammalia > Primates > Lorisidae > Nycticebus > Nycticebus coucang. Next base: position 142,386,883 of record NC_069783.1, read on the forward strand.
TTTCTGAGATACAGTCTCATTATGTTGCCCTCAATAGAGTTTTGTAGCATCACAGCTCACAGCAACTTCAAACTCTTGGGCTTAAGTGATTCTCTTGCCTTAGCCTCCCAAGTAGTTGGGACTATAGGCACCCGCCACAATGCCCAGCTTTTTTTTTTGTTGTTGTTGTCATTGTTGTTTAGCAGGTTCCAGCAGCTTCGAACCCGCCAGCCCTAATGTATGTGGCTAGCGCCATAACCACTGAGCTCCGGGCGCCACGTGTGAAACAATTTTTTAAATAATTAGGAGCTTATAGGATAAAACCATAAAGAAAGAAAGAATTTTTGTAAAGCTATACAGTGTGGTGTGTTTTAAGCTAAGTGTTATCACAGAGTTAAAAGTTAAAAAGATTTAAAAATTTATAAAGTAAAATGTTACAGAAAGCTGAATTTAATTTAATTTTGTTGAAGAAAAAAATTTAATAAATTTAGTGTAACCTAAGCATAGAGTGTTCATAAAATCTGCAGTAGTGTATGGTAATGTTTTAGGCCTTCATAACACTCACCACTCACTCATTCACTCAGCAGCTTCCAGTCCTACAAGCTCCATTCGTGGTTAAGTGCTCTCCACTGGTATACCATTTTTTATCTTTTATACCATATTTGTATATTGTACCTTTCCTATGTTTAGATACACAAATACGTACCATTGTGTGGGAGTTGCCTACAATATTTAGTATATTCACATGCTATACAAGTTTGTAGTCTAGGAGCAATCAGATACACCATGCAGCCCGCGTGTTCAGAATATCCCCTCTAGGTTTACGTAAGTATACTCCATGATGTTCATACAATGACAAAAGTGTCTTCTGATTCATTTCCCAAAATGTGACATAAGACTTTCATAAAGTGACATGTGACTGCATCTGTGTCTTGAATAGATCGAGGGTAATGAGAGCCCAAAACTATGGGAATTTATAACTGGAGTGTAAAGTTTTAATAATTACTCACCTTTTCATATTTACTGTGTCCATTCATTTGTACCTTGCCACTGTTGTTAAGTTTGGGTATTATTTCTGTTGCTTCTGATTCCAGAGCCCAGAGAGACTAGTTCTAAGGAAATAAAGGCAATTTCTATATATTTTACATTGTACCTTGACATTCTCATTGCTGTAAATAATCTCTAAAATTCTTTGCTAATCTCAAAACATCCAAATTCTATGATTTTTCCCATTGAAAGGGAATGTATATAGAAGCTAGATCTTGATTCCTATAGCCTTTTAAAATGAACAAAAAGTATAATGAGTTTGAGAAATAGTTAAACCAGCAGGCAATGATTAGTTTTACAATATTGTTTTAATTTTCCTCCTTACAGTTAGTAGAAATACTGAATTGAGCAGATTTTTCTCCCTCCTTCACATAGTCCTTTGCCCTACAGCTAAATGAGACAGTCTGATTAGAAGCCTTAATAGATAATATATTAACATTTTTGGATCTTCATTCAAGAATTTTACAAAGCATGACCGACTAAAATGAAGCCCTTTGTGCAGGTTTGAAGAACGCTAATATTTATAACTTTTGGACAAAAAAATCACTAAGCTATCACACTATTTCTTCTTTCAAGTATATGAACTTAATAAACTATTCTCTGTATTTAACATCTAGCCTTAGGAAACTGATGCTAGCTTCATTTTTCTCGATATTAAATAACAGGTTCCATAGAGAATATGTAAAAAGGCCCATGTGATCTCTTCAGCACACCTTTGAAGTGTGTGCTGAAGTGTCTTAGAAGTCATGATAATAATAAAAGCAATGCCTCCAGTGTGCTCTGTACTTGGCATAGCTTCTTATGCAGTGAGTCATTTAAAAATTCAGAAAAATAGGACTTATTATTCCCATTAGAAATGAAAAACTCAAAGAACAGAGAGGTTAATTTGACAGAGATCCCATAGCAAGTAAGTGGCAGAGCTGGGGTGTGAGCCCAGGGCTATCAGAATCCAAAGTCACTTCTCTTTATTCTGTGTTGCACCCCCTCTCTCAAGAAAATAACTAAAATTATTCTGAAAAAAAGATTTAACTCTAGCATTTCTAAGCAACTAGAACAATGTGACATTCTAACTGGAAAAAAATGGAAATTGAGCATTACTTTTTACCCACGGCTTTTTTTCATCTTCATTCATTCATCCCCATTTCCTACTGGATATGAATTATATACACATAAACACACATACAAACCAAATGCAGGGTGGAAGCGTGGCTGCTCTTACACCATAACCCGAAGTCTCCCCTCTTTTCCATCATGAAATCTGCAAGAGACTCAAGTGTTTGAGACTCTTCAGCATAATTATTAATTTCATGGTGACTTCAAACAGTAGCTTTTCACTGAGAACCATTTTCTGCATGTTGTTCCAGAAATTCTTCCTAAGGCTCTCTCTCTGACACAGCAGAAAATGCGTTTGTTGAATTGGATTAATGCCAGAATGCAACTTTCAGTTTGTATTGCTGACTCAGCCTGTTCCTGATTTGACTTTCAAACAGCTTTGTTAGCTCCTAAATACAGGCTCTCAGGTTTCAACAGATTTTTGAAAGTGTTCCTTTCTGCCCTCCTACTGAAGAGTTAAGTTACCCTGGGAAGTGTGCTTTCCTTTTCTAGTAAAAATTGCATTGGTGCCATTTAAAAATGTTTCCAAGAGCAATTAAAAAGTGAAGTAAATGCTTTGTACTTATGTGTCCAACATGCTTGTAAAGCAAGCCCTCATCAGAATAGCCCCAGTGGCAAAAAAGCAACGGATTTGTGTTCTTGAGCCAGATTGTCAGAGTTGGCCTCTTATTTGAAACAGCTATTTTGTAATTGCATTTCCCTGATTCAGATGGAAGTTTCCACCAAATCCATTATCTAATACCGAATAAGACAAAGACAGTTTATAACACGGCCCAGCTGTTGGAGTGCTCTGGAGGGAGATATAATATGCTCTGTGACTCAGTAAACAGAAGGTAATGGACTAAAAGTTACCAGGCCCTTCACAACAAGGAGATCTGGAGTTTAACCAGAAATTTCAGACTGTCAACCTTGACAAAACAGATGGCATTCTGCAGACCATGGCACCATCAGGCGAGCTGGCATGTCTGCCTTGACAACTCCTGGTACTTCTTATGTGCCCGATGGAGTAAGACATCTTCTTTGTCTTCAGTAAAGAACTCGCACTACTCTGTGACACAGGGAATAAGAAGCACCTGCATGCTAAGCCCTTTACTGAACATTTTCATGATCTTTCTTCCCTGAGACTATGTCATTCTACATAAACATCCTCTTTGAATGCTCTTATTCCTTCTCCTTATAGCAGAGAAACCACTCGAATCATGTGGTGATTTGTCTCTAATTTGATCACTAAGTAGCCCCTTGCCCTGACTTTGACAGTGTTGTGTAGCTAGGGTAGCCATATAAATTTATAAATGAGACAGTCCCACACACCATAGGTTATAGAGCCACCTATATATGGCATATTTGTGAAGAATGTGAGTGTTGGAGTCAGACAGCAGGGGCTTTTGGCTATGAGACTTACTGGCTTTGTGAGTTTGACAAAGCCCTTAGCTGCTCTCTGCCTCAGTTTCTTCATCTTCTAAAATGGGGATAATTATAGCACCCATCTCATAAGGTGGTTGTGAAGATTGAATGAGTTCATATGTGTAAAGTCCTTGGAACAGTGCCTAGCACTTAATAAGCACCATAAAATGTTTTAGTCATTATCATCATGATAGTTTTATAGCACGTATGAGGAGAGTATATGATTTGTTAACAGGGAACTAAATGCTAGGCTGGGCATGGTGGCTCATGCCTGTAATACTAGAGCTTTGAGAGGCTAAGGCACAAGGATTGCTTGAAGCCAGGGGTTCAAGACCAGCCTAAGCAAGAGTGAGACCCTGTCTCTACAAAAAATTTAAAACTGAGTTGGGCATGGTGGTGAACACCAATAGTCCTAGCTTCAGGAGGCTGAGGCAGGAGGATCACTTGAACCCAAGAATGAGCTATGATGATGCCACTACACTCTAGCCTGGGTGACAGAGCAAAACTCTGTTTCTAAAAAGAAAAAAAAAAATCCCACATGTTAAAAGAAAGGTAAAGATGCTACTGAAATACAAAACATTTCTTATTTTTCCACAATATTTTTGATGATTTAAGAAATATTCTCTTATTAGATGAAATATTTTCTTCTGAAAATGAGAAAGCTATATACTTTTTTTTTCAATTTTTATTTAAGTGGATTTAGGAAGTACAATTGGATTACTTTGTTCTTCACAATATTTTCATCCATCAAAATTTGAAGGTGGTTATCAGTGGCTAGCGGTACATGTTATTATTTGATATCTTCATTTCATGTTGACAGGTTCTGCGTTATCATTGAAGAGAATGATCAAGGAGATTTCTTGATCGTTATCTCCTTCTGACAAAAGATATTTTATTTTTTATTTTTTATTTTTTTTATTAAATCATAGCTGTGTACATTGATATATTCATGGGGCATCATTCACTAGCTTCACAGACCATTTACCAAGTTTAAAAGATATTTTAAATGAGAGTGATCCACAAAGTTGCTCAAATCAAAACATTTCCTGAGGGAAACCACCCCAGATGCTAACTCTGCCTTCACTATTTAGTGATCTTGGATACCAAACAGACACTCAAGCAGGTGCTTTATCTAATGTTCTGCAGTACAGAGATGGCTGGACTGGAGGTTAGACATTCAGGGGTCCCAAAATGAACCCTGAACCTAATTTTTTGTGTGACTTTGGGCAAATTACATCACCTTCCTGGGCCTTGGTTTTCTGATATATGAAAAAAAAAAAAAAAGACCCATGATAATTTGTTTGATTCTCACAAGATTGTTATTAGACCTGAATGTGAATGTGAAAATTCTCCAGTGACTAGAATCATATTAATATGACTCTAGTAAGTACCTAGAACTTAGTGTGGGATTTTTTGTTTTGTTTTGTTTTTCCCTCTGAGGTAAAGTGTATCATGTGGCAGAAGCTTTAAGGAAATTATTTTCTTTGAGGCCAAGGAAGTCGTGGACAGAGTGTAGATTCTAAATGAGGTGAACTTGGGCTCAACCCACCTCATAGCTGTGCTTCTTTGTGTCACTTAACCTTTCTGATCCTCGGGTTCCATTTCAAATTCATAGGAGTGTTGTAAGGAAAAACCGCCTCCTCTAAGAACCGTTTTCAAGTCCAAATCAGTCCTTTTCCACACCCTCACAGTGCTGTGTGCCTGACTGCAGCCCTTTACACTCCCTGCAGTGGGTCTGTGTGCTTGCCTGTCTCACCCTTGAGGTTATCAGTCTCCAGAGAAGCCGCGGGCTCCCCATCTAAAGCTTTTCTATTCCTGGTACCTTGCTTTCAGCTTGTTAATCTTTGATGCTGTGTAAATTGATGAGTAGTGCTTAGCACATAGCACTCAGTGAATGGTACTGCTGCTATTACACACCAAGAGATTTGTCTCTTTTAAAATAAACTTACAGATGTCTCCACTCATCTCAATTAGTTGGATGTTAAAATGCAGACTTGGGTAAGGAATGGCCATAGCACAGCAATTTTGGCTTTCTAGAATGTTTTTACCAAAGAAAGATAACAACTTGCAGTTGTTTTGTAAACACAGATTTTTTGAAACTCTGATCTCAGTTCATAGTTTTGAAAGAACTTGAAGGTAGATTTCCAAACCATCTTTCACTATTAAGCCTGGTGAAATCATGCTTCCTGAGATTCACAAAAGGAAGGGAGCCAGAAAATTAAAAAACCTGAGCTTTGGTGTCAGCCAGACCCTGGTTTGAATTGTAGCTCTGCCATTTAGGAACTGTGTGGCCTGGGAAAAGTTACGTAAGAGTAATAGCGTTAATAATAGAAACTCCAGGGTAGCAGTGAAGGCCATGGCTCTTGTGAAGATTAAATGAGACAATGTATGTGAAGTACTTTGCCCATCACCCAGCACACAGAAACAGCTCAGGAAATAGTAGCTGGTGCTGGACGGAGATTTCCTTCTGCTTCATGGGCATGGCTGGCACCACTGGACTCCTTTCCTTCTTTCTCTTTCCCTTTTCCTCCTCCTCTGAGTGATATCAAAGCTTGGGGGAAATTTAAAATAGTTTTTTTTTTTTTTTGTAAAACATTTGAAGATTTCTGACCTAGACAGATGATTGGAGCTAGTTCTTTTCGTGCTGTGAGATACACTAGAACAGCAGTTCTCAACCTGTGGATTGCAACCCACAGGAACCGTATTAAAGGTTTGCCGCATTAGGAAGGTTGAGAACCACTGCACTAGAAGGAAAGTTTCTTTCTATTCTGCTGAAAAAAATAACTTCTTGCCCTTATATGGTTTTAACATTTACTTAGCCCTGTTTTTTTCTCTTATAACATTTTAGACCTTCTATGTGATCTTGAAAAGCATTTTCTTTTTTTCTAAGTATGTTTGTAATAATTGCAGAAGCAGTGATGTCCTAGTAAAGTACATTCCTGACTTTGCATCTCCATCCTAGGCCCCTCCTCTCTTGACTGTCCCTGTTCTCCGTTATACCAAGTGTACAGTATATCTTGAAAAAGGGAATCATAGTAAATAGTTGTCAGATATTAGCAGTCTTAAGAAGCATGTTTATCCATGTTTGTCATCATTAGTCCATTTGGTATGTGTAGACCAGTGTTCCCTTAATAATATAGGAAAGAATTGTTGGAGTCAATAATGACTTTTTGGCATGCTTGCTAAGCATGGTCCATCTGGCTTTTCAGTTCTCCAGTTTATTTCTAAAATATTTCAAAGTATATGATCCTCTTTGACCTTTTGTAACTATGAATGTTGAGCCTAGAGAAAATGATTCTGTTATTTATTCATTCATCTGTCCATTTATCCATTGACTCACCTGTGCATCTGTACTGTCATTCATCAGTCCATCAAATAATTTGTGAACATCTACCGTACTGGGATCATCACGCTGCAAGATAAAACTCAATGGATTGGAAGTCAAGGGATATGGGTTTTAGTCCCAGCTCTGCCATTAACTCAGTTTCCACAGACGGGGAAAGTGACTTGTTCCAGTTTACATGTGACATTGATCTCTTTCTCCTTCTTGCTTTTGTGATACATCCCAACAGAAAACGTGACTGCTGTCCAGGTTTCATGGTTGAAGGGCATTTCACATCCCTTGAGAGTGATGAAAAATGTGCAGGAAGCTTGGTTGTGTATACATTTAGGTGCTTTAATTTATGTCACTATTCAGGCATTCTTCAAAAAGCTTATTTTATTCTGGGGACTTTCCTGGTGGTGGTGATGTTTATGAATGACAATATGCCTATTGTATAATTCTTGGCCTGTGTGGTGGCTTCCCAAATGTTACATTTTCATTTTGTGAAATCATTAACAATGGTGGACAAGACATGTCAGAAAAGTCCAACCGTGATTTTTCTTCTTTGTCTTTCCTTTGTTCTGTTTTTATAGCTCCAGTAACAGGAGTTTTATTACAGCAGTTTGTGTCCTCAGCTCTTTTGCTGAGGCTCTGCATAATTTATGATGTAGATTCCAAAATGTTAGTGAATTGCTCCACCAGAAATAATGGAATGTGACAGCAATGGATTCCACATTCTTGGCCCAAATATTTGTGTCTGTGGTTTACAAATCATTTCAGAGCACTGTTGCTATATTGCTCAAGCTGTTACTGAGAATGAATTCTGACAAAAGAAGCGAATTTGGGTAATTATAAAAACACAAAACAGGTCTGTGCAGCCATATTCTGCTTGTGGATATCAGGAAGAACAGATCCCCTCCTAACCCTTCCCCTCCCACATACGTGGTTTACCCTTCTGTTCTAGGCAGAATTATTGAATATTAGATTTTTGATTTAGAATTCAGAATATTTGTTATGTAAAAGATGCGCATGATCTGGTGAATCAACATTTTTTGCACACTTAACATGCCCGGATAAAGCAGGTGTCTGCCTTCACAGCATACTTCGGAGGCATCACTGTTTAACAAAGTTTTACCTACCCTGGGAGAATGTCTGGTGAGACAGTGAATGTTAAGTCTCGCCTAACCCCTGATGAACCAAAAGCTTCATAATCAGTTTAATTCCTTTTTTATTACTGAAATGCACTTTTTGTTTTTGAAACAGGGTCGTACTCTGTTGCACAGGCTAGAGCGCAGTGGTGTCAGTATAGCTCACTACAGCCTCAAACTCCTGGGTTATGTGATTCTCCTGCCTCAGCTTCCTGAAAAGAAAATTTTTGTAGAGATGAAATCTCACTATATTACCCAGACTGGTCTCAAACTCCTAGGCCTCCCAAAGTGCTAGGATTAGCAACTACCATGCCAGCCTGAAATGCATTTTATTAGGTAGCTCTCCCAACTTTCTTGTTTATTTCAGAAATACAGCCTACTTTAAATACAAACTCACTTAAAGGACCAAAAATTATAGTTACTTCAGAAGTATTTAAGATGCTTTTTTGGTATAAAAACTGAATCTTTTGCCCCTATGTTGATGTGGCTTTTGCTGGTAAGTCAGAAGAAGTTTAATCCTGTAGGAGGATCTGGGAGGCTTGTTTTGGTATTAAATTGTCTTTTTTTTTTTGTAGAGACAGAGTTTCACCTTATTGCCCTCGGTAGAGTGCCGTGGCATCACACAGCTCACAGCAACCTCCAACTCCTGGGCTTAGGCGATTCTCCTGCCTCAGCCTCCTGAGTAGCTGGGACTACAGGCGCCCGCCACAACGCCCGGCTATTTTTTTGTTGCAGTTTGGCCGGGGCCAGGTTTGAACCCGCCACCCTCGGTATATGGGGCTGGCGCCTTGCTCACTGAGCCACAGGCGCCGCCCTAAATTGTCTTTTATATGGCAAAAATCATCTGACTAAATTCTTAGACTCAAAGAGTTCTGTATATTAATTTTTATAACAAAACTGATAGGAAAGAGAGATTGTTACTGTAGAAAAGAACACACTGCTGTAACTGTAAGGGTGTTCTGATGGTAGGAGACAGCTACTTTTTTCTCTTAGTAAAAATATTAATAATGAGTCATCTCTACAACCAACTGGAAACTCTTTTACTGTTTCCTTTCAGTGAGATGTAATAAAAAATGCATGCATTTTTGGGTCTTTTATTCATTCTTGGCATTAAAGGAAATAAAGTAGTGAATAAGACAAAATCCCTGCTTTGCTTACTTTCTAGTGTGGGAGACATGGTTTTAAACAAACAAATACATTCTATGAAATAAACTAAAGATGGATAGAAGAGGACAGTAAGGGGATGGAGAGGAAAGAGGGCGTCGGGGGGAAGGCTGGGATAATTTAGGGGGTGTGGTCAAGGAAGGCCTCTCTGTGAGGAGGTAACCTTTGAACACAGACTTTAGTGAAGTGGAGAGTGAATTTGGGTTTAAGTTCTGATTTGTAATTAACTCACCATTGGGCCTCCATGAATGTTTCATTGTCTGTTTTTTTTTTTTTTTTCCTTTTAAGACAGAGTCTTACTATGTCACCCTTGGTAGAGTGTGGTGTCACTGCTCACAGGATCCTTAAACTCTGGAGCTTAAGTGATTCTCTTGCCTCAGCCTCTCAAGTAGCTGGGACTACAGGCACCTGCCACAATGCCCGGCTATTTTTTTTTTCTTTTAGAGACAGAGTCTCACTTTACTGCCCTTGGTATGGTGTCACAGCTCACAGCAACCTCCAACTCCTGGGCTTAGGCGATTCCTCTGCCTCAGCCTCCAGAGTAGCTGGGACTACAGGCGCCCGCCACAACGCCCAGCTATTTTTTTTTTTTTTTTTTTTTTTGTTTTTTTTTTTGTAGTTGTCATTGTTGTTTGGCAGGCCTGGACTGCGTTTGAACCCGCCAACTCCTATGTATGTGACCTGCGCCCTAGCCGCTGAGCTACAGATGCCAACCCTGTTTCATTATCTGTTAAAGTGAAGTTAATGACACTTACCTTGCATGAATGTATTTGATGTTTAATGTTATTACTCTTCCTCCTCCTCTTCTTTTGCATTTAAAAGCTTAATACAGCTTTATATTCTCTGACCATGCTGGTTAACCCAGACTTTACAATGAATGTTGTACGTTTATTTTTTTCTGGAAAAAAAAATACTTATTTCTGATTTGTGGCCTTGATTATTTGTTTGTTTAAGACAGAGTCTTGCTCTTGCTCTTTCACCCAGGGTAGAGTGCAGTGGCATCATCATAGCTCACTATAATCTCAAACTCCTGGGCTCCAGTGATCATCCTGCCTTAGCCTCTCAAATAGCTGGGACTACAGACACGTGCCACCACGCCCTGCTAATTTTTCTGTTTTTGTGGAGCTGGGGTCTTGATCTTGCTCAGGCTGGTCTTCAACTCCTGGCCTCAAACAATCCTCCTACTTCGGCCTCCCAAAGTGCTAGGATTACAAGCATGAGCCACTGTGCCTGGCCTGATTGTATAAATAAATATCTAAGAGAGTTATAAAAATTAATTACATTTAGTTGTACATTTAATTAATCTTTGTCTTTATTGAGAAGATTACATGGAGTTGGCTATTTCTGGAAAGTCTAGGCCCATGGATAGCTTAACTATGTTAAATGCCCACAGTTCCATGAAACTTTTTTTTGGAAGTCTAGAGGTCAGTTTTAACAAATAGGGATCTTAGCTTCATAGAACTTTACATGTGATGGTGAGTGGCATAAATGTTGATCTAAGTGGAAAGCAATAGAAAAGTTCTGCAGTTAGAGTTTCTAACGCAGTTTGTGATCCTATTCCAGAGAGTTTGATTGATGTGGACAACATTACTGTCAGTTCCTAGTAACATTAAAAGCTTTTTTAGAGAAAAAGTCACCTGGGACTTTATTAGTCCTAGAGCCACTGGCTGCTCTGGGAGAGATTCAAAGCCCTGTCAGCCTTTAGGCCGTGTCTCTTTTAAGTCAGGTTTCTTCTCAGGGAGCAGTATAGCAAATAGCTTTATTTTAGAAAGACTTCCAGCTGAAAGATCCCCAAATCCAGAGCGTTCAGTCGTCACAGTGATTACTGTGATACTCTATATTTGTATGGTGCTTTATGAATCACTCTTTTTTGACTTCACAGCAACACTTCAGAGAGCCAGAGCAGACCGTTGGACCTAATGGGTGAGGAAGTTACACATTCAGGATCACCAGGCAGCCAGCACTGCACCTTGACCCAGGGCCATGAGCAAGTGTTTTTCCTTGGCTGTATTACTGGGAAAGACCAACCTCTTTACTGTGGGAGGAGCTGACATCTGGCAGATCTTCCTACAGAAATCATGTGGGTGACTATAGTTGGTGTTGTGATTCCAGTCATTTGTATGAGGTAAGCCAGTAGAGGAAAAAGAGGAGGTTTGACTCAGGGCCTGAAGCCGTGCGAGCTGTACAGAGAGAGGCGGCACAAACAGGGGAAAGACATTCTCCATGGAACATCATTGGGATTACATATTTTAGAGCAAGAGAGAGACGATATAATTGTATAATTCAGCATTGTGTAATTCAGTTCCCTTAATATTTATAAAAACAAAACAGAAGTTCAAAGCAGAGAAGTTAAGGGATTTAAATCACAAAGCTGGTTGATGGCTGAGTAGTACGGGAACCTGATGTTTCTAATGTCCAGACAAGCAGGTCTCTGTAATATTTCCCTTCCTCATGCCAGGCTTACTTTGCTTTTTCTCCCTCTTACAATAGGAAGCCCTTTAAATACTGACAGTTTTCATATTTTAAAAGTATTTATCTAGTGCCCATGGTTCCTAAAAGCAGTCCTGATTAAAATGCCCTTAATCAAAATAAGAACAGGGATTAAAGCCACTCTATTCTCGTGGGTTTGTCCTCCTCACTGTCATCCTTTTGATTTATGAATGTACCACAAAAATGAAGCTCCCAGGTCCTGGAGGCAGTTGCTTCTTTTTTATAACTGTACTTTGTTTTTCTGTGGTTTCTTACATCACTATGTGTTGTTCTTATTTCTCTCCATGTCTCTCCTCCAATCTAGGCTATGAGTTTCTTGAAGGCTTGGTTCTAGGCCTTTTGGGACTATAGAATGCATCCTCTAGCACAATGTACGACCCACAGAAGGCACTCATTACACATTTTTGTTTTGGTAGCATGTTTACACTCCATCTCCCTTAATCCTTTCAACTGCACCCTGTCTCTCCCTAACCCCAAATCAGAATTAAAGCAGTTGCTCTGTAATCATAATAGTTAACAAGCAGGAAAATTTAGAACCTCAGGATTCATGCTTATATTTGTCTCACTTAAAAGTGTCTGTGTTTTGAGGTTTAGTGGTCATTGTCATTCCTTATTCATTTGAACTGTCCTCTATTCTTTGTTTGTATCTTTGAATTCAATTCAACAATATTGATTTTCTTTTAATGGAATAGAAGCCACCTCAGATCTTTCCTGCATATTGAGTTACATTTTGGTGTTTCAGAAGGACAATGCCACCTAATGGTAGAGTTCAGGCTGTGGACCGCAGAGGCCTCCCCTGTTGCCTGTGGGTTATCTATGGGCAAGTTGCTTGATAAGCCTCAGGATTTTCCCAAACTATTAAAGCCAGAGCTGCATTAGATAAATGAGTTATCATTGCAATTCTAAACAGCAGCGTATTCCTGGATTGTTTTCTGCTCTAGTCAGCCATGCAAATGGAGGGACAGGCTTCTGCCAGAGTAGGCATCTTGATAGTGATCCTGGGTAGGAGAAAAGAGAGAATCTCACACTTTCAACTCTCTTATTTCATTAGTTATTAAAACTGTCCTTGTGCAAATACTTGTAAACATTTACTCAGTGTTTTTTAAAATTTATGACAGAAAGAGATTTATTATAGCATTTGAAGATTTTTAGATCTTACTTCCAAAAGTAAGTCTAGCAGTACTTTGCTCATTATTAAACATTCATAAAAGCAAAGTGTTCCAATAGCTTTTGACAGTATTTTGACATTCTAATGATTTCTGTGTCAGACATTTGTTTGCCTCAGACTCTGGCTGGTTAGTACTGTAGTTCATTCCACACATTAATTAAATTCATTATAAAGTGTTTAAGGAACATATCCACAAATTCCTTGGTAAGGTACTCCTCACTTCAAAAAGTAGAGCCTAATTCTCCTTCCCTTGAATGTGGGCCAGACTTAGTAACTGCCTTCTAATCCACAGAATGCGGCAGAAGTGATACCATCTGACTTCTGAGGCAAGGTTACAACAGGGATACCGTTTCTGTGTGCCTCTCCTTCTTGGATCACTCACTTTGGAGAAAGTCAGCCACCATGTTATGAGGATGTTCAAGCCTAACCTCCTTGAAAAGAACAGAATGGGTCTTCTCCCCTCTAAACCCCAAGGGCCCTCTAAGACAGCAGTCCCTGGCCTTTGACACTAGGGACTGGTTTCAGGGAAGACAATTTTTACACAGACCAGGGCAGGGGGATGGTTTGGGGATGATTCAAGTGCATTACGTTTACCTCGGATCATCAAGCGTTAGATTCTCATAAGGAGTGCTCAGCCTACTCAGATCCCTCACACGTACAGTTCACAGTAGGTCCGTGCTCCTATGAGAATCTGATGCCACTGCTGGAAGACGGAAGGTGGACCCAGGCAGCGATACTAACAATGGCAAGTGACTATAAATACAAATGAAACTTCACTTGCTCATTAGCTCTTTGCCTCCTGCTGTGTGGTAACAGGCCAGGGACTAGTAGTGGTCCATGGCCTGGGGGATCGAGGACCACTTAAAGCATTTGAAGTTCTTGCAGGAATGGAAGTCAGATTCTTTAGACAGATACGACTATGTAGATAACTTTCTGGGCTGTTCCTGTGCCTTTCTGAAAATGAAAAGGAGAAAGGCCAGTCTTTTATTTGGCAATTCATAGATACATGAATTTCCTAGAAGTTGACTTGGAACAGCTCTCCAGAACCCCTCTCAAAGGGTCTGCCTCTGGATGAAGAAGCCCCAACAACAAGAGGCCGACAGGTGTAACTCTGTGGATGGCTCTGAGAGAGGGCTATACCACATCAGAGAATAGTACATTAGGTAGGTCTCCCCATTGGAGCCCTAAAGAACTTGTACACGTACAAGACAAAGCTAGCATTTGGATGCCTGCCATAAAGGGAGCCAGCCAGTTTGGGACAAAAAGCCTGCAACAGCAAAGAAAATGCTAGTTAAATAAGAGTCACTTGTATCTTTTCCTGCCCCCCTAGTTCAATACACTGGAGGCGTGAGAGGAAGAAAGTAGTTCTCTCCTAGTTGTTTTCCAGTAGAACCTCAGCAGAACTTTGTTGTCTATGTTGTTTATTCCTTAAGTAGGAAAACCAAGTTGTCCAGCTTCCTTGATAAGACCATGTTATTATTTCTGGCCAATGAAACATGAGGCCATGGAAAGTGCACCTTGGAATCCTCCAGTCTGGATATGCCTGCCGTAGCCACTAGGGCCTTGGATATGCAGGGCAGGCAGACCTTCCTGCTGACTCACCTTGGAGATGCACAGTGAGCAAGAAATAGATACGTTAACCTGAGACTAGAGCATTCTGTGTGACAACATAACCTTGCCTATCCTAACTGGTACAAGCAGGGGCACAGAAGTTGAATGCCCTCATGTTTGACATTTCTCTGGACATTTGGAGCTCAGCTGAGAAGTCAGGTTTTGAATTTGAGGTCTGCGCAGCCTGGGTTCAGCTTTAAAGAACAGTGCTGCTCTCAATGTGGTCCCGTGCCAATTCACAAACCATTGCCTGTCCTTGAGGAGATAAGTACAGAAATCAAGATAAAGCATTTCCAAACCTTTATAGCAAATAGGCATTGCTGTAGTGTTTTATTACATTTTAGACCAGGATTAGTCAGCAATGGATTGTAAAAAGCAAAAATCCCCCCCAAATGACCCTTCATCAGTATAGTTTGAAATGCACTGCTATCTAGTATATGCACTTTAGTCTTAGATATAAACAAGTAATCATTTTTGGAATTGGTTCTCTTTTGTATTTATTTCTTATATCCATTCTAAGATTTCATGATCTTTCTTTTGAAATAACACTAATATCATAAAATTTATACTAGTAGTAATAGTAACAGAAGTCATCCTCTGTGAACTCCTTGTATTTTCTCCCCTTCGCTTTCCAGTTTGGCTTGACCTCTCCATCTTTTCTTCTCCCTCTTTCTCTTTATTTGTTCCTTTCTGAAGGAAAAGTTCCACTTCCTTAACACCTATTTTCTTCTCAATCACCTGAATTCTGTCTTCTTCCCCTACCTCTCTTTTACATTTCTTTTGCTAAAGTCACCAGTGATCTTCTTTTTTTTTTTTTTTTTTTTTGTAGAGACAGAGTCTCACTTTATGGCCCTCAGTAGAGTGCCATGGCGTCACACAGCTCACAGCAACCTCCAACTCCTGGGCTTAAGCGATTCCCTTCCTCAGCCTCCCGAGCAGCTGGGACCACAGGCGCCCGCCACAACGCCCGGCCATTCTTTGGTTGCAGTTTGGCCGGGGCCGGGTTTGAACCCACCACCCTCGGTATATGGGGCCGGCGCCCTACCGACTGAGCCACAGGCGCCGCCCACCAGTGATCTTCTAAATGTTAAATCTGTTGGCCTCTCCTCTTCATTTTTGAACTCCCTGCCCTGTCTGCAACTCTTCCTCCCTGAGATTTCTCCTTTACTTGGCTTCCAGAGCTCCTCTTAGCCCTCAGGTTTAACTATTCAACAATACTGCTTGTCAAAGACTATGTGTAAAAATATGTTTTTATTGTTTGGGATTCATTGAGGGTACAAAGAGTTAGGTTACGCTCATTTTATTGGTTAGGTACAGTCCCTCTTATAATTGTGTCCCACCCCCAGGAGGTGTGCTGTACACTGTGACCCCCCCATGTCCCTCTTTCAACCCCTCCCTGCTCCCTTATTCTCCTACCCCCAACCTTGCATTAGATCATCGACTGCCTTCATATTAGAACTGAGTACGTTGGAGTCTTGCTTCTCCACTCTTCTGATGCTTTACTAAGAAAAATGTATTCCACCCCAATCCAGGTTAATACAAAAGATGTAACATGGCGTCGTAGCTCACAGCAACCTCCAACTTGGGCTTGAGTGATCCTCTTGCCTCATTTTTTCTATTTTTAATAGAGACGGGGTCTTGCTTTTTGCTCAGGCCAGTCTCAAACTCAGGAGCTCAAGCAATCCACAGGCCTGGGCCTCCCAGAGTGCTAGGATTACAGGTGTGAGCCACCATGCCTGGCCATCTCCATCTTTTTTAATGGCTGAATAGTATTCTATGGTATACATATACGACAGCTTATTTGGGTTGGTGGGCATTTAAGTTGTCTCCACATTATGGCAATTGTAAATAGAGCTGCAGTAAACAGTCTAGTATAAATGTCCTTATGATAAAAGCATTTTTTTTTCTTCTGGTTAGATGCCTAGTAATGGGGTTGTAGTATCCAATGGCAGGTCTAATTTGAGTTCTTTGAGGATTCTCCATACTTTCTTCCAAAAAAGTTGTATTAGTTTGCAATCCCACCAGCAGTGTAAAAGTGTTCCCTTCTCTCCACATCACGCCAGCATCTGCAGCTTTGAGACTTTGTGATGTGGGCCATTCTCACTAGGGTTAGGTGATATTTCAGGGTGGTTTTGATTTGCATTTCTTTGATGATTAGGGACAATGAGCATTTTTTCATGTTTGTTAGGCATTCGTCTGTCTTCTTTAATAGAAAAGGTCCTATTTGTCTCTTGTCCAGTGATATATGGTATTGTTGGGTCTTTTTTTGTTGATTAATTTGAATTCTCTATAGATCCTAGTTATCAACCTTTTGTCTCATTCATAATATGCAAATATCTTTTCCTATTCTGAAGGTTGTCTATTTGCTTTGGTTGTTGTTTCCTTCGCTATAAAGAGGCTTTTCAGTTTAATTAAGTCCCATTTGTTTATTTTTGTTGTTGTTGCAATTGCTACAGAAGTCTTCTTCATAAAATCTTTCCCCAGACCAATATCTTCAAGTGTTTTCCCCACACTTTCTTTGAGGATTTTTATTGTTTCATGCCTTAGATTTAAATCTTTTATCCATCTTGAATCAGTTTTTATAAGTGGTGAGAGGTGCAGGTACAGTTTCACTCTTTTGCAAGTGGTTATCCAGTTCTCTCAACATCATTTATTGAATAGGGATTCTTTCCCCCAGTGTCTGTTCTTATTTGGTTTATCAAACATCAGGTGACTGTAAGATGTTACTTTCAGCTCATGGTTTTCTATTCAGTTCCAAATGTCTATGTCTCTATTTGTGTGCCAGTACCAAGCTGTTTTAATCAATATGGCCTTGTAACATAGCCTAAAGTATGGTAGGGAGATAACCCTGGCTTTGTTTTATTACTAAGAATTGCCTTGGCTGTAGGGAGTTTCTTCTGGTTCCATACAAAAGGAAAAATTATGTTTTCCAAATATTAAAAGTATAATGATGGTATTTTAATGGGGATTGCATTGAATCTGTAGATTGCTTTGTGAAGTATAGACATTTTCATATCTTCCCGGCCATGAGCATGGTATGTTCTTCCGTTTCTTAATATCTTCTGCTATTTCTTTTCTTACAGTTTCATCATTATTTTTGTAGAAGTCCTTCACCTCTTTTGTTAGAAGTGTGTGTAAAATTTTTATATACAGTTTAGAGGTAATCTTTTTTAAATTTGATTTATTAATGGATTAAATAAATCCATTGCACATATTTTTTTAATAAACTTTTTATTTATTTTTATTTATTTTATTTTTTATTGTTAAATCATAGCTGTGTACATTGCAGTGCAATCGCCTGTACCCATTCTAAGATGCACCATAGATGTGGCTCCACCCATTACCCTCCCTTCACCAAAACCTCCCCCCACCTTCCCCTTCCTTGGCCCTTTCCCCATATTCTTGTGCTATAGTTGGGTTATAGCCTTCATGTGAAAGCTATAATTTAGCTTCATAGTAGGGCTGAGTACATTGGATACTTTTTCTTCCATTCCTGAGATACTTTGCTAAGAAGAATGTTCCATCCATGTAAACATGAAAGCAGTAAAGTTTCCATCTTTCTTTAAGGCTGCATAGTATTCCATGGTATACATGTACCACAATTTGCTAGTCCATTCGTGGGTCGATGGGCACTTGGGCTTCTTCCATGACTTAGCAATTATGAATTGGGCTGCAATAAACATTCTGGTACAGCTGTCTTTGTTATATTGTGACTTTTGGTCTTCTGGGTATAAACCGAGTAAAGGAATTATAGGATCGAATGGCAGGTCTATTTTTAGGTCTCTAAATATTCTCCAAACATCCTTCCAGAAGGAACGTGTTAGTGGGCATTCCCACCAGCAGTGTAGAAGTGTGCCCTTTCCTCCACATCCATGCCAACATTTCTGGTTTGGGGATTTTGTTATGTGGGCTACTCTTACTGGGGTTAGGTGATATCTCAGAGTAGTTTTGATTTGCATTTCTCTGATGATTAAGGATGATGAGCTTTTTTTCATGTGTTTTTAGATTTTGCATCAGTCTTCTTTAGAGAAGTTTCTCTTTAAGACCCTTGCCCACCCTGAAATGGGGTTACGTGTTCTTTTCTTCCTAATAAATTTGAGTTCTCTGTGGATTCTGGTTATTAGACCTTTATCAGAGGTATAACCTGCAAATATTTTCTCCCATTCTGAGGGCTGTCTGCTTGCTTTACTCACTATGTTCTTGGCTGTGCAGAAGCTTTTTAGTTTGATCAGGTCCCAGTAGTGTATTTTTGATACTGCTTTAATTGCCTGGGGAGTCCTCCTCATAAAATATTCACCCAGGCCGATTCCTTCAAGAGTTTTCCCTGCACTTTCTTCAAGTATTTTTATAGTTTCATGTCTTAAGTTTAAATCATTTATCCAGTGAGAGTCTATCTTAGTTAATGGTGAAAGGTGTGGGTCCAGTTTCAATCTTCTACAGGTTGCCAGCCAGTTTACTCAGCACCATTTGTTAAATAGGGAATCTTTTCCCCACTGAATGTTTTTAATTGGCTTGTCAAAGATCAAATAACGGTAAGTAGCTGGATCCACCTCTTGGTTCTCTATTCTGTTCCAGACATCTTCTTCTCTGCTTTTGTGCCAGTACCATGCTGTTTTGATCACTATGGATTTATAGTACAGTCTCAGGTCTGGTAGCGTGATTCCTCCTGCTTTGTTTTTATTGCTCAGTATTGTTTTGGCTATTTGAGGTTTTTTTCTGATTCCATATAAAACGAAGTATTATTTTTTCAAGATCTTTAAAGTATGACAATGGAGCTTTAATAGGAATTGCATTAAAATTATATATTGCTTTGGGCAGTATGGACATTTTAACAATGTTGATTCTTCCCAGCCATGAGCATGGTATGTTTTTCCATCTGTTAACATCTTCGACTATTTCTTTTCTTAGAGTTTCATAGTTCTCTTTGTAGAGATCTTTCACGTCCTTTGTTAGGTATACTCCCAAATATTTCATCTTCTTTGGCATTACTGTGAAAGGAATTGAGTCCTTGACTGTTTGTTCGGCTTGGTTATTGTTGGCATATATAAAGGCTACAGATTTATGGGTGTTGATTTTGTAGCCTGAGACATTGCTGTATTCCTTGATCACTTCTGAAAGTTTTGTAGTAGAATCCCTAGTGTTTTCCAGATATACGATCATATCATCTGCAAAGAGTGAAAGTTTGATCTCTTCTGACCCTATGTGGATACCCTTGATTGCCTTTTCTTCCCTAATTGCAATGGCTAAAACTTCCATTACAATGTTAAAGAGCAATGGAGACAATGGGCAACCTTGCCTGGTTCCTGATCTAAGTGGAAATTATTTCAATTTAACTCCATTCAAGATGATATTGGCTGTGGGTTTGCTGTAGATGGCCTCTATTAGTTTAAGAAATGTCCCTTCTAGAGAATCGCTTAAGCCCAGGAGTTGGAGGTTGCTGTGAGCTGTGTGAGGCCACAGCACTCTACTGAGGGCCATAATGTAAGACTCTGTCTCTACAAAAAAAAAAAAAAGAAAGAAATGTCCCTTCTATACCAATTTTCTTAAGTGCTCTGATCATGAAGGGATGCTGGATATTATCAAAAGCTTTTTCTGCATCAATTGAAAGAATCATATGGTCTTTATTTTTAAGTTTGTTTATGTGTTGAATTACATTTATAGATTTACGTATATTGAACCAGCCTTGAGGCCCTGGGATAAATCCGACTTGGTCATGGTGTATAATTTTTTTGATGTGTTGTTAGATTCTGTTTGTTAGGATCTTATTGAGTATTTTAGCATCTGTATTCATTAGTGATATTGGTCTATAATTTTCTTTTCTTGTTGGGTCTTTCCCTGGTTTGGGGATCAAGGTGATGTTTGCTTCGTAGAATGTGCTTGGTAATATTCCTTCTTTTTCTGTATTTTGGAAGAGGTTTAGTAGTATAGGTACTAGGTCTTCTTTAAATGTTTGGTAGAATTCTGACATAAAGCCATCTGGTCATGGGCTTTTCTTTTTAGGGAGATTTTGTATAGTTGATGCTATTTCAGAACTTGATATAGGCCTGTTCAACATTTCCACTTTGTTCTCGCTAAGTCTTGGTAGGTGGCGTGCTTCCAGGTATTGGTCAATTTCTTTTAGATTTTCATATTTGTGAGAGTAGAGTTTCTTGTAGTATTTGTTAAGGATTTTTTGAATTTCTGAGGGGTCTGTTGTTATTTCATCATTACCGTTTCTGATTGATGAAATTAGAGATTTTACTCTTTTTTTCCTGGTTAGGTTGTCCGAAGGTTTATCTATTTTATTAATCTTTTAAAAAAACCAGCTTTTGGATTTATTGATGTTGTATAATTCTATTGTTTTCAATTTCATTTAATTCTGCTCTTATTTTGGTTATTTCTTTTCTTCTGCTGTGTTTGGGGTTGAAGTGTTCTTCTTTCTCCAGTTGCTTGAGATGTTCCATTAAGTTATTGACTTCCTCTCTTTCCGTTTTCTTGAGGAAGCCTTGCAGTGCTATAAATTTCCCTCTTAGGACTGCCTTTGCAGTATCCCAGAGGTTCTGGTAGTTCGTGTCTTGATTGTTTTGTTTTTTGTAGAGACAGAGTCTCACTTTATTGCCCTCAATAGAGTGCAGTGGCCTCACACAGCTCACAGCAACCTCCAACTCCTGGGCTTAGGCGATTCTCTTGCCTCAGCCTCCCGAGTAGCTGGGACTACAGGCACCCGCCAGAACGCCCAGCTATTTTTTTTTTTTTTTTGGTTGCAGTTTGGCCGGGGCTGGGTTTGAACCCACCACCCTCGGTATATGGGGCCGGCGCCCTACTGACTGAGCCACAGGCACTGCCCGGCGTGTCTTGATTGTTGTTTTGTTCCAAAAATATGGTGATTTCCTTCTTAATCTCGTCTATAACCCATGTATCCTTCAGCATAAGGTTGGTTAGCTTCCATGTTTTTGTATGGGTATGCAGGTTCCTGTTGTTATTTAGTTCAACTTTTATTCCATGATGGTCTGAGAAGATGCAAGGAATAATTTCTATTTTTTTAAATTTGCTGAGGTTAGATTTGTGGCCTAGGATGTGGTCGATTTTGGAGTATGTTCCGTGGGCTGATGAGAAGAATGTGTAGTCAGTTTTTTGGGGATGAAATGTTCTGTAGATGTCTGTTAAGTCCAGATGTTGAATGGTTGAGTTTAAATCTAAAATTTCTTTGCTTAGCTTCTTTTTGGGGGATCTATCGAGGACTGCTAAAGGGGTGTTAAAATCTCCAACTACTATGGAAGTGGAGGAAATCGAGTTGCTCATGTCTCTTAGAGTTTCTCTTATAAATTGAGGTGCGTTGTGGTTGGGTGCATAAATATTAATAATTGAGATCTCATCATATTGAGTATTACCTTTAACAAATATAAAGTGTCCATCCTTATCCTTAATTATTTTGGTTGGTTTAAAGCCTATTGTGTCTGCGAACAGGACTGCAATGCCTGCTTTTTTCTACTTTCCATTTGCCTGTAATATAGATGACCATCCCTTCACCTTGAGTCTATATCTGTCTTTTAATGTAAGATGCGATTCTTGGATGCAGCAGATATCTGGCTTGAGTTTTTTGTATCTAGTCCGCCAACCTATGCCTCTTTAGAGGACAATTTAAACCATTCACATTAATTGAGAGTATTGATAAGCCTTTGGAGAGACCGGTGGACATTTTTAATCCTTTTGCAACTGTGGAAGTTGGAATTTGATCAAACATTTTTTGGGTGGGTTTACTTTTGTGGTCGAGAATTACGCTGGTCTTTATGGGGGATAGGTCTAAGAATGTCCTGGAGAGCTGGTTTAGTTGTGGCAAATTTCTTCAACATGTGAATGTCATTGAAGTATTTAATTTCTCCATCATAAATGAAGCTCAGTTTAGCTGGGTACAGGATCCTGGGTTGAAAGTTATTTTGTTTTAGGAGATTAAAAGTCGATGACCATCCTCTTCTAGCTTGAAAGGTTTCAGCAGAGAGATCTGCAGTTATTCTGATATTCTTCCCCTTGTAGGTAATGGTTTTCTTTTGTCTGGCAGCTTTCAGAATTTTCTCCTTCATGTTAACTTTAGTGAAATTGATTATGATGTATCTGGGATGTCTTATTTGGGTTGAGTCGTGCTGGAGTTCTGAAACTGTCTGCTATCTGAATTTCAGAATCTCTTGGCATGTCTGGAAAGTTCTCCTTCATAATCTCATAGAGAAGAGACTCTGTGCTTTGTGAAGCCACTTCGTCACTTTCGGGGATCCCTGTAGACGAATATTGGTTTTCTTCAAATTATCCGAGAGCTCTCTGAGAGAGTGGTCTGTTTTTACTCTCCATTTCTCTTCTTCTTTGAGGGTTTGGGAGCATTCGAAAGCTTTGTCTTCAATGTCAGAAATCCTTTCTTCTGCTTGCTCCATTCTGTTACTGAGGGATTCTATTGTGTTTCTCAGATCTTTGAGGGATGCAACTTCTTGTCTCAATGTGTCGAAATCTTTGGTCATTTGGTCTTGGATCCGTTCAATTCTTGAGATAACTTTTGGAATTTTAATTCGAATATTTGCTATCCAGATCCTGAATTCAATTTCTGACATCTCAGCTATTTGTTTGTGCATGGGGTCTTGTGCTGTTTCTGCCCCATTGATCCTTGGGGGAGTTGATCTACTCTGATTATTCATATTGCCAGAGTTTTTCTGTTGATTTCGCCCCATGATTGTTTTTCACCGTTGCCTCTGGCTGTCCTCAGAGTTGCGGAGGTGTCCCTCCAAGATTAGACCCCAGCGGGATCACTCTATTGTTGTTGGATCTTTGTAGGGAATGACCCTGTGTAGTTCCTCTGGGGCTGCTCTAACTAGGGAGTTCTGGTTGTGGAAGCAGCTCCGGTTTGTGATACACCAAGATCCAGCAACAGGGCTGGGGGTGGTGCACACGGTTCTGGGAGTGCCAGGCGCCCAGTGACTTGGCACAGAGAGCCCAAGGCTCCAGCAGTCTCTGGCCAGAAGAAGAGCTCTGTGCAGAGGCAGGGAGGGCTCCAAAGGGCACGCAGCTACCAGAGTCCCTGTCCAGATGAACGGGCTAGTGTGGAAGCTGGGAGGACACAGGAGGGAGGACGCAGGGTCGTGTGGCTCCCGCAGTTCCTGGTCAGGGAATGCGGAGGCCCGGTGGGTGCAGGTCATCGGTCGGGGGTCGCTGCACAGCTCTTATGGAGGTCTGGGCGGCGCCAAGCCCAGGAGTTTGAGGTTGCTATGAGCTGTGACGTCACGGCACTCCACCCAGGGCAACAGCCCAAGGCTCCATTGTGCCAAAACCATCTCACTCTGCCCCTAAGGATTAAGGCTGTAAGGCAGCTCAGTCCCCGCCTTTAGGCTGCTCAGTCAGTAGGTTACTTTGACCCGCCCAATCCTTGCTCTGAGACCCTGACGGTGGAGCTTGACGGGGCAGTTCTTTCACAATGGCTTCCTGCGCCCAGCTCAGTGGCTCAGTCTGAGGCCCCAGACAATGCCCAAACTTCTCCACACTCCTGCTCAAGCTCTCCCCAAGGCAGTTCAACTGAGTGCCAAGTCCAAGAACACCGAAACAGTTCACAGGTAAGGCCTTTCCAGTTTGCAGTCTCACTGCTGCTTGTACTCATGGTTGCCAGCATGATTAGGTCGATCAAACACACGCAGCCACTTGCCAGCTTTCCACTGTTTTTGTCCTCCTCTTGGGGGTCCATAAGTCCCTTGCTGGCTCCCTGTATCCTCAAAGGGATGATTATAGACAGATCCCACCAGCCAGAGATGCCTGGAGTCTTGTCTCCCCAGACTCGCTGTTCCCAGCTGCAGCGAAGCTGTTACTCGGCCGCCATCTTTATCTCCATTGCACATATTTTTTAAATAATATTTTTATAATGTAAAGCATTTTATTAGTTGTAAAGGAGAGGATTTTTTATCATAATTTTTTAATTACAGAAATTAAACATACACACAGAATAACATGCACTGATTAACTTGTAAATTCTCTTTATCACAAAACACAAGGAAAGTATATCTTTATTTAAAATCATTTTTATTTCACTTGATTCACTTCAGTCACCATGTACTGAATTGCTTTCCATTTGTTAAGTACTAGTTAAGTACTAGTACAATAATATTTTTATTAGAATGGTGAAGTGGGGCGGCGCCTGTGGCTCAAGGAGTAGGGCGCCAGTCCCATATGCCGGAGGTAGCGGGTTCAAACCCAGCCACGGCCAAAAACCACAAAAAAAAAAAAAAAGAAAGGTGAAGTAACCTGCTCAAGATTACATCACCAACTTCCTTTTCTATGAAAATGAAATAGACATACTTTCCCTATTCCTTCCTGTCAAGTAGAACTAGATATTATATATAAAACAAAGATAAAAAGTCTCAGTAAGGTAGAGAAAAGAAGGCTGGCTATCCAAAAACCTCAAAAATAAGACACAACATAGTGGTAAGTTCCCTGGGTTTTCTTTTTCCCTCAGATATCCCAGACTGGACATTGGAGACACTAGCAACTTGGAAACACTAATGAATGCAGATAGACAAACAAAAAAAATCAGCATCCCCACAAAAAGCTTGCTTTCTAGCTGAAGGAGAAAAAGTTGGCCTCATTAGTCTAGAAAGCCAGAAAACTTTGACATAATTTGTTCTACTCCAGCCAGACAACCCCAGACCCATCAGCAAAGACAGAGTGGTAAGCCTAAACTTGACCTTTGCTAGGCTGTAATGAGGCACCCTAATCTACCTTCCTGGGTAGTATCAGAGAAGGCCAAGTAGAAAGCTGGAGCTTTTATCTCTGCAAGTGGCAGTGAGCCTCCTCAACCCTATAACAGTAGAGATCACATGGGGAGCTGTCCTTCCACCTCCACATAGCGGTGATAACATCTGTCCCCCTCCTTCCTGGGGTGGTATCAAAGGAGAGACATTGGGGAGTAAGGACTTTCATCACCAATGAGTACTAATGAGGCCAACTTCCTCTCCCCACACCCCCTCCCAGTGTCAAAAGGGAGCACGTTAAGTGCCTCTGCTTCTACTCCTACCCAGCAGTAATGATGTGCCACCCTCATCTCCTCTCTGGAGGCTTACTGGAGCGTCAAGACTTTTACCATCTCTCAGCAGTAATAAGACCACTCCCAACCATGATGGCAGTGGAAGCCAGATTGGGAGCAGTAATGAGATTTCACTGCTCTTTAAGCCAGGATAGTATCAGCAGAGGTCTATGGGGAACCTGAATTCCCATCCTAATCTAGCAAACAAGGAGTACCTTCTCCATTCCACCCTCCCCCCCACACACACACACACAACTAAAATCCCTATGCCTTATGTATGAAACAAACGTAAGATGACTTAGAAAAGTAGAGAGAGAAAGCAGATCAGCTAGAGATCCTGGGACCCAAAGAATGACATAGTGGTGAGCTCCCTGGTTCTGAATTCTCTCAACAGAAGCCAAGTAGAGAACCTGACTTCCACCTCCAAGGAGGAAACAAGGCAGCAGCCATCTTCCCCATTAGCACTTCACTTGCTAGATTGATATCAGAGGAAACCAAATAAAATACAATATTTAAATAAGAAAAATCTTATAGCAGAATATCAAAAATACCCAGGTTGTGGCTGGGTGCAGTGGCTCACACCTATAATCTTAACACTTTGAGAGGCTGAGGCAGGAGGATTCCTTGGAGCCAGGAGTTTAAGGCCAGCCTTGAGAAGGAAGGAGACCCCATCTCTACTAAAAATGGGAAAAATTGCTGGTGGAACACACCTGTAGTCCCAGCTACTTTGGAGGCAGAGGCAGGAAGATTGCATGAGCCCAAGAGTTTGATGTTACTGTGAGCTAAGCTGATGCCATGACACTTTAGCCTCAGCAACAGAATAAGACTCCATCTCAAAACAAACTAAAAAAAAAAAAAAAAAAAAAAACGGTTTCAGTTACTAATCACTTATCATATAAGAGCCAGGAGGACCTAAAACTTGATGAGAAGATAACCAATAGATATTAACACTGGAATGACACAGATGTTCAAATTATCTGAAAAAGATTTTGAAGTAAACATCATAAAAATATTTCAGTGAGCAATTATGAACATGCTTGAAACAAGTGAAAAAATTTGGGCAGCCTCAGCAAAGAAATAGAAGGTACAAAAAAGAACCAGATGGAAAATTTAGAGCTAAAAAATACAATAACTAAAATAAAAAGCTCTACAGGTAGGATCAACAGCGGAATGCGGAGTACAAAGAAAAAAAATCAACGAACTTGAAAAGAAAACAATAGAACTTACTCATCTGAACAACAGAGAGAAAAATAGGATTTAAAAAAAATGAACAAAGACCCAGCAACAAAGCTGAGTAGTATTCCACAGTACTGATGTATTGAGTTTGTTTAACCACTCACCTATTTCAAGACATTTTGGCTGTTTCCAGCTTGGGGCTATTGCCAATAAAGCTGTTACCAACAAAAAAAAAAATGATCAAAGGCTTTGGTACATATGGGACTAAAACAAAGGGAATGGGTATATAAAATATTTGAAGAAATAATGGCAGAATTTTTTCCAAAAATTGGCAAAAACATATGCCTACAGATTCAGAAGTATTTATAATATCAAATGTATAGTAAGTCTTTACTTAACATTCTCAACAGGTTCTTGGAAACTGTAACTTTAAAAGAAAAAAATGTATAATGAAACTAGTTTTTCCTTATTAACATTATAACAGAATGGCATTGAATAAAACAACACTATTGAAGGACTGGCTGCACTGTACTATAGTACAATGCACCACTTACTTGTTACACTACAGTTGTATTTGCTGAAGTGTTTCAGGTGGCTTCTACCCTTTGTTGCAGTTAGCTTATGATCTGAATAAAGCTGTGAGAGTGGTGTCAAAAAATCAGAACGTTAGTATATCCTAGAGTTAAAAGGACCTTAGAACCATGGAATGTTCAAACTGGAAAGACTTTTTATAAAATATTACTCAGTCTAACTCTTACTTGACTGATGAAAGAAGTTGTATTTTGGGAGATTTGTTTGTTTTTTTTTTTTTTTTTGTATTTTGGGAGATTTTTTTGAACAATGTGAGTCCCACAATAGATTCATGGCTATGCCAAGAAAAGTACACATTTCTTCTGGCAATAGATAGGTAGAGTGCTGTATTGCAATGAAGATCCTGTTGAAGTTACCAGGCTGAGAATTGTGCTTATGAAGTATATTGAGATTGATGGGTGGCTGGTTATGAACACCTCTCTGTTTTCAGTATTTCCATATCAAAAGGTTTGTCTTATTAAAATGTATAATTTGTTTAAAACTACAAATCTGATAGTGTATAATGGTTTCCAACAGGCTGTCCTTAAAAATATATATTTAGTATGGGCACCATGGTTCATATCTGTATTCCCAGCACTCTGGGAGGCTGAGGTAGGTGAATTGCCTGAGCTCACAAGTTTGAGACCAGCCTGAGCAACAGCGAGATGCCCATTTCTAAAAAAAAAAAAAAAAATAGCCGGGCTTTGTGGCAGGTGCCTATATCCCAATTACCTGGGAGGCTCAGGCAGGAGAATCGCTTGAGCCCAAGAGTCTGAGGTTAGGTTGCTGTGAGATATGATGCCACGGCACTCTACTGAGGGTGCAAAAGTGAAACTTTGTCTCAAAAAAAAAAAAGAATATGTATCCATAGTAATGCACAAGCTGGACTCCAAGATCCCAGCTTTTGCAGTTGGCCGTTTTATGTCTTCTCTTTTTCTCTCTTTTCCATCTTTTCTATCTTTTTTTTTTTTTTTACCATTTAAGAGCTCTTTATTTTGATTCATCTCTTAATTGGTCAATTTCATTATTTTTTTCAAAAAGGGGCTTATAGGTGCTCAATTCTCCCCATTCTTGCATGTTTTGAGAATCTCTATCTGCCTACTGCTCTTTTTTTTTTTTTTTGTAACAGTGACTTTGTTACAAGTAATAGACTTATGGCACATTTTTTTCCCTTCTGATGCTCTATTCTTTTTTTTTTTTTTTTCTGTCAGAGAGCTCTGGCATCTTTTCTGTCTTTTTATCATACATAGCTGAGCAGTTTTCTCTTCCCCTACAATGTGACCTTGGAGGTTGTGGTCACTGAGAGAGATGTCACAACACTAATGGTCTGCCTCTAACTTATTGAACATAAAGCCCAATAAATTTCTGAAATCAAGTTTTCTGAATCTTTTGAGTAGTCAATAGTGTCTTCAGTGCTGTTTTTAGGGATTAGTCTAGAAACAAAAGAAAATAATAAGAAAAAAACAATTTTTTTTTTTTTTGAGACACAGTCTCACTTTGTCACCCCTGGTAGAGTGCCATGGTGTCAGAGCTCACAGCAACTTCAGATTCTTGGGCTCAAGCAATTCTTTTGTCTCAGCCTCTTGAGTAGCTGAGACTACAGCCACCTACCATGGTATCTGGCTATTTTTAGAGGTGGGCTTCTGGCACTAGCTCAGAGCTGGTTTTGAACTCTTGAGTTCAGGCGATCCACATGCCTTGGCCTCCCAGAGTGCTGGGTTTACAGGCAAGAGTCACTGCGCCTGCCTAGGAAAAAACAATTAAATATAATAATGTTTAATAATACAATAAATAGGCTGTATATAATAAAAATGATAATTGCAATAACAACCATTTATTGAGCTTGATTCCATTCCAAGAATAGTCATAACACTAATCTTCATATTACTTAGTCCATAGATCAACACTTTCTAGCATGTATTACCACCATTTTATACACATAGACAGGAAACTGAGGCTTAGAAAAGGTAAAGAATTACCTGCGGTCACAGTTATTACATGGTAAGTATATACACGCAGTCCTTTATTTACACATATTCCAGTAGAAACCATGCTTCTGATTTTGATCTTTTACCAAGCTAGCAATATGGCGTATGACTGATGCTGGACAGCATCAGCAAGCCCAGCTCCCTATCAGCCATGCAATCATGATGTTAAACAATTGATACTCTACAGTGTGCAGGACTGTGTTTCCAGCAATTGTTGGATATTTGGATTTGTATTTTCACATCCCATTGTGTTGCAAAATGCCCATTTTCACTTAAATGTTTTCAACTTATGATGAGCTTATTGGAACATAACCTCATCTCAAGTCAGTGTGCATCTGCACATCTCAAAGATTTGATGAGGGAGACTGATCTTCAACCAAAAATATTTACCTTAGAAAACTAAATTTTTTAATTTAAAAATAGAACCAAGCCACTCAGAATGCTCAATTATTAGAGCATTGTAAATCTTTCAAATTAAAAAGGCCTTATTCATGAGTTATATACTTACAGAGCAGTCATCCCTAATGTTTTTAGCTACTCTGGCTACTGCCATTCTTATTCAGAATCACTGCATGATGAGGGATTGGTAAAGGTAAGAACTAAGCATCTTCTGAGCAATTGGCAGAAATGACTTCAGTCCCCAAGCAGAATCTTTATGTGTTTTATTTTTTATTATTATTTTTTGCTTATTAAATCATAACTTTGTACATTGATACATTTATGGGTACTGCTTTGATATACAATGTGAAATGCTTACATTGAACTAAGTACACATCCATCACAATTATACTCATTTCTTAATAGTTTTGAAATATACCATTGCATCATGCACATTAGGTGAGCTCCCCCCAATACTCTCTCTTCTCCCTTATCCCCCCACCCCTCCTCTCTCCTCTTCCCTTCTATTTTCTGGACTATAGTTATGTTTTGCCAGTCATATGAATGTGAGGTGATTATGTATTGATTTCATAGTAGTATTGCGTACACTGATACTTTTTTTTTCCATTCTTGAAATACTTTACTGAGAAGACTATGTTCTGGCTCCATCCAGGTAAACATAAAAGATGTGAAGTTGACATCTTTTCATGGCTGCATAGTATTCCATGGTGTACATATACCATGTATTTCTTAATCCATTCATGGGTCAGTGGGCACTTGGGCTGTTTCCATGTCTTGGATATTATGAATCGGGCTGCAATAAACATTCTGGTGCAAATGTCTTTATTGTAAAATAATTTTTGATTGTCTGGATATATATGTATATATATATGTATGTATTCCTAGATATATATGAATATATATATATATATATTCCTCTCAAAAAGTAGAGGAATTGCAGGATCAAATGGTAGGTCTACTTTTAGTTCCATGAGTATTCTCCAAAATCTTTCCAAAAGGTCATATTAGGTTTGCATTCCCACCAGCAGTGTAGAAGCATTCCCTTCTCTCTGCATCCATGCCAACATCCATAGTTTGGGGATTTTATGATGTGGGTTAATTTTACTGGAGTTGGATGATATCTCAAAGTGGTTTTGATTTGCATTTCTCTGATGATTAAGGATGACGAGCATTTTTTCATGTGTTTGTAGGCCATGTACCTGTCTTCATCAGAGAAGTTTCTGTTCAAGTCTCTTGCCTGCATAGAAATGGGGTTATTTATTCTTTTCTTATTGATTAGTTTGAGTTCTCTGTAGATTCTGGTTATCAAACCTTTGTCAGAAGCATAACCTACAAAACTCTTCTCATGTTCTGAAGATTGTCTGTTTGCTTTACTTACAGTGCTCTCAGTTGTGCAAAAGCTTTTTAGTTTGATCGGATCCCAGTAGTGTATTTTTGGTGTTACTTCAGTTGCCCGGGGGGGTCCTCCTAATAAAATATTCTCCCAGGCCAATTTCTTCAAGTGTTTTCCCTGCACTCTCTTCCAGTATTTTTATAGTATCATGTCTTAAGTTTAAATCTTTTATCCAGTGAGAATTGATTTATGTTAATGGTGAAAGGTAGGGGTCCAGTTTCAGTCTTCTACAGGTCACCAACCAGTTCACCCAGCACCATTTGTTAAATAGGGAGTCTTTCCCCCACTGAATATTTATGGTAGGCTTGTCAAAGATCAAATGACGATAAGTAACTGGGTTCATCTCTTGGTTCTCTATTCTGTTCCATAAATCTACCTCTCTGTTTTTGTGCCAGCACCACTATGTTTTGATCACTATAGATTTATAGTATAGCTGAAGTCTAGTAATGTGATATCTCCTGATTTGTTCTTATTTCTGAGTAATGTATTTGCTATTTGAGGTTTTTTCTGATTCCATATAAAATGAAGTACTATTTTTTCAAGATCTTTAAGGTATGACAATAGTGGTTTAATAGGGATTGCATTAAATCTGTAGATTGCTTTGAGTAGTATGGACATTTGAACAATGTTGATTCTTCCCAGCCATGAGCATGGTATGTTTTTCCATTTGTTAACATCTTCAGCTATTTCTTTTCTCAGAGTTTCATAGTTCTCTTTATAGAGATCTCTCACATCCTTTGTTAGGTAAATTCCCAGATATTTCATCTTCTTTGGCACTACTGTGAAAGAAATAGAGTCCTTGACTATATTTTCATCTTGACTATTGTTGGCATATGTAAAAGACATTGACTTGTAAGTATTGATTTTGTATCCTGAGATGATGCTGTATTCCTTGATCACTTCTATGAGTTTTGAAATTGAGTCCCTGGGATTTTCCAAGTATAGGATCAAATCATCAGCAAAGAGTGAGAGTTTGATCTCCTCTGACCCTATTTGGATATGCTTGATCGCCTTCTCTTGCCTGTTGCAATGGCTAAGACTTCCATTACTGTGTTGAATAGCAGTGGAGATAGTGGGCATCCTTGCCTCATTCCTGATCTAAGTGGAAATGTTTTCAGTTTTACATCATTCAGTATGATACTGGCTGTGGGTTTGCTGTAGATGGCCTCTATCAGTTTAAGAAATGTCCCTTCTATGCCTATTTTCTTAAGTGTTCTGATCATGAAAGGATGCTCAGTGTTATCAAAGGCTTTTTTGATTGAGAGAATCATATAGTAATTTTTTTATTTTATTGATATGATGTATTATATTTATAGATTTGCATATGTTGAACCAACCCTGTAACCCTGGAATAAAACCAATTTGATCATGGTATATAATTTTTTTGATGTGTTGCTGAATTCTGATTCTAAGATCTTATTGAATATTTTTGCATCGATATTCATTAATGATATTGGGCTATAATTTTCTTTCTTTGCTGGATCCTTTCCTGGTTTGAGTATCAGGGTTATGTTTGCTTCATAGAATGTGGTAGGAAGTATTCTTTCTTTTTCTGTGCTTTGGAAGACATTGTATAATATAGGTACTAGTTCCTCTTGAAAGGTTTGATAGAATTCAGATGTGAAGCCATCTGGTGCCAGACTTTTCTTTGTTGGGAGATTTCATGTTGTTGATGCTATTTCAGTGATTTATATAGGTTTATTCAAGATTTCTAATTCTTTCTGGTTGAGTCCAGGAAGGTGGTATGCTTCTAGGTATTGGTCCATTTCCTCCAGATTTTCATATTTTTAGGAATAGAGATTTTTATAGTAATCAATGAGGATTTTTTGAATTTCTGAAGCGTCTGTTGTTATTTCTCCTTTATCGTTTCTGATAGACGATATTAGAGATTTTACTTTTCTGGTTAGGTTGGCCAAAGGTTTATCAATTTTGTTAATCTTTTCAAAAAACCAACTTTTTGTTTCATTGATCTTCTGAATGATTCTTTTGTTTTCAATTTCATTTAATTCTGTCATAATTTTTGGTTATTTCTTTTCTTCTGCTGGGTTTGGGATTGGAATGTTCTTCCTTTTCCAGTTGCTTGAGATAATCCTTTAAGTTGTTGGCTTCCTCTCTTTCAGTTTTCTTGATGAAGGCTTCCAATGCTTTAAATTTCCCTCTTAGGACTGCCTTTGCAGTATCCCACAGATTTTGATAATTTATGTCTTCATTATCATTTCGTTCCAAAAATTTTGTGATTTCCTTCTTAATCTCATCTTTGACCCAGCTGTTATTCAGCCTAAGATTATTTAGTTTCCATGACTTTGTTTGAGTATGAAGATTCTTTTTGCTGAAGAATACAAGGAAGAATTTCTATACTTTTAAATTTCCTGAGGTTAGACTTGTGTCCTAGAATATGATCTATTTTGGAGGATGACCTGTGGGCTGATGAGAAGAATGTATTTTCAGTTTTATTAGGGTGAAAAGTTCTGTAGAGTCCTGTAAAGTCCATTTGTTCTAGTGTCAAGTTTAAGTCTAATATTTCTTTGTTTAGTTTCTTCTTGGAGGATCTATCCAAAATTGTCAAAGGGGTGTTAAAATCTCCAACTATTATAGTGCAGGAAGATATCAAGTTGTTCATATCCATTAGGGTCTGCTTTATGAATTAAGGAGAATCTTGGTAGGGTGCATAAATGTTAATTATCGAAATCTCTTCATGTTGTGTGTTTCCCTTGACAAATATGTAGTAACCTTCCTTATCTTTCTTTATCTTTGTTGGTTTAAAGCCAATTGTATCTGCTACTAAAATTGCAATCCCTGCTTTTTTCTGGTTTCCATTTGCCTATATTATACAAGTCCATCCTTTCACCCTGAGTCTATGTTTATCCTTTAAAGTAAAATGAGATTCTTGTATACAGTAGATATCTTGTCTGAGTTTATGTATCCTGTCAGCCAGCCTGTGCCTCTTTAAAGGACATTTTAAACCATTCACATTAATTGAGATAATTAATAAGCCTGGTTGTGTTTTGGAGGTCATGATTGTAGAAGTTGGGTTTTGTTCAAAAATTTCTGGGTGAGTTTACTTTGGAGGTAGAGCATTGTGCTGGTCATTGTAGAGGATGGGTCTAAGAATATCCTGGAGAGCTGGTTTCATTATGGCAAATTTCTTCAACATGTCTATGTCATTAAAGTATTTGATTTCTCCATCACAAATGAGACTCAGTTTAGCTGGATACATGATCCTGGGCTGGAATTTGTTTGTTTTAGATTGAAGGTCAATGACAATCTTCTGGCTTGAAATGTTTCCACTGAGAGATCTGAAGTCATTCTGATATTTCTCCCTTTGTAGGTGATGCTTTTCTTATGTCTGGCTGCTTGCAGAATTTTCTCCTTCTCTTAACTTTGGCAAAGTTAATCACAGTGTGTCTAGGAGATGCTTTATTTGGATTGAGTCTTGCTGGGGTTCTGAAAGTGTCTGCTATCTGAAGTTTCCCAAGTATCTGTTGCAATGCTTGGGAAATTCTCCTCCAAAATCTCTTAGAGTAAAGCATCTGTACCTTTAGGACCATCCTCTTCTCCTTCGGGAATTCCTATTAGATGAATGTTTGATCTTTTGGAGTGATCCCACAACTCTCTCAGGGAATGATCGATTTTTTTTGCTCTCCATTTGTCTTCCTCTTTGAGTGTTTGGGAACGTTCAAAAGCTTTGTCTTCAGTTTCAGAGATCCTTTCTTCTGCCTGTTCAACTCTATTACTGAGGGATTCTACTGTATTTCAGAGCTCCTCAACTAACTTTTTCAGTTCCTTGAGCTCTGCTATCTCTGTTCTCATTATATCTATATCTTTGGTGACTTGGGCTTCAAATTCATTAATTTCTTGAGACAACTTTAGAACTACTCTTTGGAATTCAGTTTCTATCTTTTCTTCCATTCTATTTATCTTAGTTTCAATCCATATTCTGAATTCTATGTCTGACATTGCTGCCATTTGTCTATGCATGGCATCTTCAGTTATATCTCCTTTGTCATTTTGGGGGGGTGTTGATCTACTCTGGTTATTCATGTTGCCAGAGTTCTTCTGTTGGGTCCCCACTGTGTGTATTTTCCACCATTTGGTTATTAGAACTGGTTATTAGAAGTATTCAATTGGAGACTGAATTGGGTTTCCCAGGTAATAGAGATAGCCCCTTACCAAAGTGCTAGGCTTTGTAATTGTGGCTTATCTCCTACAACCTTACAAAGGCCCCTTTCAGAGTTTTGGCTGGAGACTCTGAGGACCTACTTGGTAGGTTAGCTCTGTTTTGATATTAGCCAACCTTTATCCTATCCTAAGAAACCACATTATTAGGTTTAAATCTCAACTGTGAAGGGATACAAACAGCTGTGGTGCCTGGCCCCCACCCTTCAGATCTTTTCCGCTACAGAACTTCG
Source organism: Nycticebus coucang (assembly GCF_027406575.1). NCBI lineage: Eukaryota > Metazoa > Chordata > Mammalia > Primates > Lorisidae > Nycticebus > Nycticebus coucang. The sequence continues at coordinate 142,422,293 of NC_069783.1, forward strand.
AAGGTCAACCTCAGAATGTCCCGAGAGGACAGCCCCAGACACGGGTTCTAATTAAATTGTCTCAGGCCGTGTAAGCCCTGCTCAACAGAGAGGGATTCAAGGGTCTCCAACAGCACAATTGGAGCCAGGGATCCATGCTCCTACCTGCCAGACTTAGTCCACACTATTGTCCACTTTTCTGCTCACAGGCCCAGTTGGAGCCAGGGGCCACACACCCACCCACTGGTCTCAGTCCGTACACAGCTAGCCTCTGCTTGCCAGACCATTTGGAGTCAGGAGACCATGCCCCTGCCTGCCAGTCTCAGTCCACTGCCTGGCAAACCTCTGTTCACAGGCTCTGTTAGAGTTAGGCCACCACACTTCGCCCACAGGTCTCAGTCCTCACCCAGTAAGCCTCTGCTCACCAGCCCCTCTGGAGACAGGGGACTACGCCCTAGCCTTCAGGTCTTGAGTCACACCCAGTAAGCCACAGTTCCAGGGTTCTGTTGGAATCAGCGGGCCACACCCTTGCTCTCAGATCTCAGTCCATGCCTAGCAAGCCTCTGCAGAGCCAGGCTTGGGGTTCTGCACTCTGTCCTGCCCAACACACCCCGAACCGAGGATCAATACCACCACTGGTCGGGCATAGTCATAACCAGGGGACTGCTCCTCCTCCTGCCGCGTGTCCCTTTATTCCCACACCCTCTTTCTTCCCTGTTAGTCACAGATTCCATCCTGATGGTTGGCAGTCCACACTATGTCCATATCTCTCTCAGGACAAGACCAAACACTCTGTGCTCTACAGGGTACAGAACTTCAGACCGCCATGCGAGGGGGAAAGGGTGGACTGGGAGTTTGGACTTGTGGGGGGAAATATCTGTTCAACTTTGTGCCTGGTGGGGTGGTGTCTATGTTCATAAGTGGGACCTTCCTGGTGAAAGAGACCTGGAGTTTAGCAGCTCTCTCCAGTGGTGTAAAATGAGAGGTCTTTTGTTCCCTGCTTGTTTTCAGATAGCCTGTGGCAGGCCTCCTGCTGCTCCCTCCTCTAGTCGATTGGCTTTGTACCTGTAATTTGTTTTCTTGAATGCTCTTCCTTGGAGTTACAGCTTGCCAAACTTCTTTCTTGGCACAGCTCCCTACCTTTGACTTCATAGAGTCCAATTCCATCCAGTTTTTCTTCCTCTGCTCACGAGCCTCGGCCGAGGGTTGCTACCAGTTGGCCATCTTCCCAGAATTCCCATCTTTATGTGTTTTAGAATTACACAGGGTCGACATAAGGTTTGTGTGCAGTTTAAAATAGTTTAATATAGTAAATCGCACACAAACTTTATGTCCACTCTATATATTGTGATTTAGGAAAAAGGAATCTAAACTCTTTCTTATCCTGTTTGATCTTCTCTGGTAATAGAAAAAGTTGTGTCCCCCAAGAAAGCAAAAAACAAAACAAAAAAACCCAAAACAGAATCTGTAGGGTGGAAGGAACTTCTGTGGCAGTGATCAACAATTGAGGTGATCCAGTATACTGATGTAGCAAAATAAATAACTCAGATTTTCCAAAAGACAAAATAAACTTTCAAGGCTAGTTTTCAAAATTATCTTTCACAGAAAACCTTAAATAGCCAACTATCTTTCCGCATCTATATTCACCCACAAGTTTTTCATGCCCAGTATTTTGAGGATCTATTTATATGTAAAGCTGGATGCGTATGTATAAAATCAAACTTCACTATCTTTCTGATAGAGTAACACAAAGTTAAGATTATTATCTAAAACGACATTATTGACATTGTTGAGGAACACCGTCAAAGAGGCAGTTTATTAATATTTTCTAAAAGTATTGGAAGCCCTAAGTTCCTTACTTGTAATACACCTTTTGCTTTTCCTGTTGAAGAAACAAAGGGAGAAATGATCAGGCACAATGGTGCATGTCTATAATCTCAGCACTTTGGGAGGTGGGAGGGTTATTTGGGGCCAGGAGTTTGAGACCAGCTTGGGTAACAGGGTGAGAGTCCATCTCAACAAAAAATAAAACAACTAGCCATATGTGGTAGCATGTACCTCTAGCTCCAGCTACTAGGGAGGCTGAGATGGGAAGGTCACTGCAGCCTGGGAGTAAGGTTACATTGAGCTGTGATTGGGTTGCTACACTTCAGCCTGGGAGGGGTGAAACCGTATCTCAAAAAAAAAGGTAGAAATATCTTTAATTCTAGTAGGATGAAGGGAGGCACAGCTAGTGTGTTTTCCACACATTCAGGTATGTGTTCATTAAGTTGAATCAAATCTTGATTAATGGCAAAAAAAAAAAAAGGGAAAGATTATAAGATGAAAAACAATTAGCTTAAACTTTGAGTTTTATGTGTAGAATCTCTTATTTAGACTGGTTCCTTATAGGTATTAAGCTTGCTATAAAGTTTCTCAAAAACAGTTTGGAGATATAACAGAATAGGTACTATGATGGTATTTCCCAAAAGCATGTTAAGGAAAATACTAGTAGTGCCTTACTTCTGTAAAGAGCTTTACCACTTCTAGTCTTGGTAGTCAAGAGCATGGCCCATGGTTCAGTAGCATCTCATCTCCTGGGAGCTTGTTAGAAATTGAGACAATTATGGTTATGGGGGGGGAAACAGAAAGAGGGAAGGAGGGAGGTGGGTGGGGCCTTGGTGTGTGTCACACTTTATGGGGGCAAGACATGATTGCAAGAGGGACTTTACCTAACAATTGCAATCAGTGTAACCTGGCTTATTGTACCCTCAATGAATCCCCAACAATAAAAAAAAAAAATTTTATAAAGCAATATTACTTAAAAATAAAGACAAAAATATACACAATATCTAGAGGGAGACGTACCATCTATACACCAGACCCTCTGTCATATTGGTGGCATAGATTTTCCTTTTATTTTATCTTTTATTTATATTATTTTGACATATGGTACTCGTCAATTATTATTTAGGAAAATACATCGATTCGATTTTTTTATGTGTTTAAAAAAAAAAAAAGAAAGAAATTGAGAATCTCCGTTGGCCCCACCTTAGACCTAGGAAATCAGCCACTATATGTTAACAAGGTCCCCTGTGATTCTCACTCACATTAAGTTTAGAGAAGCTTCAGTCAGCGAAGTACTTTTATGTGCATCATCTCCCCTGCTAGTGTAGTGTGAACAAAGGCGAAGGTGATATCAACCTTACCACATGCAGGAATCATTTTCCCTGAGGTGAAGGGAATAATGATAATGATAGCAACTGCTGTTCTTTAAGTCCACACTATGTTCCAGGTACTCTGTGTAGGTATTCCTGCTACCCTCACCATACCTCACAAGGGAAATATTAGGGAAAGATTATGAGCTTCCACTTTACAGTTGAGAGGAATGAAGCTCAAAGGATAAGTAACTTGCCTAAGATTACACAACCAAGAAATGTGTTCCCTGATCTCTGAGCCCTGCTCTTTCCGAGTGTGTGAGAACATGTTAGAATGAGAAAGGGATTATGGGCTCACTGCCCATAGCTCCGTGAGTAGGGCACCAGCCACATACACAGAGGCTGGTGGGTTCTATCCCTGCCCGAGCCTGCTAAACAACAATGACAACTGCAACCAAAAAAAAAAAAAAATAGCTGGGCATTGTGGCAGGTGCCTGTAGTCCCAGCTACCTGGGAGGCTGAGGCAAGAGAATCACTTAAAGCCCAAGAGTTTGAGGTTGCTGTGAGCTGTGGCACCACAGCCCTCTGAGGGCAACACAGTGAAGACTCTGTCTCAAAAAAAAAAAAAAAGAGAGAGAGAGAAAGGGATTACAGAGGCAGATTTCAGCCTGGGCTGTATTTTGGAATTACTTAGGGAGCATTACAAAGCACTGATACACACCCTCAGAGATTCTGATTTAATTGGTCTGGCTTTTGGTCTTGGCTTTGGGATTTTAAGAATCTCCCTTGGTGATTCTACTGTATACTGTAGTGTTGAGAACCTCTGGATTACAGATTGGCTAAATGTTTGGTCCTGTTAATGATACCTCCCATCAGGAACCATTCACCTGCCTCAGTTTCACTTTGAGATTGCTGTCATTTGGAAATTCCAAAGTAGTGGGGTAAGTACCTAAAGCATTTGATGCATTGTTACATGAAACAATTACATTAGGTTTCGGGGAGAGAGAAACTGGTTGTGGCAGTCAAGATCTGGCTAAATGTTTAAAGGCAGCTAGGCGTCTTTTATAATCTTTATGATGAGTGCAGTTCTCACAACAGTATGATTTCCTTAGTTGTCTTATGCCTCACACAGCCTGGTTTTTATTGTCAAGCACCACTTTACTTCAAACTTTGTGTTTAGGTCTGCAAGTGGGTTTCAGTGTTAGGTATAGAAATGGGTGAACATAAATACCAAAATTCTAACGTACTTCATAATTTGGTGACAGGAGTTAGCTTTGTGCTTTAGGAAAGTATTTCATTTAATCCTTACCATACCCAATTTCTCAGGTAAGCAAACAGGTTCAGAGAAATTAAGCAATTTGCTGGAGTTGCATTTCAACTCAAAATAATTCTACACAGTCCATGTTCTTTTCTCTTTACCATATTTTCTAACAGGAAAGAGGATCTAGCCCTAGAAAGCCAATCCCTGGGAATTCAAGTTAGTTCAACAATTACAGTGGCGTTAATGTGAGCCAGAAACTGAATTAAGCGTCAGGGATCCAGAAATAAAGGAAGTAAGGTCATTGTCTTCAAGGAGCTCTCAGTCTTGAAGGGTAGATAAATGGACAAGTGTAGCACTGTAGAATAGAAAGGAAATGCAAGGCATGTATTAATTATTTAAATTTTCTAATGGCTGCATTTCAAAAGGCAAAAAAAGGTGAAATTAATTTTAATAATAGATTTTATTAACCTAATATATCAAAAAATATTATTTCAGGGCGGCGCCTGTGGCTCAAGGAGTAGGGCGCCGGTCCCATATGCCAGAGGTGGCGGGTTCAAACCTAGCCCTGGCCAAAAACCAAAAAAAAAAAAAATATTATTTCAACATGTAATCAATATGAAAATTAATGATTTTTATACTCTTTTTCTCATACTAAGTATTTGAAATCCTGTGTCTGTTTTACAGTGCAGCATATCTTAATATGGACTAGCCACATTGCACCTGCTCAGCTGTCACATGTGGCCCCTGGCTGCCGTATTGTACAGTGCCATAGAGAAACATTCAGGAAACCACATCTTCATTGTTTCTGAGGGAACAGAGATTAGGGGACATTAGTTGTTTTTTGCTACTATTTTCTCCTTTAAAGGGTACCTAAAAGCTCCATATTAGGGTCAGTATAATGCTGTACCTATAGGCTGTGTCCCTGAACTCAATGAAATGCTACATTACATTTTTTGAGAGACCCTATTTATTCTCACATATCAAAATTTCAGCAAAATTAGGGATGTTCCAACTCCTGATAAAATGTCTTTTCCTATCCCAAAGTAGAGAAACGCTACGTACATCTCTAAGGCCCAATGACCCACTGATTCCTCTCGCCTATAATACCTATTTTTAATAGAGCCTGACTTTGTAATGATTATAGTTATATCAGACCTTTTAAGAATCAATCTAAACAATAAATGTTTCACTTTATTAGGATATTCTAAAAAAAAAGCAACTGGGCAATGACACGTACCTAGTCTCAACTACTCAGAAGGCTAAGGCAGGAGGATTGCTTGAGCCCAGGATTTCAAAGCCAGCCTGGGGAACATAGAGAGATATCATCTCTTTAAAATTAAAAAAAAAAAAGGTGGCTAGATAATAACTTGTGTTCTCTAGAACTCTTCTTCTGGGAGATGTGGATAAGGCTCTCTTATCTCTGTGATCAAATAACTTGGGATACTAGATCACCCCCCAGGAAATTCATCCCACGTTATTACTATACGAAAGTCTCTGAGAAGTCCTCTATTAACTTTGTTTAACCCAGTGTTTCATACCCAGTTGACCACTGAAGACACATGTGTCTCAAGATGTCTACAGTTATCAGCATCTCATGGGACGTAGCTTCTCTGTGAAGCAAGGTTCAGAAAACACAAAACAGATGATCACTTCTGTTACTTTGCTGACCTTATATAGTGAGTGCCTTTTCCACTGGAAGAGTAAGGCATGGAACTTTCACTTTTCCATCTGAATTAACATCGCAGAGACTAGGGAGTTCCTCACTAGTCTATAGATCTTGAAAACTGACATTATTTCTGTGGAAATACTGTCTTTGCACCTACTTAGACCAGAGCCACTGTGTATCTAAGTGAACCATGATAGAAAGCAGGACTGGAAGAAGAAAGCAGAGCCTGGATCAACCTCAGATACCATGAGATCGTGGAACTGCTCCCCAACAGCACATTACAAAACACTGGAAACAGTTCTCCATGGTCAAGTCCAACCATAATTAGATTCTGATTTTATTTGAGACCAATAATTAGATTAAAACATTATGTGATTAGATAGTTTCATTATATTGAGAAAGGGCCACTTTTTCTTTTGGGGAAGTCACTGGTCCTTTGTTGGCACCGTGTAGTTGTGGGGCTGTTACCAGGGTGGGATGTTCACTGTCTCAGGAATTAGGGGACTCAGAAGGCTGCAGTAAATCATTTTACACCCACTTCACGTAGAGAGCCAAATTCATTCTTTTGCTTTGTTCCTTTCCAATCCCCTCTAGGACCGGAGCATTCCCTCTTCTTTCATACGTTGTTTTTCACCGCAGGGGTACAGTGCCTTTCAGTAGCATAGAATACAGTGACTTTGCAGCTTTCTAATTTCCATTTTTCCAGATCCTCTAAGGATTGTAGATGGGTCTGTGCAGTTTCTAAGCCCCAAGTGTGGTTATTTTTTTCACCTAATTTATGCAGATGCTTCATAAGAGAAAACTCATCTTTTTGTCTCTTATCCAGTTTTTTTATAATGAGCTCTGCAACATTTATTTTTTTCATTTAATGGATGAAGGAAGCATCACTGAATTACTTATGAACATATTTTTATGCTGAATAAATTTCATTAATGGTTTTTTAAAATCATTGTCAAGCCAATTGGCTTGTCTTATTAATGATTAGTGGTAATCATTTTTTTCAAACAGATCCTTATGAACTGTTGTATATAAGAAGCATATCATGAAAGAAATATGAGTCCTCTTGCTGCAAGCCAACACCATATTGATTGGTACTGTTTTGTTACCAAAGTTCATGGTGTAAAAGCATTTTTCTTCCCCTCCCCACCCCAGGCCTGCCCTACTTAGAACAGCCTTTGACAGCATTAGTGGTCACTAGAGTGAGCACCTAGCAGCCAGGATGGTTTATTATTTTCAGGCTTTCATATCTACTTGCACCTGTTACCCTGAGTTGTGATTGTGCCTCCCTCACCAGGTTGTAAGCAGGAACTGCACGTTGCTCACCTCGTATCTCTGATGCCTACTAAGGTACTACAGCAAATGTTTTTTAAAAGAGTGACAAGGCATTTTAGCAAGTTAAGTCCAAGACAACAGAGATTAATAAATCAAGGTATTTTTTTCACTCTGGAGTGCTTGCAGAACCTGATCTAAGGACATGCAACAAGAAACAGGCTCATACTAGTAGTAACCAGCCATATAACTCTGGGTAGTTTTCTCCCCTTCTTTGAACTTCAGTTTCTGCACCTGGAAAGCTAATGGTTAATAAGTTTGTAACCCTCCAAGTAATAACATAACGATGAAGGAGTGGAGTTGAGAACTTCCTGAGCTCTTTGGAGGAAAGATCTCAGTCATTGTCATTGCCAATTGTTATTTCTCCAGGGGATGCAGTGTATTCGTGTTCATTCCCTGAAGAACACAGAAGAGAGCTAGTTGGAGTAGAGGATTCCTGCTGGTGAGACATGGCTAGGCAGAGTGATCCTAGTTTAGATCCATCTTTTTAATATTAGGGAACCTATGGAACTTTGTCCTGAAAAAATTACCTCTCTCCTCTACCCCTTCCCAAGTGCATAAAGTGACAACCTGAGACAACTGGAGACACATGACTGGATCTCAAGCAAGCAATCTAGAGTTTATTTGGAAGTCATTGGGCATAGATAGTGTCTCCCCAAATGCTTCTTTCTCTACCTCTGTCTTATTCACAGAAGCCTTGGCTTATTATCCAGGTGACATTAAGTGTTATTGAGTTAAGAGGCTGAACTCTAGAATCAGACTTCCTGGGTTCAAATCCCAGCCTACCACTTTCTGGATGTGTGGCCTTGGGCAAGTTACTTAACATCTCTGTGACTCATCTGGAATACGAGGATAATTTTCAGGACACCCTCTTATGAGAATTAAATTAACAGTTACAAAATGCCTAGAATAGTACCTGGTACATAATTAGTTATCAAAAATTTTAGCTGATAAGATAGTTATTATACATTTGGAATTGAGGTAGGGACTGTATCTATTATTATTCTGTCATCTAGCTGTAGATCTTATAGAAGGATTTGGCTAGCACACAAGCACTTAGAGGATGGCACCAAACCCCAAGAGAACACATGCCATGTACTTTAATCACGGGTAAATATCATGTCTCGATATGGCTTGCTTTACGTGAAGGTCAAATAGGAAGAGAAAGCAGCGATAAATGCAAAATTGCTACAGAACGAGGGAGAAGCAACAGTGATCCTTAGAAGATGAACAGACTTCTGAAAATTATTTACTGTCAGCACTAAGAGAAAAATGGATAAAAGTTTGGCATCCTGGGTAGAATACAAAATACAAGTAGAAAATCATTAGAAGAAAGCAGGTTGTTGTGGAGGGAAAGATCAAAGGAAAAAGATGATGGGTGATAGAAGGAAGATTTCTAAGAAACATGAAAATGTAAAATCTGCAATAAAGGTAGACCTGAGCAGAACTGGTACAGTGGAAAGCTGAATCAGTGAGGGGAAGTGCTACTAAAAAATAGAAGAAAAGCACAAAAAGGTAGAAAGGGAGAGAGCCGGGGTGTCCTCTTTCGCTCATCTTGCTCCCATATTTCAGTGGGCCGATGTAAGTAAGGTGGCTTTGGCTGACCAGAGAAGTTTGAGCCTGCTGTACCAACAGGCTCTGCTTCTTTAGCTCCTTGGCCAATATGATAAAATGGGTTTTTTCTCCCATATTCCCCCCACCTCATTACAAATGGAATCTCTTGCCTGGAATGATATAATGAAAAGTGGTTCTGCCCCAGCATTTCCTAAAAAAGCTTAGTCATTTTTACGTGGTAAGAACACTATCAGAACAGTTTCTAAGTTAAAACAAATTTTTTATTCTAAAGCAGAGTTGTAGAGAGCAACATAATTACCATCTTTACTACCTAAAAATGTGATAAATGATTGTCTACATACTAAAAATATGCATTGAATAACCTAAGTCTAAGCAACGACCTATGGCGTATGACCCTTCTTTAAGGCTTGTTTTAATTGTTTTAAAATCAGTACATATAATATGATCTCAATAATGTAAACAAAACAATCCACATAAAAACAAAATGAAACAAAATGAAACCACCACCATCAACAACAACAAAAACAGATTGTTAGGAACGGTCCTAAAATGATAACAATGATTTTGTCAGGCACTGGGTAAGATGCTTAGAGCTTTCTAAATTTTTTCTTCATATTTTATACATTGAATGTAGTAACAGGAATCTTTTGGCCATATGAAACACAAAATTTGTTTTGCAATGGCTGAAATAAATAGGGGGTTTTCTCACAAAACAGTAATTGGGAGGTACCTGACATTGGTTCCGAGGCTTGATGATACTGAGGCTCATTTCTTTGCAGTTCTCTTGGCCTTTTTCAGGTTCTAGTCCCTTATGCCTCATGATCACAGCTGACTGCTAAAGCTGTGGACCTCATGACTTGTTTAAATTAGTTGAAGAGAGAGAGCTGTATTCGTTTATCAAAAAAGCAGTTTTGCCTAAAATCCTAGAAAACCTCGGCCATTGATCACAATAATGTCACTTGACCAACCCTAGCTGCAAGGGAAGGTGGGAACGTGAATATTTAGGTTTGTAGCTCCAAAAGCAGAGGCAGGCAGGAGAGAAGGAAGAAGCTAGAAATTAATATTTGTGAAATAACCTTTGCTAGCTGTCACAAGCATTTTTTAATATTTATTTTTATAACTGAAAACTTTTTTCTGTATTTCATTTTTTTATTTCAAATTAATATGAGGGAACACATTTTTAGGTTACATTGTTCTCCCTTGTAAGGTAAAGTTCAAGTTGTAGGAGAGCCCCCTACAACTTGAACGTTGTGCACATGAGGTGAGATCCCATTGAATGCCCTCCATCCTCCCACCAATCACCGTCCCTCTTCCCCTTCCCTCTCCCTCCTCACCCCTCTTCCTTGCTAGACTATATTTGTGTTTTGTCATTTGTATGGTATGTGTTTATATATTGGTCTCATATTAGTATGGCGTACACTGGATGTTTTTTTTTTTCCTATTCTTGAGATACTTTACTAAGAAGAATGTGTTTCAACTCCATCTAGGTAAACATAAAAGATGTAAAGTCTCCATCGTTCTATGGCTGAATAGTATTCCATGCTATACATATACTACAAGTTGTTAATTCATACATGGGTTGATGGACATTTGGGCTGCTTCCATGACTTGGCAATTATGAATTTAGCTGCAATTAAACATTCTAGTGCAAATGTCTTTGTGGTAATATGAGTTTTGTTCTTCTGGGTAGATACCTAGTAATGGGATTGCAGGATCAAATAGAAGGTCAACTTACAGTTCTTTGAGAATTATCTCTGCTTACTTCTTGTCATAAAGGTTGTATTAGTTTGCAATCCTACCAGCACTGTAGAAGTGCTCCCTTCTCTCCACATCCACACCAACATCTGCAGTTTTGGGACTTCGTTATGTTCAATTTTGAATCTGCTATAGTCTCAGTAGTGTAAATATATTCACACACACACAAAAAAACTAAACTAAAAGAAAGCTACAAAGTTGCCTGCTCTGGGTTTGGAGACTAGTGGCAGTCTGCATTAGGTTTCCCTGCTGGCTACTGTTTATGATCAGAGGAAGAAAGGTTTGGTGGCTAAGAAGCTACCATGTACATATTTATATGTACATGGAAGAAGTGGGTGGCTGGAGATAGGAGTGTAGATAGATAGTTCTGGCAAGATAGACAGACAGGCAGAAGAACCCACCCCTCCTGAAGTGTTATAAGAGGGTTGAGGTTTGTCATGAGCCAACAAATGTTTTGGGAAACACAAGTTCAAGTGATTCCTGCAGTGTGCCCTGATCCTGTGCGTCTATAACTTGAATAGAGAAGGTAGATACGGTTCAGATTTAAAGTGGATCCCAAGAGCTTTCTAGGAAACCATGTTTAATAGCATCTCTGTGATGAGCATGGGTGAGCCAGCCTCAGGAGCTTCCAATTTCTTAAGTAAATATCTCTCAACTAAATGGAAAGGGAGAAACACTGAAACAGTAAATGGAGTCCCATTTTGCCCTTTTCTGTGTTTTTGAAATTGTCTTAACTAAAAGTCTGTGTAGAGCCAGGCGTGGTGGCTCATGCCTGTAATTCTAGCACTCTGGGAGGCCGAGGTGGATGGATTGCCTGAGCTCACAGGTTTAAGCCAGCCTGAGCCAGAGCTAAGACCCTGTCTCTAAAAACAGCTGGGCGTTGTGTTAGACGCCTATAGTCCCAGCTACTCGGGAGGCTGAGGCAAGCGGATCACTTAAGCCCAAGAGTTTGAGGTTGCTGTGAGCTATGACACCACGGCATTCTACCAAGGGTGACAAAGTGAGAGACTCTGTCTCAAAAAAAATGTACTAATAGAAAAATGAGCAGAATAGATGAGTCATTTGTTTTGATAGCATTATACATATATCTAGTTACTTATATCTATATTCACAGAATCATGGGGTTTGAATTTTCAATACAGTGTAAATTTTTAAAAGGAAACTTTTCAGATCTGATTGTCTTGGGAAAGCAGATTTCTTGATTTAATCTCCAGCCTTGCTAGAAAACCCATCTGCCTTTATGATGAATTTTCAAGGTAAAATCATTTTGAAGGGCTATTCTTTTTTTTTTTTTTTTTTGAGACAGAGCCTTAAGCTGTCACCCTGGGTAGAGTGCAGTGGCATCACAGTTCACAGCAACCTCCAACTCCTGGGCTCAAGCGATTCTCCTGCCTCCACCTCCCAAATAGCTGGGACTACAGGCACCTGCCACAATGCCCTGCTATTTTTTGGTTGCAGCCATCATTGTTTGGCAGGCCCGGGCTGGATTCAAACCCGCCAGCTCAGGTGTATGTGGCTGGCGCCTTAGCCGCTTGAGCCACAGGCGCAGAGCCTGAAGGGCTATTCTTTTGACCAGCTCTTCTGCTTCTCCTCCCTTTTCTTGTCCACTTCCAAGGCTTCCATCCTCTCATCCTCTGTAGGCTCAGAAGAAAGGATGCTCCTCAGTGGGGTGGGGGCTTTATCCTCACCCCAGTATGCACAACTGAATTCTGTAGCACTTTCTGCCTCAGATTCTTGGAGGGGAAAGTAACCCAGGGAAAAAACGTTCTAGGATGGGAAGTGGTGGGGCTGAGTTCAGGTCCTAGCTCTGCAACTTAGTAATCAGGTGGCTTCTGTGAGGGTCTTCAAAAGCAGATTTAGCAACCCTGTATTTGTTCTAGAATCAAATAAGATAATGAAGGTCCCAGGGCTTTGAAAACCAACAAATGCCATAAAATGTTAGATTTAATTCACCTCAATGATATAACAGTTTTGAAAATATTGAGTTTCAAGTTACTGAGGTATATCCAGGTAGACATATCCTGTAGGCAGTTGGATTGATGAGACTAATGCTTAAGAGAGAACTCTGAGCTAAAGGTGCCTGTTTGGGAGTCTTGGTTCCCAGTGTCATGTTATTAAATGAGATCCAAAAAGAGAAAATTTGTATGTTACTGACATTATTATTATTGCTGCTACTATTTTTTATTGTTAGGAAGGTGTTCCCTTACCCTTATTAATAATTGTCATGAAATTTGGAGGAATCCCATAGATAGGCATTTTTAATTTATCTTTTTAATGAATTATATTTCACAGATAAGACACTGGTGAAAAGGATCAGTCAGTAAGCCAGGTTTCCAGTTTCTCAGTCTTTTGCTTAAATTATTGGATACCAGCCCAAGACTTTCCAATTAATTAGCTTTGATGATTTATTTTAACAAGTTCAATTGGATGACAGTATAGAAATGAAGTTGTTTTTTCAGATTATTAATTAGTAGTGCCAGAGTATAAAATTATCTCAAAGCACTGATTCTTAACTTGGTGCTGTTGGCATTTGGAGTATGACAACTCGTCACTGTGTAGGACTTTCTCACATGGTGCAGGCTGTTTAATAACCCTGGCCCCACCCACAACTTGCCAGTGTGCTCCTCCAGATTTTTTTTTTTCTTTGAGACAGTGTCTCGCTTCATAGCCCTGGATAGAGTGCAGTTGTGGGATCACAGCTTGCTGCAGCGTTGAACTCCTGGGCTCAAGGGATCCTCCCACCTCAGCCTTCTGAGTAGCTGGGACTACAGGCATGTGCTACCATGCCTGGCTAATTAAAAAAAATTGGGGGGTGGGAGGCTTGGCACCTGTGGCTCAAGCGGCTAAGGCACCAGCCACATACACCTGAGCTGGTGGGTTCGAATCCAGCCCGGGCCTGCCAAACAACAATGACGGCCACAACCAAGAAATATCCGGGCGTTGTGGTGGGCGCCTGTAGTCCCAGATACTTGGGAGGTGTAGGCAGGAGACTCACTTGAGCCCAGGAGTTGGAGGTTGCTGTGAGCTGTGATGCCACGGCACTCTACCCAGGGCGACAGCTTAAGGCTCTGTCTCAAAAAAAAAAAATTTTTTTTTTGTAGAAATTGGGTCTTGCTGTGTTTCCAAGGATGATCTCAAACTCCTGGCTTCAAGTGATTCTCTTATATTGGACTCTCCAAGTGATGAGATTACAGTCATGAAGCACTATGCCCAGCTTATTCTCCACGTATATGGACAACCAAAAATGCCCCCCCTTTCCTATTTCCAAATGCCCTATAGGGAGACCTCCTCTTCTATATGCACACACTAAAACGCTTAAAGAAATAAGTTCTAATCTTACATAACATGCAGAGATTAGCTGTGATATACTCAGAGTCCTTAATTTTACACTCTCCTTACTTGAGATGATCTGGTCTCATCCCTTTGATACTTAGGAAATATGATGGCATCTGAGACTTATAGTGAATTATAATCTAGGAAAAGAATGGTAGGGGGAGACTATGGTCATTGAGGCTGTTTGGTATAATGCCTATCCTCTAGAAAATGGAGCATCTCACCGTGGCATTCACTGTTTCACTTGGTCTTCATAATAGCCTTCTGAAATAGATAAAAACCTGAGGCCAGAGGGCGGCGCCTGTGGCTCAGTCGGTAGGGCACCGGCCCCATATACCGAGGGTGGTGGGTTCAAACCCAGCCCCGGCCAAATTGCAACCAAAAAAAAGAAATAGCCGGGCATTGTGGCAGGCGCCTGTAGTCCCAGCTACTCGGGAGGCTGAGGCAAGAGAATCGCTTAAGCCCAGGAGTTGGAGGTTGCTGTGAGCTGTGTGAGGCCACGGCACTCTACCGAGGGCCATAAAGTGAGACTCTGTCTCTACAAAAAAAAAAAAAAAAACCTGAGGCCAGGAGACATAGTAACTTTCTTCTTAAGAGCACATGATAGGAAGTGGTAGAACCAGGAGTAAGGTATCTTTTGATTCTGGTCATGGGGCTTTTCTATCATAAAGCACTATCTCCAAGAAACTAGAACTTCTGGATTATTAAATCTGGTAGAACAGAATCCACAAAACAAATTGCAGCACTTAAGCTGCAAGGTTGAGGAATGGCAAGCTAAAGGGGTAAGCAGATTACTAAGGCAAAGTCAACTGAGCATGCACCACATTTATAAAGGAGTTTTTGATTACATGCTTTAATATCAGATGATGATACATTGGAAATAGACAACAAGATCCAGGAAAAGAGCCCAAACATGCAGCACTAGGGCTAGCATAGTTGTTATGTAGTTTCATATTTGAGTCAGAGCTTCCTGGTAGCAGAAGCAAAGAGAGAAATACAGTCATGCATCATTTAATGATGGAAATATATTCAGAGAAAGGCATCACGAGGCGATTTCATCATTGTGCAAAACATCATACGGTGTACTTTCACAAACCTAGATAGTATATCCCACTACACATCTAGGCCATATGGTAGAGTTTTTCAACCTTTCTTTATCTCACGGCACACTTGAACCTATAGTCAAACTTCCTCAGCCTCTTAAATTATGTTGATCAAAAAAAAAAAAGTAAAAAAAGAATATACTTACTGAGCTTTGAACTTCTTTTGAAAACAATTTAATTAATGATCTTTAAAAATTTTTGCGGCATACCTAAGATCCTCTCACAGCACACCCGTTGAAAATCACTGCTATATGGTATAGCCTCCTGCTGCCAGGCTAAAAGCTGTACCGCACGTTACTGTACTGCATACTGTAGGCAATTGTAACAGAATGGTAAGTATTTGTGTATATAAACATAGAAAAGGTACAGTAAAAATATGTTATAATCATACGGGACCACCATTGCCTATGTGGTCTGTCATTGATCAAAATATCATTATGTGGAGCATGACTGTTTCCACTGCCTTAAAGATGGGAACACAGCATTACCTGGGGGGGAAGGGAAGCTGAATTCTAAAATAAATTTCTCAAGAAGGTTTTTATATAAGGGATTCCGGTGATAGAATATATGGTATCAATGAAAGTTTATATCAGAGATTATAGTAATTATTGTGCTTTTTCTAATAGGAATAATCAAAAACAAATCAACTCATCTGAGGGCATGATGATAGCAATTCACTGAAGCCTATTCTGTGTGGGTCCAAAGTAATTTGGTTCAAGTTTACAGATTTTAGTGGTCTCACTGGATCCAGCACTAGAATTTAGAGCATCCAGAGGCACAACAACTCCTCAGGAAACTTCCATTAATAGGTGTCTCACACAGTCTGTGTTAAGATACAGTTTGAAATTATAGACTGTGACAAAGGCTTGGGGGGTTGATATTGGATAGTGCCAGGTTCTGCTACAGTAACAGCCTACAGATCTTATGGCCTAAAATAATGAAGTAGTGTATTCATACAACACTTACCACAGTTGCAACCCTCAGGGTCAGCTCCTTAATCCAGGTCTCCTTGGCTCTATCTTCCTACATCTGCCCCATCACATAGCTTCCATGGTTGGTGTAGCAGGGGAGAGAGAACATGGCGTACTGCACTTTCAGCTCTTACACACTTCTGTCTGGAAGCAACACATCACTTCTGCCCGCATTTCATTGGGCACAGCAATCACTTGGCTGTGCCTTGCTTCTCATGCACAGGGAAATCCACACCTGTACACAGAAGAAAACCAGATGGTAGGAAACATCAGTAAAGTCTACCACAGACAGGGAAGAAAGGAAATCCAAGCCAAGTGAATGGGACAGGAAAGTTACTCACAGGTGGAAAAGGTAGGGCGGGATGGAGCAGAAGGGTCTATGGGGCCGCTCTGTGGCAGGATAGATAGCATGGGGGAGCGTCAGGCAGGGATGGCTGGGTAGGAGCAGATAGAGAAACTCCGCAAAGGCCACTTTAATTGGTCTACACTGTGTAGGCCAGAGGGACCCTCTGAAGGTGTTCCAAGAGATGGGGCTGGTTTCAGCAGCTCTCTCAGCATTTTAGTGATTTTACCCCATGACTTGAAACAAAAGAAATGTTTGTTTCATATTGAAACTGACTCTTTATAACATTCTCTGCATTGCTAACTTATGAGGCTGCCTCCCACCTCTTATTGTGATCCAGAATGAAAACCAGGCACACTTTGCCTTTTCCAAACAGTGACTAATGGCGGGTCTTGGCCAGGCAGGCCCAGCATATTTTTCACTCTGCTCTGGGCTTCCCACCAAGTCTTTCACAGTGGCACAGCCAGAGCCGTTAGGGATGCCTGTGCCTAGCACTTCCTACCTCATCATCCATCACCACAGCACCCCTCTCCAGCCACCTCCTTTTTAATAGGTTTAATTATTACTTCCTCTACTTCATGGCACAATTAATCTTTCCCACTGCCTCAGGATTTACAGCTGCACAGGCCCAGGGAATTCTGAGCTATTCACCTGCAGTCTTGGTCTTTATCCCAGGGAAATAGGAAGTGGGGCTATGTATGAAAGCAGTGGAATATTCCTGGGTTCTTGAGGGCGCCAGGCTGCCTCCTTTTCACTGCTCATTCAGTCCAAGCCTTAGGGCTCTGTTCCCATTCATCCGAAAGAGGAGTCTGGAGGGGTGGGGCCAAGTAATTAGGACATATTTCTCTACATTTGGAGAAATGTATGTATTATAAATAAATAATACATTTAGTCTATAAAATGCGGGCTCTATAAAATAACCATATTTTATTTCCTGCCAAAAGGTAGGTAGTTTCCACTGGAGTGTGGTTGTGAGAGGGAGGAGCAGTGTATAGGGATTTTTCAACTTTGTTATAGCAGGCTCCTTAGAATTGAGATAGAAGGAAAGGGCAATTGGGATCTGGGACAGAATGCCACTGAACTCTTCAGTGTCACTGAAGATATCCTCAACTGCTATTGAAGCAAAAGAAGATAACAGGCTCATAACTTCACTTACCCTTTGGAGGAGCAGGCACAGCCTGTGTGGGTTTAGTAGAAAAAGTAGATGTAATTAAGTTAAAGAATGGCAGAATAGATGTGTGATGGCCTAAGAGTTCTCCAGAGGTGACACCCACACAGATTAAATCTGCTTCCTCTTACTACATTCCTGAGTCCTTAGGGTTTTCTGTTCTCTAAAGTATGCTTCTTGTCTCTCTATCTACAAACTTAGCCAGGCCATCAATCTGTTCATATACAACTGCCACTAGCTTGGTTTGCCACAGCATATACTAATGTTAATAGAGAAGAAAGAGGCACAGAATCATGTCTCCCTTTTATTAGAGGGCATTCTAGCTAAGGAGAGTGGGTGAAAGAGCCTGGACTCCTGAGACAGAAAGTCTTAGTTCTGGTACCAATGCTACTGCTTAGAGTCGTGTGGGCCTGAGTGAGCTCTTGAACCTTTGGGTCTCTGAGACCACAGTATCAACCTTGCAAGATTGTTCTGAGGCATGAATAAGATCATGGAGCTGAAAGCCAGGCACAGAGAAGTTATCAAGAAAAGCTTATCTGTCAGAAAGAGGCTTATGACTGAAGTCAAATGACACGTTATTTTGGAACTACCTGTGTTAAAAAATATCTATACTTTTGCTGTCCTCCACTGGCAAACACAATGGAGATATGTCACCAGGTACATAGTCACCTGCAAATGTGTTAGATAAGATGTCCAATTGGTTGCACTTTTAACGTAGCACTTTGCTCTTTTGCTTCCATTCCAGCCGTCTGTTTACTAATCAAATCTGTCCCCTCCTTCGCACCCCCACACTTGAGATACTTCAGATACAGTGTAGAATCAAATGTGAAACTTGAGAGGGAGAGGCTTCTGGGAACCTACAGATGAAGAGGGTCAGAATAATGGGTCCTCTGAAGAACCTGGGGGCACTTCTACCAAACAGGAGGAGGAGGATTGGGAGGAAGAAACAGCACCCTTCCTGTGATGCGGGTTTTCTCAGCTGTGCTTTTATTTGTGCATTTATTAGAGTGACAAAATATCACTCTATCCTTTAAGATTGTTTGAAATGAAAGGTACAAATCAAAGCAATGGGACAAAGTACTGTCCCACTGATGTCAGTCTACACACTTCCTCCCAGCCTGCAGAAGGATGTGGAAGCTGGTATAGCTATAGAGGCTGGTGACCAGCCGGTTTCTCTCTCAATTCAGGTCCCAGAGACAGAAAGCAGGACTTAAATGTCCACGTCAGGACTACAAGGAAGAGTTTCCAAAAGGCTACAGAAGAATATGCAATGAAAATGGAAATTTTTACAAATGCACACAGATAGAGAGATTAGTATTAGGAACTCCCTTCTACTTATAACTTAGTTGTCAACATCATGCTAGTCTTGTCATCTATTTTCATAAACATACACACACACACTGGATTATTTTTAAAGCAAATCATAGACACCATAAACGCTTCCATATGGTTTTCTACCTGATGAGAACTTTATAAAGAATAGCTACTGTCCCGGGTCACACCTAGTGAGACTAACAACAGTTACTTCATGTCTCCAGCTTATTTTGAAAGGCGATGGACTGAGAACTGCTAAGGGCACACCGGTCTGCGAGTCCTCACGTCAGCTTTGAACCATTCACTTAGATCTTCTCACCAGGCCTTGGACACACTCTCTAAATACTGGTCATCCTGTGCTTAGATACCATGTTATAGTTTACAAAGCCTATTGGTACATACTATTATGTTTCCCATGCCGTTTCTTTGAGATGTGAGAGGGCCTTTTCCATTTCCCAAATCCTAGGTTTCCTCTGAGAATATCTGGGGATTTGGCTAGGATGGAGCAGAACTCAAACTTTTTTAAAGCAGAGGGGAAGAATAGATGAGCTCTTAAGTCCCAGTTGGGTTGTGCACTATTATTAATCATAACAGTATTTTCAGTAAATGAGAAGGACGCTTTCATTGTTTGTGGAAGTACACTGAGGACTTACTTTAAGAGAATTCACAGGAGAAAAGGGAGCCGGAAGTCACTGCTAAGATGCTGAATGTTCTAGTTTTAGTAGTTTTTCTATTCATGCCTCCCTAGGTCTTTGCTTGTAATGGCTAATAATGAAAGCACAATGTATTGAGCACTTACTTTGTCCCAGGCACTAATGCTAGTTTCTGCTAAGCACGATCCCATTGGACCTCACAACAGCCCTTTGAAATAGGTATTATTCTTCCCATGGCAGTGACCATTCCTGACCCATAGGTGGAGGCCTGCTGTGGCAATGTATAAATCCATAACCATGTGTCCTTTCTCCACACGCCCTCATGAGAACTCAGCTTTGTGAGGATCTTCTGCCCCATTAATCTTCATTTAATTCCCCTCCCTGCAGCACGTTGTCACCTAGCACGCCCCTGCTGACAGGCCCTCTGTAAGTCTTCATCTGAATGACGGCCCTGGAAAATCAAGCTGTGGTCTCGAAAGGGAAGGAGGATCTGCAGATTATCTCCTCAGCATGTGCAGTCACTCTGCTGGCAGCTCTCGGGGCTGCTTTTATGTTGCTTCAACAAAGGGAAAAGCTGCCGAGAGTGTGTAATGTTCCGTTCAGAATTCCCCAGGCTGGCAGCAGCCGGGACAGTAGAGACAGAGGGGACATGAAAAATTCCCAGCTCACCCACATCCATCTCCTGTTACCCTTGTCTGTGTGTGGAAGTCTTTGTTTTGAGAATCTTCCTCTGGTTCTTTATAGGCTCTTGGAAATGTAAGATGAGGAGGAAAGAAGGAGAGCAGGAGAGCGCATAGAGCAGCTGGCTGGAGATCAGATCATTTTGCCATACCCCGCAGGCAGTTTCTTTCACAAATCATTGAGCCCTGGGTAGCCATTACCATCCCAACTGCTTCCTATTAACTAGCCCAGACTCTTAAGGCCTTGAGACTAAGAGAAATAGAATTCCTTTCCTTTCTTACACTCTAAATACTGCTCATACCATTTTTACATACCATGTTATAGTTTCTAAAACATATTGATACATATGATTATGTTTCTTATACCATTTCTTTGATTATAACCTGACCTTATGAGAAAGAAAAGGCAAAAATTGCCAAAATATTTTCAATTAAAAAAATAAGAAAACAATGGCTCCAAGACATTAAATGACTATGTCAAAGACACTCAGCTGAATGAAGTGGGAGGGAGGCTTGTAAAACAGAACTTCTGACCTCATCCTGTGCCTTTTCTCTTATGCTGTGCCCTCCGAGGAGAGCCAGGTTCCTGTAGGAGGGTAGGGGGCCTAGCAAGGAGCTCTTTCCTTTGGTGGAGATGGGACATATGTGAAAACCAAGCTTAACTCTGAGCACCTTCTCTGAAGGTCTGTCAGTGCTTGCTTCTGTTATCACATTAGTACCCAAGTGATCGCATTGGCTTACAAAATCATTGCAATAAAATCCAAAAACTGTGGAGGAAAAAGATCATTGCAAAGACATCATGGTGGGAGAATATACTCTGAAGGTGATGTGGGCTTCTGCTGCTCTCCCTAGCGCTGGCTCTGTTCGTTACTATGGACTCATGGAAGGGCAGATATTTTGATCCCCATTTTAGAAATGATAAAGCTGAGGAGAGAATAAATGATTCATTTCTTTTAAGGATACATGGAAATTTAAAATGTAAAAATTTTCTTTTTAGATAAAAGTAGTTTAGGAATACATGTTAAATTCAGGTCTTTAGAACTGAAATGTTTCTGTCACTAATAATGTTTCAGCATTAAAAAGGATTCCAGATGATTGAAAAGCTTAGGTTTTCTAACCTTGAAACAGGTTCTGAAAAGCTCTGATTCTTCTAGTTGGATGCCCGTAATATCTCCAAACCCAGGGGAGTAACCAGACCCAGTACCCACGAATATTACTGGTCTTATTGTAACAGAGTCCACAAACACTTTTTTTAAAATCAAAGATTATGTGTTTATCATAGAAAAAATATTTAAATTACAGACAAGAAAAAAAGAAAAAAATCCTGCAGTTCTACCACCCAAAGATTATTAGTGTTAATGTTTAAATAAACTTTTTGCTATATGTGTATATTGATATGATATTATGATATATGATATTATGATTTTTGATATAATGTATATACACATATGATATTAAAGTTTTTATAAAATATTTTGTGACCATATAGCCCCTTAATATATTACAAGTTTCTTTCCATGTCAATATATAAATTATCTTACCATTTGTAATGTCACCATATTTATTCCACCGTATTTATCTAGTTTTAGTTTTAGGATTTACTTATTTTTAAATTATGAAATATTTTACTCATTAAAAAATATACAGAAGAGGGCGGCTCCTGTGGCTCAAAGGAGTAGGGTGCTGGCCTCATATGCCAGAAGTGGCGGGTTCAAACCCAGCCCTGGCCAAAACTGCAAAAAAAAAATACAGAAGAATTATCATAGTTTATTTAACCTCTGTCCCTTAAGAACTCCCTTTCCTGGAAGC
This sequence comes from Nycticebus coucang, assembly GCF_027406575.1. NCBI lineage: Eukaryota > Metazoa > Chordata > Mammalia > Primates > Lorisidae > Nycticebus > Nycticebus coucang. The sequence goes on from NC_069783.1 coordinate 142,444,369, forward strand.
ATATAATGATTTCAGTAACTAAATTTTACTTTGCAGTTTATAATGCACTTGCTTGTATGAAATAATAATTTCATTTGATCTTCACTACCACCCTCCAAGGCAGCATTGTTTCCTTGGTATCATGATTATTATTTTCTTCATTTTATGGATAAACCTACATAAAGCTTAGGAAGGCTAAATAATTTTCCCAACACCTCAAGTCCAGTTATTATCAGAGAGATAGCTGGGTCCCAGGGCACATCTCCCACAGGGCAGGGGAGGGAGTCAGGACCAGCACAGTGGCCCAGCGGGCCCACCCTGCACTTGCCCTCACCCTGCTCTGACTGTACCATTGATCATGTGTACTGATGGTATTTGTTTCTTGACTGTCTCCCTTTTGACCTTGCATGCTCTCTGGGGAAAGAGGCTTCTATCTACATTTCTTTCTCTACCTCTACCGCCCACCGCAGTTCTAATGTATAAGAAACATTCGTTTGCTGGGTGAGTGAGTGAATGAAGTGTGTGTGGAGGTGAGCAAAGTGTGGAGGCTGGGTTTTGACAGCTTGCTTTCTTAGCGCCTCTATTTTCAGTTCAGACATTCTAACTAGATCCCATCTTGGGTTTTTTGAATTTTTTGTTCTGCACATTTTAGTCATCTCTGCAAAGGTCACATGTTGATGTATAGAAAAGTGTATTCAAAACTAAGGACAAAGAGAAAACTGTTTGCATACTAGGTTTTCTCCACCTTTTCTAGTGGTCCCTACTCTAGCCCTGACTGGGAGGAACCAGGCTCTTCTTAAAGCCACTGTGTAGGGCGGCGCCTGTGGCTCAGTGAGTAGGGCGCCAGCCCCATATGCCGAGGGTGGTGGGTTCAAACCCAGCCCCGGCCAAACTGCAACAAAAAAATAGCCGGGCGTTGTGGCGGGCGCCTGTAGTCCCAGCTGCTCGGAAGGCTGAGGCAAGAGAATCGCGTAAGCCCAAGGGTTAAGAGGTTGCTGTGAGCCGTGTGACGCCACGGCACTCTACCCGAGGGCGGTACAGTGAGACTCTGTCTCTACCAAAAAAAAAAAAAGCCACTGTGTAAGTTACCATTATGCTAACCCTCATGTAGAACAGCTTTACAATTATGATATTTATATATCTCATTTTGAACTGCTTATTAAAACAACTGCTAAGCTTAGCAGCTACAGCAGAGTTGGTGAGAATTGTCTGAAGCACTATTGTTGTGATTATAAAAGCAGTATAGCAGTATTACAAAAATTTTAGAACAGAAATCATTAAAATCATGTCACCTAACAAGGCAACTATTTTTAGTTTTGCATTATCCCCTCCAGATCTTGTCCATATGCACATATTTATTTTCCTGGTTGTTGTCAAAGGAAACATGCAGCATTGTTTCCTGCTTTTTCCCCTTAACCTGACTATATCTTTCCCATTTTTCTGCATAGACTTCACAATTATCTTTTTAATGACTGCATAATCTTCGACTGAATTGATACACCAAAACGTACTTATCCAGTCCCCTAGTGTTTGGCGTTTAAGATGTTCCTGATTTTCCACTAGTCCATAATGCTGCAGTGAAGATTATCATATATACCTTTATGCAAGCTTTTATGTTTGTCAAATTATATCCTTAGGATACTTTCCTTTAGGTAAAATTGCTGGGTCAGAGTAGAAGCATGTTTGTGGGTCTTGCCATGACACTGTGGAAAGGTTGCCCCTGTTTATTTCTCCAAGCAGTTGATATGTTTACCAATTTCAGGGCAACCTCATTAGTATAGGGATTGTGTTTGAATTTTTTTTTTTTGCTAATTTAGTAGACATAAAATGGTACTTCAGGGTTGTTTTATTTTGCATTTCATTGATTATTAAAGAAAATTAGCATGTTCCCCTGTGGTTACTCTTTGTGTTTCTTTGCATGTGAGTTTTCTGCTAGCACTTACTGTTCCTCGTTGCTTACTTTAGTTAATTGGGATCTTGATTTTTTTTAATTAAACTGAATGAAACCTTTATACGCAATAACTATTGAATTTTTTCATGTGTTTCATATGTTTTCCAGTGTTGTGTTTGCCTTTTAATTTTAGATAGATATTTGTAGTACAAAATTTCTTATTTTTGTAATCAAATCTGTCAGTGTTTTCTCCTTTTGCTTCAAAGCTTAGAAAGCTATCCTCCCTCTGGAGAAAGGATAAATATTTAATTCTACCTTCTGTTATTTTAAATTCTTTAATTCATCTGGATTACACTTTACTATAAATGGAGTTGCAAATTACATTTCTTTTAAAGTTGCTAGTCAGTTATTCCAATTTTATCCTGTTCTTCCATTCTCAGGAATTATACACCAGATGAAAGGTGATTATGACACTGCACTGAAACTCCACAAGACCCACCTGTGCATCGCCCAGGAGCTGAGTGATTATGCAGCCCAGGGCCGTGCCTATGGGAATATGGGCAATGCCTACAATGCTCTGGGCATGTATGACCAGGCAGTCAAGTACCACCGACAGGAGCTGCAGATCTCCATGGAAGTGAACGACCGTGCCTCACAGGCCTCCACACATGGGAACCTTGCTGTGGCCTACCAGGCTCTGGGGGCCCATGACAGGGCCCTGCAACACTATCAGAACCACCTGAACATTGCCCGGGAGCTGCGAGACATCCAGAGCGAGGCTCGAGCACTCAGCAACCTGGGTAACTTCCACTGTTCTCGGGCAGAGTATGTCCAGGCTGCCCCCTATTATGAACAGTACCTCCGGCTTGCTCCTGATCTTCAAGACATGGAAGGAGAAGGGAAGGTCTGCCACAATCTCGGCTATGCCCATTACTGCCTTGGAAATTACCAGGAGGCGGTGAAGTACTATGAGCAGGATCTGGCACTGGCCAAAGACCTTCACGACAAATTGAGCCAAGCAAAAGCCTACTGTAACTTGGGCCTAGCATTCAAGGCTCTGTTGAATTTCAGTAAAGCTGAAGAGTGTCAAAAGTACCTACTGTCTCTAGCCCAGTCCCTGAATAATTCCCAGGCTAAATTTCGAGCCCTAGGGAACCTAGGTGATATATTCATCTGTAAAAAAGATATAAATGGTGCAATAAAATTCTACGAGCAGCAGCTGGGCTTAGCTCATCAGGTAAAGGACAGAAGACTGGAGGCCAGTGCGTATGCAGCCCTAGGCACTGCATACCGAATGATCCAGAAGTATGACAAAGCCTTGGGTTATCATACGCAGGAACTGGAGGTATATCAGGAGCTGAACGACTTGCCAGGGGAGTGCAGAGCTCATGGGCACCTGGCTGCTGTCTACATGGCCCTTGGGAAATACACAATGGCATTCAAGTGTTATGAAGAGCAGCTGGATCTAGGGCAGAAGCTGAAGGATCCGAGTCTAGAGGCCCAGGTCTATGGCAACATGGGCATCACAAAGATGAACATGAATGTGATGGAAGAAGCCATTGGCTACTTTGAGCAGCAGCTGGCCATGCTGCAGCAGCTGAGTGGAAATGAGTCCGTGCTTGACAGGGGCCGGGCCTATGGAAACCTGGGGGATTGCTACGAAGCCCTGGGTGACTATGAGGAAGCTATCAAATACTATGAACAGTATTTATCTGTTGCTCAGAGTCTAAATCGCATGCAGGACCAAGCCAAGGCTTACCGGGGTCTAGGAAATGGACACAGGTAAAAATGACCAAGGATTTTTTTTTTGATTGATAGTTCTGCACAAATTGCAGTTGGCAACTTCATGTTTGCATGGCAGTTTATTAACCCCCACAATTCTTTCAACTAAGCAGGTGATATTATTCCCCTTATGCTATGAAGGAAGAAACTAAAGCCCAGAGAGGTCAGATTAAGACCTAAGATACACAGCTTAAAAGGGACATCTGAGAGTCAAGCCGAGGGCTCTCTGACTCCAAATGCAATGCCTGTGAACAGCATTATAATGAGCAGGTTAACAGAGGTGCTAGGGATGGGAAAGGTGAATGAATCACTTCCTCAGATCTTTTCTGAATGCCTCCCACATTATATGAATGTGTTTATTAATATAACATATGTACCCATAGGTGTTGCTTTTAAGAAAATTCACCTGATAGTAGTGAGGGATGAATAAACACGCACTAGGTAGGTAGGTACCATGCATCACTCTAGGCACCGTGCATAAATATCTTACTTATAGTTACAGCTGTTTTGTACTCCTGTACATCTGTTATCATCTGCTGTGGGATGTGGGATTTACTATCACCTAAAACTGAGGCACACAGAAAGGAATTCACATGCCCCACACAACTGCTTTGGTCTGCTGCCAAGATCCATGTTGCTTCTGTTCTTACCATGTCATCTCTTAGTAGCACAAAAAGATGCACTGTTGGCCAAGCTGAAGCTTTCCTCCTGTATGTGGGGAACCCAAGAAGGTGTCTGTGTCTGCAGAATATATGGCCCCCACCAGATAGGCAGGGGATTAAGGCTCCCGGAGTGGAGGAAGGGCAAGGGTCAAACTAAATCTTCACCCACAGAGTGCTCTGAGAAGCTCAGGGTGAAGGATTTATAGCCACTGTAAAGAGATTTCTAAAACATAGTGTAAGCAGTAGTGGAAATTGGGAGGCCCAAAGAACCAAACAGTTCACTTGCTATCATTGTGCCTATTAATATATTTTATGTTTCCTCTGGGGTGTATATCCCATTGAATCTCAAGCTCTTGGGAAGGTCACTAAGGGATGACTTTTGAATTGCTTTCCAGATTATGAAATTCCTCTGCATCTCACTCTAAGGGCACATGATAGGTTTTAGCTAGAAGAGGAGTTAAGAGCTTCTATAGTAAGTGACAGTGACAAATGCTTTTCATTTTCTCAGGGGCTTTAGAATGTCTGCACCTGCACAAAATAATATCATTGCTTTTCTGTCTACTTCCCCACAGGGCAATGGGGAGCTTGCAGCAAGCCCTTGTGTGCTTTGAAAAGAGGCTTGTGGTTGCCCATGAGCTCGGGGAGGCCTTCAATAAAGCCCAGGCCTATGGAGAGCTGGGAAGTCTGCACAGCCAATTAGGGAATTACGAACAAGCCATTTCCTGTCTTGAACGCCAGCTGAACATTGCTAGAGAGATGAAAGACCGAGCCCTGGAGAGTGATGCAGCCTGTGGTCTAGGGGGCGTTTACCAGCAAATGGGGGAGTATGACACTGCCCTGCAGTACCACCAGCTTGATCTTCAGATAGCGGAGGAAACCAACAACCCCACATGCCAGGGCCGAGCCTATGGGAACCTGGGCCTGACTTATGAATCCCTGGGCACCTTCGAGAGGGCTGTGGTCTATCAAGAACAGCACTTGAGCATTGCTGCACAGATGAACGACTTGGTGGCCAAGACAGTGTCATATAGTAGCCTCGGAAGGACCCATCATGCCTTGCAGAACTATTCCCAGGCAGTCATGTACTTACAGGAAGGTAGGTGAAAGATCTATTGTGATCTCTTGATCTACTTGAGCTCAAGTACAGAGTCAGAAACTAAGACTCAGAGGGAAGTATGCCCAGTATGAGTATGCACTCCTCTGTGTGGAACGAGGGGCTCAGACCACATTGTAAATTCAGATCCAGACCTACAGTGTCCCTCATCAGATGTCCCTTGATAGTACTAAGATGTTTCATTGTCCAGACTACCTTACCCTGTTATCTCTGGATCCAGATTGTCCTGTTCTCTCAGTGACAGCATCGACTGCTCACCAGCTTCCCAAGGAGCTAAAACCCTCCCCGGTTTTCAAATCCCTGTCTAGAGTGAATAACACATTTTCCCACAAGTTGAACCAAGTGAGATTTTCTTCTCTAAAATTCTAAGGGTCTGAATCACAGGAAAATGATCATCTTCTCCAAGTTTTATTATCCATCTAGAAAACATCTAAACTATCAAAACTATATAGAAGTCAGTTCGGACACGGCAGCTGAGGTCTGACCCAGCAGGATCAGTCTGTGGGTACCAGGCTTCCTTCCCAGTGTTTATTAGCACAGTGCACGGGCTGGTGCCGCGCTAGGGTCTTGTTCCATGCAGGTCTGGAAACTGGAACCTGGCCATCAGGTCCCAGGCAGTGTCCTGAGCACGGTTAGTCCTTGGACTCTTCCTTCCTCCCAAAGCACAAGGCTCCCAGCAGTGCGTTTGCCCTCCGCGTCTTTACACTGGCATGAAAGCCCTTTCTCTCTCTCACAGGCACGCTACATCCTCTCACCCTAGAAAGGAAAAAGAACAAATGTGCTCTCTGCTCACTAGTAAAAGGAAACAGTTGCTGACTTTAAGCAAAACTCTCATTTATAGTTAGCATATGTAGTTTATTTAATCTGATTTAATTCTCACAATAAATAACTTTGAGAGGTGTATCTTTTTATTCTTATTTTTGTAACTAGTTCAGGAGGAAGGCTCAGCCTGGGTTTTCTGACCCAGGAACTACATCCTGTCTGGAGTGTCTAACCTGGCAAGAGAAAGCAGGGTTGGGCAGTTGTATCCCTCGTTACTCCTGAGCCCCAGTGATGAAGCCTGGAGGGAGGGGACCAGGAAGCAAAGTGGGGAATGGGCAAGGGGATGCTAGTTTGCTGCTCTCCTTTGCAAGGCACAGGGACTGTGCTGACTTGCAGGCTGGAGGTTACTAAGGGGCTGGAAGCTATCTCCTAGACTTTATTTGGTTCCCACTCTATCCAGGCGGGGCTCTGCCCCAGTGTGTTAAATGGGAATGTTGACTTTCGATTTCCTGAAACTTGACTGTGGTAAAATTCCGACAGACTAGGAACAATTCTCAGTTGAATTTGTGAAAACTATTAAATTCAGGCCCAGTATATGACAACTTTTCAGCTGTGTTCTTTTTGCACTTCCCGAAATACCGTTTCCATGAAACAGCTGGTTTGCCTGCGACATTGTAACATAATTCTATCTTTATGGGAAGTGCTCAAGTTCATTTTTATTGTTCCTTGTAATTTTTCAGTCTTGTGGAGATCTAAAAACTCTGATTTGTAGCATCTCTGTAGTGTCTATTTCATGGATGCATCACTAGCGAGCCTGTAACTGATGCCTTCCTTCGTGGGCCAGACCAGAAGCCTGTTTTCATGAACTCTAAGCTGGTATAGGTGCCGGACACCTGGAAGGTGCTTTCTGAGTGCTCTGAGTTGGGTCTGTAGCCTCTTGCAATGAGGGACTGGTTCAGTTGGAAACTACCCCAGGTTCTCTCTCTCCCAGCTTTCCTAGGGGAAGGGGCTACAGAAAGCATTGCCTTGGGCAGTAAAATCTCACAGGTGGGCATGGTCTGAGTCTTTTGAACAAGCTTTCCAGATGATATGGATGGACACCTTCTCATTAAAGCTGCTGGTTTAGGGCGGTGCCTGTGACTCAAAGGAGTAGGGTGCTGGCTCCATTATGCCAGAGGTGGTGGGTTCAAGCCTGGCCCTGGCCAAAAAAAAAAAAAAAAGAAAGAAAGAAAACCGCTGGTTTAATCCAGCCTTTTCTCTCTTTGCAAATGAAGAAGGGAACCTGGAACAATTTAGTGACTTTTAGGATAATGTAACCAGTCCCTGGCTAACTAGGGTCCAGGAGACCCAGATGAGAGGCTCAGATTCCTAAGAAGAAAAAGGAAGTAGAAGCTGGGCAGGACAGATACCATGGGCTTGTAACTCTTCATTATTGAACCCAGAGAGTGTCCCACATGCTGGGGATACAACATGAACAAAGCAAAGTCCCTGTGTTCACAGAACATGCTTTATGAGGGGAGCCTCAGTGAATTTTACTTCTGACTCAGTGACCTCGACCCGGCAGGGACATCTGTATTGAAGAATTAATGCGATTAGCTTGTTGTAGGTTTAAATAACCAGTACCCTCCTGGGTTTCTCCCAAGAACCCTCTTCTTTCATGCGTGTTCCTATTCTGTGAGTTATTTAAAATTATGAATTATTGGTGTACTGATAGTACCAGCTACTCTGGAGACAGAGGCACGAGGATCGCTTAAGATCAGGAGCTCAAGACTAGCCTGGGCAACATAGTGAGACCCTCCATCTCAAAAAAAAAAAAAAAAAAAAGAGCTATTTGTAGATTTGTTTGTTGTTGCTCAATGACATGACTTAAACTTAAAATATTGTTTCTAAGCTTTCTGAATTATGCGCATTTTGAAATGTATATTTTATGAACTTGAACCTGAGTATCACTTTTCTCAACTGACTCAGTTCCCTTTCAAAAGTCTGAAATTGCACAGTCCCAACATGATCAGAGGCAGTCTGCCATGCACCTGAATTAGATTAGAAGGAAGGCCTTCTTTTGTGCGGGCATTTGTACTGTGCTGTGGGATCCTTTGTGATGTCTCTGCAGAAGCTCTCTTCTGTGTACAGTGAGCAGGATAATGAGGACAAAGTGATTCTGAGAACTGCTTAGTGACCAATACAATAAATGATTGCCCTCAGATTTGGCTCTCATAAAGCCCTGGAGGTTGCTGGTGTCCTGAAACCCAGAAGCTTGCTGTGAGTAAGTGACCCAAACTGCAGGTGCCTATCTGAAGGCCCTTAAAATGAGGGCAGCCTCATTTAAGGCTTTTGACTTGCAATAGCACTTGTTTTGCAACCCCACTGAGGTGCATCAAAGTCTCAGACTTAAAGGAAAAACAGATTGGACGTGAAATTTGTCAGTAGCATCAGTAACAGGAGTAACAGAAGGCAGGGTCAGGCTGTGTATGCAATCTGCTTTTAGGAGAACATCATATGTGTCTCCCCTCATCTCTGATTAGATCCTATGCACGCGAGGTAGGAAAAAGTATTATCTTGGCTTCTGCATTTTACAGTCAGGAAGAGCTTTCTCAGCCAGGGAAATTTGACGAATCAGTCAGATAAGTGTATCAGCCAGGAGTTTTCATTTGCAAAGCTAAGATTTCACATCTGGGAGGGCGGCCAGGTTAGGGTTCATTTGTTTCAGTGGTTCTGCCTGCCCTGCAGACCTGTCTCCTGCTGATAGCCATCACCTAAGCTCTTGCTGGGGCATCTTGAAGTGTCCTGGAAATGTCACTACCAGCACTGAATTTGAAGAGAATGCTTACTCTGCTGTGGCAGATTCAGCTCTTGTCCTGCCTTTTATCTGTCTTTGTTGTTAACCTTCGTTACATACACCAGAAGCAAGTTACCCTCTGGGACTCCTTGGGAGAGTGGAATTATCTGTCTTCTGTGTTTCCTTAAATTTCTCTGTCTGGTTTCAGGTTTAAGGTTAGCTGAGCAATTGGGCCGAAGAGAAGATGAGGCAAAAATTCGCCATGGTCTTGGCCTGTCCCTTTGGGCTAGTGGAAACCTGGAGGAGGCCCAACACCAGGTGAGCAGGAGAAACCCTGACACAAGTGGATTTTGTTTCCAGAAGCATGGAAGACCTGGGGATTACTGTCCTAGTAGTGATGACATTTGCCAGAGGTGCTGACCTGTACTGTTGAGTTAATGTGTAGGATTTCTAGCCTGTCCCAACTCAGAAGTGTTTTCTTGCTCAATTGTGTGATAGACTTCTCAGTAATTTCTTTGGAATTCTTGTTGTATGTGCTGTTGCTCCTCATTAAACTTGAATATGAAATCATAATCATTTCAAAACAGAAGTATTACAAAAGAATTCCTAACTATGGATTTAATGTCTTTGTAGGTTTCTAGATATATAGATATGATTTCTCTCTCTCATTCTGTCATGATAAGTCTATGTTTCTCCGTTTGTACTGATGGTGGAAGAGAAGTCCGCTGTGGTGCTGGCTCTGGAGATGAGAAAGGTCCCTGGAGCTGTGGGCTTCCTCTGTTAGGTAGGAGGAGTAGTGAGGTGGCTGCATCTGAGACCACACGCGTGAGATGGCCAGGGGAGGTGTGCGAGGCAAAGGAGGAACAAGGATAAGATCCCAAGCCTCCTGTCCACAGTGTTCATGAGAGACGAGGACGTGATGCGACAGTTTGTGCCAAAGCATTCCAGAATGTTAGGGTATTTTATTGTACTCTTAAACCTATTCAAGGCCGTTTAAAGAATTAATTCTCTAGTTTCCTGGTTGCAAAAATTAAACCTTGTACTGATATAGTGAATTTGCAATTTTCAGAGTATTTTCCACTCACTGAATTTATTCCTCAGAATAACCCTGTGAGGTAGAGTTCTTCATAGAAAGAAAGAAACTGAGGCTCCAACTCTTGCCAAAAGTCACACAGCAAATTAGCAGCAGAGTTAGGAACACATTCTTCTCTCTTGGCTCTCTGCTGCTCTAAATCTTTTAGTCTTAGAATTATTTTTTTTTTTGAGTTTAGATACATTTAAAATTTGATCCTATGTTTCTAACATATAATTATCAGAGTCAGAAAAGTCTTGCAGTCTTAGTGTTAGAGAAGCCCGTTAGAACAACAGGGCATTGTCTCTGTTAGGAATGTCAAGTTTCTAGTCCCTGGTGTGTCCATGTGAGCAGGTGTGACTCCTTGGAAGCTTGTCCAGTGAAGACCTGACCGTGGGGCAATGCAGTAGAGGGCAGTGCTTGATTCGGCTCTGTAGCACTGAACCACCTGCAAAAAACCATCTCCTCCTGACAGTGTGGTGCTCTCTTCTCCATACCTGAGGAGCCGTTTCCAGCATACCTGTTTCCACTCCTATCTCTCCTGAGGCATGCATGTGGTGAATTATGGTTGCCTGATAACAAGAGGAGAGGTTTTTTGTTCTACTAAAAATCAGCACTTAGTTGGATTAATAGCTGATTCTTTTTTACATTCTTCAAACTATAAATTTATAATCCCTATGTTTTAGATCCCCTTTATATATCAATAATTGATTATATAAATTACAATTTCCTGGGTATGATCTGATGCTTTTTCAGGTCCACAGGACCTACCTGGAAATAAAGATTCACCCTTTTGAACCTTTAAAAATGTTTAGATTGTATACCAAGACATGAGCAATGGATGATGTTTTTCATCCCTACTTAACAGCTTTACAGGGCATCGGCCTTGTTTGAAACAATCCGGCATGAGGCGCAGCTGAGCACTGATTACAAACTGTCCCTCTTTGACCTGCAGACGTCGTCCTACCAGGCCTTGCAGCGGGTGCTTGTCAGCCTAGGTGAGACTGCATGGGGTTCCTGTTAGGGTATGTGCATTTGCTGCCCTTACATCCAGGGCGTTTAGTGACCACCATGACAAAACATGATAGGTTGTCACAACAGTCTGTAAAGCCACAACACAACCAGCCATTGAACATCCACTCATTTCTTCAAAACAGATTGGTAGAGCACCTACTTTGTGCTGAGTGCCAGCCCTGGGGATTTACAGTCAATTAGACCTAGTTCCTGACCTCAAGGAGCTCTTAGCCTGTCAACAGACATAAGTCATTGAGTCTAGAACAGTGTGATTGGCACTCGGATGGAGTAAACTCAGATGCTGTACGAAGTTGCTTGGCTGGCAGGCCCAGGAGCCAGAGAAGGTATCCCTGTGACAGGTGACTTTCCCCTGGGCTCCCTCTCACTGCTGACACCTAGTTCAAGCATCCGACCTTACGGGAAGTACCTGAGAAGACCCTTGGCCTCCTCTCTATTTCCTTAGCCACTCACCTTTCCATGTTTTTGCCATCTGGGTCTGCCTGCCAGACTGTGACAGCGATAATTTTCCCAAGCCTGTGTGCCCCATTGCAACTGAATAGCACACATCTTTCCTCACCTGGGCTGTCACAGCCAGCCCTTTCCAGCTCCCCTGTCACGTGGGAGATATTTGCTGGAACTAACAAAGTCTTTGAACTTGGATGTCGAGGCCTTTTCAATAACCTGTCCTTTGCTGTATATATAGGAATTCTCAAGTTTCCTCTTTAAAAATGTATTTATTAAATATGTTCATTGCCTGGAATTACAATTTATCTGTTATAAATCACAGTGTTAGGTCTGTCTAGCATTTTGAGGCTGATTTTCCAGTGTGCACCAAAATTGCCCCTGCTGTTCCAGTTAATAACTTAATAGAATAAAAGAAGACATTTGCATACGCACATGTAAATCTCCACTTTTACTGATAGCACAACCACAGGTAGTAAGGCATCCTTGAAGTGCTCTCAGAGCTGCAGCATCTGATCTCCTATTTTTGCCTGCTCTTTCTGGACCCTAGTTCCAGCAACTATTCCATATTTATATTTATGACACAAGTAAATCCGCTGTATTGCATTCCTTCAGTATGTATAAACAATCCTAACTTGAAAGTTTGTTGCTTTATGTTTTTCTGTGCCTTCAAATTGGTGCATTAGCTTTTAAAGTAGATTATAGACCAGTTTCTTAAAGGAAGTAGGATTAGAAATTGGATTGAAAGGCTGAAGAAAAGCTTGAAAGAGAGAAGCAATTTTAAAGAAATAGGACTTAAGAGGTTTAAACCCTTTGCCCATGGGGATGAGGAGAGAAGTATATGGAAGCCCAGAATGGAATAAGCTATCAGATCCAACAGTAAAAATACCACCTGTTATACATGTGGTGCTTTAAATAATTTACCAGGCATCTTTACATGCAGGGCCTCTTTTAATCTTTACCAGTCCTTCCCATTAAGATAGGCAGGATGGCTATTAGAATCTCTGTTTTGAGACAGGTCAGGGAAAGGGGAGAAGGGCACACTCAGGAGAGGGACCTCCATGCATCAAGGGGGGAGGTCTGATTTGGGGGAAGTGGGCGGATTGGGTTGGACGATGTGATGCGTAGAGGGACTGCAATGAGGAAAGAGAGAGACGGCTGGGAGACATGTCTTCTAGTTCTTATTTGCTAATATCCAATCAGAGTCGAAGTTGAGCAGGGAAATCAGAAGATAGCCAGAGTACAAAGACCAGGTCCAGAGAACCAAGTGAACAGGGCACGAGCTGTCAGAAGCTAGGTCAGAGAACAACTCATAATGTGGAGCAGAGAATTGCAAAGCTGAGGGCAGTGTCACTGGAACTGGACCAGCTCTCTTTTTACTGGCTGCAAGACCGAGGAATGTCTGATGGCTTCAGGTAGGATAGAATCAGTCACACTGAATCTAAAAACATGGGATTTTATAAAAGTGGACACCGCACCCACGATCTGAAGCAGGGAGTTGAGTTTGAAGCAATGTGACTAAGTTTTTGTCACGTATTGGGAGGGAGAGACAGTGAGGTTTCTACCCTGGATCTGACGGCCTTCTCTGAGTAAACATGCTCACGGTTGACTCCTTGGCCTATCCCCTTGTCTCCTAGGCCATCATGACGAAGCTCTGGCTGTGGCGGAAAGAGGACGGACAAGGGCATTTGCTGATCTTCTGGTGGAACGACAAACAGGACAACAGGACTCAGACCCCTACTCCCCAGTCACTATTGACCAGATCTTAGAGATGGTTAATGGGCAGAGGGGACTAGTGCTTTACTATTCCCTGGCTGCAGGCTACCTGTATAGCTGGCTGCTTGCCCCAGGGGCAGGTAAGATCTCTTTCTGTGGGAACAGGACAGTTAAAACACTGGACCTATGATGGGCTAATGAATAGAGGTGAAAGAGGTACATTATCCTGTATCGGGCTAAAGAGCTCATGTCAGATTTCAGCGACACCTCAGTGGTGGGGAATAGCCAATGGTGGTTTATTCAAAAAGACAATCCAACTTTCTCATTCTCCTGCTGTTGAACATGAAAGTATTTATCAAGGAAGACTAAGAACAGGAGGATTCATTTCACTGGCACCCGTTTTTGTAGGTAGCTGTTGCTCATTATAAAGAGATGACTAGTCGTTCTAACAAACTTTCTAGATATGTTTAATAATCATGGCCCTTTGTTGTTGTAAAGTTAAAGATACTGAAATGATAACAGCAACTCTATCACAGAATATAGATAAATCTTATGCTTGAATTTTTTGAATTTAACAGAACCCATTTTTAACTGGTTCTATTTATAAATCTATTTCAGAAGTAAAAATCCCCTCTGATTAAATCAGCATTAAATGTTCAGGCTGTAGCAGTTTCTCTAAATACAGAAACACTATTTAGCTGTTAGGGCCATATTTTTTGCATAATAAAATGCTGATGCCTTTACCATGTTGGAGACACACCAGATCCAATTAGAGTTTATTGACTGGAGAAGTGGATCTTATAATTGGGAATCTTGAAGAATGGTCTTCTTGAATATCTGTAAGGTAATTTCAAAACTTTAACTGCTAGGGGAAATTGATAAGGTTTTCCTCATAATGTTTCTATTGCTTTGATTTAAAAAGAAAAAAAGATGATGGCTGGATAACAGCTCCAAGATGCTTTTTGGGTTCTGAGCATTTGTGCCTATACATTCTATGCTGTGGCATTCTTTTTCTTTTTTTTTTTTTTGAGTCAGGGTTTTAGTATGTCGCCCTCACTAGAATGCCATGGTGTCACAGCTCACAACAACCTCGAACTCTTGGGCTTAAGCAATTCTCTTTGCCTTAACCTCCCAAGTAGCTGGGACTACAGGCGCCTACTGCAACGCCCGGCTATTTTTTTGTTGTAGTTGTCATTGTTGTTTGGCAGGCCCAGGCCGGGTTCAAACCCGCCAACCTCAGTGTATGTGGCCGGCACCCTAGCCGCTGAGCTACAAGCACTGAGCCATTATTTTTCATAATCTTTTCCCTTTAGTTACACGTTCTTTATGGGCTTTCCACAGAAAACATCCTTACCTCTCACCTTTTTTATGCTGAAGGTCTTAAGTTGTGATTTTCATGGCAACTTTGTGAATGGATATTGGCTACCGTGGAACCCTGGTGTATTCCAGCTCCCAGAGTGACACAAACACTGTGTGGGCAAGATAGATAACTGGGAGATATCGAGCTCTTTCTGTCTGGGGTTGTTACCTTTGAGGGATATTATTTAACAGGTGGTATATCCAAAGCCTTGTAATAATGAGGCTCCTATTGTTTCTTTTCTGTTCCTTTTTGCTCTTAATGAGGCTCTGAGGCTTTCAGTGGGGCCTCTAATCCAATCAGAGAGGACCAGCACTTCCCAGAGCTGACACGCCTCATTACCATTTGAGAATATGTCCTATTTATTGCCAGAAAACCATGGTGGCTTGCCTCAGTTTCATGCAGCCATTATTTTTTTGCTCCTTTAATATATTAATAACCATTGACCAGTTAGTCTTACTTAAAAATGGCTTAAGATGTTTTGTTCTGACCTTTATACAATACACTTACTGTGATTTGCTTTTGTGAAATGAAGTCTTTTGTACCACAATTTCCACATGGTCAATGATATTTTTGCTTGGGATTTTGGTCTTTGCAGAAAATATACCTTGACATAGTCATGCCCTAGTCTTGAAAGGAGACTTTCCCTAGTTGGTGCTTCTAAGAAGCGTCTCTTTTGAAATAAATATGAAGTAGTCATAATTCCAAGAGCGTCTGAAAATCTCATCAAAAGCAAAAACTGTATTTTGAATTCCCTAGTTTCAGGCACCAAACCTAATGTTAAAAGCTATAAGAAAAGCACTGACTAAAATAGAGAAGCCCTCTTGAGACCTTGGATTTCAGGATTTCTTCATGTGGTTTGCAGGATAACGTACTTGTCAGACAACTCACATAGCTTCAGTATTTCTGTCTCCTACCTTTGACTTCTCCCTCCTCCCATCGAATCATGTATAAATGTTGGCTGTGCCTGTCTTGCTTCAGGAATTCTGAAGTTTCATGAACACTACCTGGGGGATAGTACAGTGGACAACTCCAGTGACTTCCAGGTTGGGAGCAGTGCAGCCCTTCCAATAGCAACCAGCTCGGCCCTAGAGCAGCACATTGCCAGTGTCCAGGAGGCCTTGGGAGTGGAGTCTTACTACTCAAGGTAAGTTGGTGAAATGTTCCCAAGTCCATTTGCAGATAAAATTCAGGGTTTGGGGGTAAACACCCTATTTTCACTAATGGAAGAAATCTTTTAGAATTCACACTTTTGTGTTCAGTCTCCTTACAGTTGCTGCAACAGAAACAAATGTGTGTCTCGTTTCTGGATATCAGCCCCTTAGTAGTCTGTCTTTATTCTTTTTGGTAATTTTCCTTAAAACCGAGAAGGGCCTTATCAGAGATGCCCATTCTCTAAGCAGAGTTTGTAAACTGTTTAAACACAAGCCTGACTTTGAATTTAATGTGGCAGCTAATTAAAACTGATGTTATTTTTGGTTGTATACGTTGTAATGAGTTTATACTGCAGCTGACTGCCTATTTGAGAGAGTAATTTAACACTGGTGACAGGACATGTGCACAGATCTGTGTGTTGAGGGACTGAGGCAAAAGGAGTTGAACTCTCAAATATGAAGAATAGAGAAGGGAACTGCTTATTGCAAAGGTTGTAGTAAAAGGTATAAAGTTATGGAAACCTTTGATCGTAATGACCAACTATTTTACATAGAGAAAATAATTGCCACAGACGCTCTGCTTCTGGGGAAAATTGAAAGAAGAAGGTACCTTAGAGCTGGGTTGTAACCAGATTTCCCAGGCATTGAAGTTTTCTATTCACTGATTAACAAGTGTCCAGAAGATCTGTGTGTCAGAAAATCTTGGGGTCACAAGAATATCTGCTTGTCTCCTGAATGATTTCATTTGTAATGGTAAAAATCCTGAAGTATCTCTACGATGTCTTTAGAGATGCTTCACCCAGACTTCTAAGTTTATGGTGATCATTAACCAGCAGCTGGACTGATCATTGGGGTGCTTATGAAGTCGGGGGGTGGGGGTAATTCTTAGGCGAAAAATAATTATTGGATAATGTAATGTCAAGATTAAAAGGGCTTTAGTGATCATCTAGTCTAATCCCTTTATTTAGCAGAAGCCAACACTTGAAATAGGACTTGCTGACAGCCACGTTAGTGTCAGAGCCAGAATCAAAATAATCTAGATCTCACCCAGACTTCCAGGCCAGCACTTTTTCTGTTTTTCATTATCAAAATTAATATCATATTTTAGGAAATATCCAAAGCATATGAGAATGTCATTCTAGCTCCTGTTTTTATGAAGTCTGAACAGGCTGCAGCCACATTCACACACCATTGTTGTATTTCTCCTGTGACTGCTGCGCACTCTGGAGTATCACTGTTCTTCACCCAAGGCAAGAGCTTGGCAATTCTAAGGGGTTGACAGTATGATAACCCCCAAGAACCTGGAAGTACGGCTGTCCTTCGAGATTTAAATGACCATAAACTAGGTTAGGCCAGAAGTATACAAAACTGCTTCAGCAGACATAAAAACACTTAGGCATTTGATTAGACGGTAGCCTGACCAAAAGTATTGCCTATCCAAAGCAAGCAGTAAAAACACACAAAAGCAATAGTGATCAGGGAAGTCTCTGGCAATGTCCATGTCTGACACTGTCAAAGAGAGAGAGAATCTTGGCTTAGAGACTCAAAGCCCCATCAGCAAGGCTGACCCCATGGTGGACATGGAGTTATTGTCCTCTTCTTCCTCCTGCTGTCTCTCTTTCCTCAAGTGTTTGAGTTCTTACTCTGTTTGATTGAGGTGTTGCACTAGAGACTGGGGATCATGGTGAGCAGGGCAGACGTAGCCCCAGCTCTCTTGGAACTGAGAGCACGCTCCGGAGGGTGGACTTCCAAGCTTGGAAACCTGAGTGACGCTGCTAACATGCCCAGAGAGGCTTCCCCTTGGGAGTGAACTTTCATGAACCAAACTCAAAGAGATTTGGGCAAGCCAGTGCCAGTTATTGTATCCATTCTCCCCCCTCAAGTAGGTTTACAAATGATAATGAGAAAGGTTGATGAGAAGCAGAGGACCTGAACATAAGGGAGGCAGGAGGACCACCTGAGATGTCTTTTCTCCCGAAAGGTTACTGAAAGCCTTTGTGTGTGCTGCCTGCAGTAGCCTTTAGCAGTTTCTCATCATCCTTCTGAGCTCAGCTCACATATTCCCTCCTCAAAGAAAACTTTACAACTCCCAGAGTTGGTTTTCCTATCTCCTACCCCTACTTACACATTCTCATTAGACTCTGCATTTACTGCACATACTGCAATTTTAATTAAAAGATTTTATATGCTCCATTGTTCACTATTTTTCAGTTCAGTGAGAACAGGGGCTATGTCTGCCTTGTTCATCTCTAGCTTAGTACATTGTACAAAGTTAAGAAGTCAAATACTTGAGGAAGGAGGGACAGCAGGCGGGGGAAGAGAGAGGTCTGCCTCTTCACCAAGGGATCAGCCCTGCTAATGGGACTCTGAGTCTCTAAGATAAGATTCTCTCTCTTTTTGATAGTGTCAGAAACGGACACTGACAAAGTCTATCCTGCTTATATTCTTCCCTTTTTTGTGTTTCAACTGCCAGCCAGCCAAGAACATAAAGATCATTTCTGGGTGTATAGCACCTGCCATTTGAAAGCTCTGCATACACAAAGGTGGTTTCTATGTGCCTCTCCTTTTTTTTTTTTCATTTTTTTAATTCAAATTAATATGAGGGTACAAATTTTTAGATTATATTGTTCTCACTTTCATGGTAAAATTCCAGTTGTAAAAGAACCCCTCACCCAGGGGACGTGCTATACGCCCTCATATTGTGCACATTAGGTGAGTTCTGCCAAATGCCCTCCCTCCATCCGCCAATTGTCTGCCCCCCTCGCCCTTCCCCTCTGTCTCCCACCTGCTTACTAGACGACATTTGTGTTTTATTGTTCATATGAGTATGCAATTGTTTATATATTGGTTTCATATTAGTATTGAGTACATTGGATATTTATTTCTACATTCTTGTGATACTTTATTAAGAAGAATGTATTTCAACTCCATCCAGGTAAACATAAAAGATGTAAAGTTCCATCTTTTTTAATGGCTGAATAATATTCCATGGTATACATACACCACAATCTGTTGATCCATTTAGGAGCTGATGGGTATTTGGGTTGCTTCCACGACTTGGCAATTATGAATTGAGCTGCAATAAACATTCTTGTGCAAAATCTTTGTGGTAAAATGATTTTTGTTCTTCTGCGTAGATACCTAGTAATGGGATGGTGGGATCAAATGGAAAGTTAACTTTTAGTTCTTTGAGCATTCTTCACGCTTCTTTCCATAAAGGTTGTTTTAGTTTGCAGTCCCACCAGCAGTGTAGAAATGTATGGCCACACCCTCATCATCTCAGTCTAAACCAATCAGTCATAGGGCCCAGCCACTGGGAAAATCTAGTTTTCAGGTATCTAGATTAAAATTCACCGTAAGAATGAAGGGTATTATCCTTCAACTTACTCTTTCCAGTTGTCCTCCTCATTGGACACTATGGTTTAACCCCAAACATTTGTGCCTACACAGTTCTTTTATTTGAGACTAGAGGTTGAGCAAGTCTGTTTCCAGGTGCCTTTTGAGTTAAAAAATGTCTTTTAGGTTAAAAAATGTCTTTGTGGACATCAAGAAGAAAGGATGATGGGCTGTAACTTGCTTATGTTCTCCCATGTTAATCTCTCCTCCCACCCATACAGAAAGCTGACAAGTTAGAATGAACCCTTAAGACCTTTAACAAGCCGTGTGGCTTGATGTTCAGCATTACTCTGTTGGGCTGTTTAGATGCTCACCTTAGACTGCCAGGAATAGATCCTTCCTGTTGGAGCAATCTTGTTGGAAATTGTTTTCGTAGTTTGTGAGTTTAAAGTCATGTTTTAGATTATGATATTAGAATTGAACACTTTATTGGTGTGGTTTGAATTTACTGGTTTTGAGTTTTATGAGACTCTGGTTTCTGCCTCACAGTTTTGTGAAAACAGTAAGAAAATTTCAATGATATATTATTTTTAATCTATAAAATTAGTAAATATTTTTTAAACCTCAATGCTCGGAGATGACAAAGAATGCAGTGAATGGCTATAAGCCTGCCTTTCTGAAAACAGTTTGCAAATAGTATCAAATCTTTAAAAGGTTCTTAGCCTTTGATCCCCAAATTCTCCATTTTAGAAATGGAGAAAAGATCTGTACACAGGAATATTTGTCATACATCCGTATATTATTATATTATACTATTTATTGAGACAGAGTCTCACTTTGTCGTCCTCAGTAGGTGACATGGTGTCATAGCTCACAGCAACCTCAAACTCTTGGACTCAAGAGGTTCTCTTGCCTCAGTCTTCTACGTAGCTGGGATTACAGGCACCCACCAGAACTCCCAGCTATTTTTAAAGACAAGGTCTCACTCTGGCTTAGGCTGGTCTTGAACCTGTGAGCTCAGGCAGTCCACCCACGTTGGCCTCCCAAGTGCTGAGATTACGGGCTTGAGCCACCATGCTCGGCCCTGTTATATTATTTTAAAAATGAGAAACAACCTAAATATTCAACAGTAATTGAATGCCAAACAAATTATATCTATTCCCTATAATATTATGTTGCAAGTAAAATTATATTTATAGAGAATTTTTAATGACCTAGCCAAATGTTTATAACAAAATATTGAGTAGAAAAAGTAGGATATAGAATTATTACATATAGTATAATTTTTAATATATACAAAAATATGAGTACAAAAAGAAAAAATTATTTGAGGAAAATAGGCCATAGCGTTAGTGGTAATTATAAGCAGATGTTAGGATTATGGGTGCTTGTTATTTTATTCTTTATACTCTTCCAAATTTTTAAGTTTTTTTTTTTTTATAATAAGTATACGAGGTCAGAGAATTAAGTTCATGAACTCATCCTAGAAAAAGTGCTACCATGTTCTAAAGAGTTCCAAAATGGCTTTGAAGGGTGGACTAGGCTCTGGGGTCAGTACATAGCTTCTCCCCTTGAAGGTGACCATAGTGACATTCAGCAATAAGATACATAGCACTTTTTCTAGGATGAGTTTGCGAACTTAATTGTCCAACCTTGTATACTACTTTTAAAATCGAAATAAATAGCCATGAATAAACAATTCTGTCATGTAAAAGGGTAAAAAGAAACATTCCTGTAATTTCACAAACAATATAAAACAAATTTCGGAGCCCAACTTCATGATTTGGCTTTAGGAAGGTATTCTGAATTTATTTTCTGTTCTTACCTCTTAGTGAACATCATGTTTCAGCCACTACCCCTTTCTCTCTGCTCTTCTCAGAGTGCCCTTACAAATTCTTTCCCTCTGATCTAGCTCAGGTATCTCTGAGCTCTGTGTAGCTGCCACTAAACATCTCTGTCTAAGTATCTTCTAAGCATCGCTAGTCTAAAATATCTAAAGCCCAATCATTGAGTTTCCTCATTTCTACCTTAATTCTTATCCTGGTTCCTGCATCATCATGTAGATAGTTGCTTAAGGCAAAAAAAAAAAAAAAAAATTATTATCCATTATTCTCTCTTTCCCTCATCCTAATCCATAAGTAAACCTTACACATTGTCCTCATAAAATACATTTTGAACAGCCAGCCAAGCCTGAATCATGAAGGAACCAAACATCTGAACAGATCTATAACTAATAAGGAGGTTGAGTCAGTAATCAAAAGCCTCCTAGTAAAGAAAAATCCAGGACTAGATGGTTTCACTGGAGAATTCTACCAAACATTTGAAGAAGAATAAATACCATTCCTTCTCAAAATCTTCTAAAAAAATTGAAGAGGAGGGAATTGTCCATACTCATAAAATAAGGCCTGAATTTCCTTGATACCAAAATCAGACAAGGGTACTACAAGAAAAAACTACAGACCAATATCCCTGATAAATATTGATGCAAAAATGTTCAAACTAATACTAGTAAACTAAATTCAACAATGTATTAAAAGGATTCTTCTACACTATGACCAAGTGGAATTTATTCTTGGAAAGTAAGGATGCTTCAGTTATAAAAATCAATCAATATAATATACCGTCTTAACACAATAAAGGACAAAAGTCACATGATCATCTCATGTGAGATGATCCAGAAGCAGCATTTGATGAAATCCAATGTCCTTTTGTGGTAAAGACATAGAACAAGCTAGCAAGAGAGGGAAAATTGCCTCGATGTAGTAAAGGCCATATGAAAAGCCCTCAGCTAACATCTTACTAACTGGTTAAAAAAAAAAAAAAATGCAAGTGTTCCCTATAAGATCCAGGAGCAAGGCAAGAATGCCTTTTTTGCCACTTCTATTCAACACAGTACTGGAAATCCCAGCAAGAGCAGTTAGACAAGGAAAGGAAATAAAAAGCATCCATGTTGGAAAGGAAGAAGTAAATCTGTCTCTGTTCATAGATGACACAATCGTATGCGTAGAAAACCCAAAAGTTCCACCAAAAAACTGTTAGAATTAATATAATAAATTCAGCAATGTCGCAAGATACAAAATCAACACACAGGAATCAATTGTGTTTCTATATAGTAACAATGAACAATTTTAAGAGGAAGAAAATAATCTCATTAACCATAACATCAAAAAGAATAAAAAACTTAGGAATATACGTAACCAAGGAGGCAAAAGACCTATATCCTGAAAACTGTGAAATATTGCTGAAAAGAATTAAAGATGGCAAATAAATGAAAGACATCCTATGTTCATGGGTTACAAGAGTTAATATTGTTAAAATATCCATATTTCCCAAAGTGATTTACAGATTCGGTATAATTCCTATCGGAATCCTAGTGGCATTTGTTTTTGCAGAAATAGAAAAGAACATTCTAAAATTCAGGTGGAATCTCAAAAGACTCTGTATAGTCTAAACAACATTAAGGAAGAAAAGCAAAGGTGGAGGCCTCACACTTCCTGATTTCAAAACGTCATTATAAAACTACATTGGTCAAAACAGGATGATCCTAGCATACAGACAGACATACAAACCAATGGACTAGAATAAAGAGCACAGGAATAAACCCCTCTGTGTATAGTCAAGCGATCTTTGACCAAAGTGAAGTGAGAGCAGGACAGCCCCTTCAGCAAACGGAACTGGGAAAACTAAATATCCACATGCAACAAGAATGAAGTCTAACCCCTACCTGATACCATATACAAAAATTAACTCCAAATGGATTTACGCCCTGAAATTATAAAACTCCTAGAAGAAAACATAGGGAAAAACTTTATAATATTGATTGCCAATGATTTTTTGGTTATGATACCAAAAGCATAGGCAACAAAACAGAAAATAGACAAAGAGGACCACATCCAACCTTAAAATTTCTTCACAGCAAAGCAAATGATCAACAAACTGAAAGGGCCACTCATAGAATGGAATAAATATTTATATTTGAACCATATATCTGATATATGAAATATACGTATATTTCAAACCATATATCTGATAAAGGGTTAATAATATCCAGAATATGTAACTCCACAACAATGAAAAAAACCTCAAATAATCCAGTTTCAAAATGGGCAACGGACTTGACTAGACATTTGTCCAAAGGATACACAAATGACCAACATGCATATGAAAAAATGCTCACTATCAGTAATCATCAGTGTAATGCAGATCAAAACCACAATGAAATACCTTTCCCCCATTAGAATGGCCATACTAAAAATCAAAACAGAACACGCAAACTAGAAAATAACAGATGTTGGTGAGGATATGGAGATATCGAAACCTTTGTGCTTTGTTGATGGGAATGTAAAATGATGCATCTGCTATGGGAAAGAGTATGAAAGTTCTTTAAAAAATTAAAAATTGGATTACTATATGATCCAGCAGTCCCATTTCAGGGTATATTGCCAAAAGAATTAAAAATAGAATCTCAAAAAGATATTTGCACGCCATGTTCATTCCAGCATTATTCATAGTAGTCAAGGGATAGAAGCAACCTAACTTTCCTTCAATGGATGAATAAAGAAAATGTGGTATATACGTACCATGAATTATTATTGAGATTTAATAAGGAAGAAAATCCTGTCATATGCTACAGTATGGATGAACTTTGAGGTCATTATGCTAAGTGAAATAAGCCAGGCACAAAAAGACAACTACTACATGATTCCGTTTATACAAGGTATCAGAAGTGGCCAAACATAATAAGTGGAATAATCTTCATCAAGGGCTGGGGAGGGGAGAAGGGGAGTTGGTCAATATGAAAAAATTCCAGAGATCTGTTGTGTAACAAGGTGCATGTAGTTAACACTACCATATACTTAAAAAATGGTTAAGATGGAAACTTTATGTCAACTGTTTTTTACTAAAATAAAAAGTATTTTAAAAGACCTATTTAATCCATCCACTCTGCCTCCACTGCTACAAGCACAGTCCAGGACACTGTTGTTGACATCCTGAGCCATTGTTACAGCTTCCTGTCTGACCTCCCACTTCTACTCCCTCTCCTCCTCCCCTCCCTCTCCATCCCCCACCTCCCTCTTTCTCTTCCTCTCCCTGCTCCCTTTTCTTCCTCCCTGCTCTCTCCTCCCTCTCAGTCTCCCTCTCCCTCCTCTCTCTCCCTACTTCCTCTCCCTCCTCCCTCCTCCCTGCCCACATCACTGCTCTCTACTCCCTCTCCCTCTCATGGCTCTTCAGTGCTTTGCAGCCACAGTGGTTCTTTCAGAAAGATATTTTAGACTCTGTTTCCTTGCTTTCCCTCCATCACAAAGCCCTAAACACTCTTTTTTTAAAAAAAATTAAATTATAACTGTGTGCACTTATGCATGTATAAAGTACAATGTGCTGATTTGATATACAACGTAGAATACTTCCATTCAAGTCAATTAACATAACCATTACCTCACTTACTTATTTGTGTGGTAGGACATTTATACTCTACTCTTAATAGTTTTGAAGTATACCATTGCATTGTGCACAATAGGTGAAGTCCTATCAAATATCCTCCCTCCTCCGGCCCTCCCACCCTCTCCTCCCCTTCTGCCCTCCCCTCCCTCCCTCTTCTTCTTTTCTTTCTGGACTATAGTTATGTTTTCTCATTCATATGAATGTGTAGGTGATTACATATTGGTTTCACGATAATATTGAATACATTGGATATTTTTTTCCATTCTTGAAATATTTTTTAAAAAATTTTACAACAGAGATATTTGCACCAGAATGTTTATTGCAGCCAAATTCATAATGGGCAAGTCATGGAAGTGCCCCAGTGCCCATCGGTCCATGAATGGCACCTGTGGCTCAAGGAGTAGGGTGCTGGCCCCATATACTGGAGGTGGTGGGTTCAAACCTGGCCCTGGCCAAAAACTGCAAAAAATAATAAAAATAAAAATTAAAAAAAAAAAAATATATATATATATATATAAAATTGTGGTATGTGTACACCATGGAATACTATGCAGCCATAAAAAAGGATGGAGACTTTACATCTTTTATGTTTACATGGGTGGAACTGAAACATATCCCTAAACACAATTAAATCCCTCAAAGTTTCTGATGATCTTGTGTACTCCAGTTCACGTTCCTTCACCCCTGGCCTCTTTTCACCTTCTGGATACGTCGGGCTTTCCCACTTAGAGTTCTACACATGCTACCCCTTGTCGCTAAAATTCTGCTCACTGCTCTGCCCCTGCTTTAGGTATGGCTGATTCTTTTTATTTCTCAATTCCTAATTAAGTAATAACTTCTCATAAAAGCCTTTCAAAAGCTCCAGGGTCAATTCATTCACCTCTCTGTATATCCAGTTCCAAAGGCATCCCCGGAATATAGTAGATGCTTAATCAGTGCTTGAGCAAACAATTGGCTGACTCTGAGTGAATGAAGTGTTTCTCCCTTCTGCCCACATTCACTCTTCATCTTGTCCTGTAGTCTAGTCACATTTTAGATCTCCATTCAAACATCACACTGCTTCCATCAGAACTACCCTATCCTTGTCACTCCCAATCAGGTATTTACTCTCAATTCAGCACTTATTATGCTCTTTCTAATTTTATAGTTACATCGTTGGTGACCCCTGAAGAAAAGGTGCTGCCCTTTTCCTGTCTGAATCTCACTAACACAGTGCCTGACCTCTGATTAGATGTCAGTAAGGTTGAAATTTGGTTGCCAGAGATGTTCTGTGAGCAGACTCTGTATTCATGCTGGGCTCTGTCACTAATCTCTTTCTCTAGTGTTTGTAAAATACACCTTTCCCCTAAAAATTGAGTCTCTGTCTCAGAGGACACCTTTATTCAATTAATCACAGCCCAGCCCTGGTGTCCTTGTTATTCTATGGATTGTTTTTGCTGCTGCTGAAAAACATTTTACTTCCTTGCTGCTGAAAGGAAGTAAAATGCTACAAAGGATTTTCTGAAAATGGATTTAAAAATAAAAGAAGTACTTTTTATTAAAGTGTTTAATAAGAATTTCCAGTCCCTTCCTCCCAGATCAAAAGAGGCATAGATTGAAACCACTGTATAGAACATGTACCTCCCATAAGGGAGACGTTATGAATTTCAAAACGCATCTTCAGTATTAAACTCTGATATTTAGCCAGCATCTTGCAGTATGTAAGTTGTTCCCTGGACACCTTGAACAGTACAGTGGCACTTTGGGGACTCAGTCTAGTTACAACACTTGACAGGGCTGTGTTCAATAGTAGGTCAGGTCTGGAAGGAATTCTCCCAAGGGATTTAAATACATTTGCAATTGTAGGCTGCCCTTTTAATAATGTAAATGTTCCTTCATTGTAAAGGAATATTAAACCTTGATAAGCTATAGCTGGTATTTTGTTTCCCTTTTGGTGCCTTTCTATATTTCTAAACTTTTTACAGTTTAAGTTATTTTTATAATCAAATGCATTTTCTTATTTCAAAATACTAATTTAGATTGCACTCATTCATAAATACCAATGACACCAGTTCGTTCTACACTGCTAACAAGCAGCAAATATTAACAAGTCCAACAATAGCAGGTGTTGGAGGGAGCACACTTGCATCCACCAGCTACCTTATATTATACATGGCTGATGGGAGCGGTAAGTTCTCAAAACCATAACAGACCTACTTTGGCATTAACTTCTAAAATTAAATATCCATGTATTCTTTATACCTGAGGTGTAATACCCAAGAGGTGGCCTTTTGCATAAACAACAATGTTCAAAGCTGCCCTGTAAACAATAGCAAAATCCTGGAAACAACTCAGATGCCCACAGTGACAGAGTGGGTAAGTAAATGGAAGTATATGGATACTAGCCAGCTTTCAAAAACAAATGAGCCATAGCGACCCAAAGATATGACTCTTAGAAATACAATAGTAAGAAGAAAAAGTAGGTACCAAAATATTACTTATTGCATGACATCCTTTTAATTGAGTTAAAAACAAAAATAAAAAAGACTTTTGGAAGTGTAGGTAGATATGATGAAACCCATATAAAAAGGACTGCCAGGAGTGACGGCAATGGGAACAGGGCTGGTACCTAGTCAGGCTGTGGTGGCAGAGGATGGATTCAGTGAGAGGTAACAAATGATTAGAGGTATGTTACTCTCAAGACCCTGGATTTTGTTTTGAGCAATGTTTCTGTGGGTGCTTATTACATACATACATAATGAAAAATTACCAAATAAGTGAAATCAAGCCATGCATGATGGAAGAGTGTCACAAACTGAAGATTATGTATGATTAATATAATCCCAAAGAGCTTCCCTTTCACTCCCACCCCTTAAAAAAGAGGGAGAAAAGGGCGGCACCTGTGGCTCAGTGAGTAGGGCGCCGGCCCCATATGCCGAGGGTGGCGGGTTCAAACCCAGCCCCGGCTGAACTGCAACCAAAAAACAGCCGGGCGTTGTGGCGGGCGCCTGTAGTCCCAGCTGCTCGGGAGGCTGAGGCAAGAGAATCGCTTAAGCCCAGGAGTTGGAGGTTGCTGTGAGTCCTTGTGACATCATGGCACTCTACTGAAGGCAGTAAAGTGAGACTCTGTCTCTTCAAAAACAAAAAAAAAAGAGGTAGAAAAGCAGGAGTTTTTAGGCAAATGAATTGCGAAAGCAACATTGCAACCAGGATATATTTCACCTATTGATGTAAATGAACTATTGCTAGATTGAGTCAAATTATTTGTGTCTCTTTATTTTTTCCTTAAGACATGGGGGTCTCACCCTGTTGTCCAGGCTAGAGTACAGAGGTGCCATCACAGCTTACTGCAGCCTTGAAGTCCTGGGCTCAAGTAAACCTCCTGCTTCAGCCTCCCAAGTAGCTAGGACTACCAGGGCACACAGCACATCCAGCTACTTTTTAAAAAAAATCTAGAGACAAGGTCTTACTATATTGCCTGCATCTATTCTTTAGAGCAAGTACCCAGGCACTGATGACTATGTCATTGCTACGTCATTAGCTTCATTCAAGTGACAGTGAGTCTTTAAACATTTAAAACGATCTTTACAAATATTTTCCCTCCATCCCTCCCTTCCTTCCTTCCTTTTTTTTTTTTTTTTTGACAGAGTCTCACTCTGTGCTCTGGGTAGAGTGCTAAGGCATCATAGCTCACAGCAACCTCAAACTCTTAGGCTTAAGCGATCCTCCTGCCTAAGCCTCCTGAGTAGCTGGGACTATAGGGCCCCACCCCCATGCCCAGCTAGTTTTTTCTGTTTTTAGTAGAGACAGGGTTTCCCTTTTTTTCAGGCTGGTCTTGAACTCCTGAGCTCAGGCGATCCACCCACCTTGGCCTCCCAGAGGGCTAGGATTACAGGTATGAGCCACCATGCCTCGCCTACAGATATTTTCTAATTCTGGCTTTTTGCTTTCCAATTAATCCCAAACTAGCAAGGTTCTACTTTACAAGACAATCTTTTTCTTATCCCAAATCATTTCCAGAACTCTGTGGAGGAAAAGTGGATATAATATTTTGGGGCATTTATTTTTCCCCTTAAAACAAGGAGTTCCAATTTCATTCTAAATTGGGGTTGTACCATTTTGAAAATATTTTATAAGCATGTAGTCTGTACCAGGGCTGATGCTGAGTCTGAAGACGTATGCCTGAATAATAGCTGAAATTCTTGGCCTTACAGTAGCTCACAGTGTGGAGCATGCAACAAATGTGTAAATTTTTAATCCACCACATGAGGAGTGTTACGATAAAGGTCTGAACAAAGAAGGCTGTGCCTTCCACTTCCTACTTGGGGGACAAGGCAATGATTTGAGAAGTGACATTTGAGTTGGGCTAGGGGGGGAGAAAAGGCATTCCAGGGAGAGGAGTTTCTCACCAGTCAAGGACATGAGAAATAAGGGGGCATAGCCCTTTCAGATGTTGAATAGTGTTTGCAAGAGGAAGATGATCTGTCCTTTGCTGTAAGAGTTATAGCCTTCTCTGTCCAGTCCCCCAGCCTCTGTCTCCTGTGGCTCACCTCTCTTCTTCTGAGATCCAAAGCTGGGCTCCTTTACAAAAAGGGTGAAATTGCCTGGCTGAATCTCTGTGTCCTATCTTGTTGTGGCCCTCCACTTCTGACATGACTAAGTTCCAAAAGGCAGATTTAGCCTTAGCTATGAAGTGACTTACTCAGGCTCAGCTACACCTGTTTGAGGGAGGAAAAATATGCTGCATTAGAGACTAGAGCATTGAAGAGACACAGTTGTGAGAAGAGAGTGGAACATGCTGTCGACTCTGGTCTTGTGCTCCTGATTCTTGAATCTGGATTCCTTCCAAAAAGGTTGAGAACGAAGTGAGTTCAGAAGGCTTTGGTAAGCTTATTAGAGAAAGTTAACAGCTTAGCAAGGAGATAAGTGTAATTGGTTTTCTTGTATGACCTCAGAGACATCCTGCATGGAATCTCCTTTTATGTTTCTCATGACCTTTTGTAAAAGCAGAATTCTCGTCAGGAGTGTTAGCGCATGCCTGTCATCCCAGCTACTTTGGAGGTTAAGGAGGGTGGATCACCTGAGCCCAGGAGTTTGAGGCTACAGCGAACTATGAGGATTCCACGCACTCCAGCTTAGGTTGACAAAGTGAGACCCTAGCTCTAAAATAAGTAAGTAAGTAAGTACACAAATAAATGTATACATAATTCTTAAAATTGCTAGACATGAGTTTTCCCACTGTATGTCAGAGGGATAATCTGGTGAATGGTAGACTCAGCCTAAAGACAAAAAGCAGACAGCAGTGATGCAGGAGAAACTGTTATGAGCCTGGCACGGGGCAAGCGTGAGGTCTCGGCACTCTGAATGACCTGGGCTCCCCTGGGCCAGGAGCTGACATGTCTACCCCTCTGTCATCGGTCAAGGGCCAATTTGTTCTGTCCTAAAGACCTGGCAGAGATACTTTTGAATACTAGACATTTCCTCTTTTATCTCTTGTCCCAGAACCTTTGTTCATAGTCCTGAAACTTGGAGTAGCATTCTTGTTAGAATAAGAGCTAGAGGAAGAAGGGGCAGGGTAGGATTCTGAATCTGTTGATTAATCCAAACCCTGAGTTCTTCCTTCTTGGTTTCCCTGCCAGCTATCGGCTAGCTGTTGCCACAAACAATTTTGTAAAAATTCTTTGAACTTACCAAATCTCAATATCCCTGACTTTGTATATCAAAGTCAAATTCCCCAAATTCTCTGGTCTTTTCTTTCTGCTCAATTGTGTGCAGCTTTATTTAAAAATCAGTATTTAAGACATTTCATATGTAACTTGCTTTGGGAAAATAGCCCCAAAGTACAGTCAACAAGTTTCTCTTAGAACTGGCTGAAATAGGCATTGTTTCTCATCCTGTTTCTATTTCTACAATTTGAGCTCCATGTCAGGAGACCCAGAAGGTGCATCCCTAAAGGAGACCCACAACTCACACCAAATCAGCCAGGTTTTCCTCTGCTAATGCCATGCAGTGCCCCGGAGTTTCAGAGATATACAGCCACAAACATGTATTTCTTTCTCTGGGTCTGTGGGTCAACTGGGATAGTTCTGCTTTTTGCTGCCTGTCGGGTTTATATCAACTCCCTGCGTCTCATCCTTCTGTAACCAACAGTGAGTGGGAAGACTCTCCTCATAGCAAAAGTCAGGATTGCAAGAGACCAAGCAAAGCAAAGAGGCACATTTCAAGCCTTTAGTTACCTCTCATATACTCATGTTCTGTTGGCCAAAGTAAGTCACACATCAAGCCCAGCATCAGTGGGGTGGGGGTATATTTCTCCCACTCATATACACCGCCAGTAGAGATCTGGAGAGAGAAAGGTGACCTTGAGTCAGCCTTCATGCTCTCAGTTACCCCAGCATCTGATAGCTGACCATTTTTCTGCTTGCGTCTCTCTCCCTTTTAACACAGCTCACACTGCTGTGTGGGTGACAGTCTGCACATGCTCCTTCCATGGCTTCTCTTTTTTTGTTGTTATTTTTTTATCCTCAGAGTACACATAAGTCAGAATCCTTCCATGCACACTTGGTTATTGGACTTAACCTTGGGAACTTAATCTATCTCTTTTTTTGTTATTGTTTGTTTTGGAGACAGAGTCTCACTATGTCACCCTTGGTAGACTGCTGTGGTGTCACAGCTCACAGCAACCTCAAACTCCTGGGCTTAAGCAATTCTCTTGCCTTAGCCTCCCGGTATCTGGGACTAGAGTTGCTCCCCACAATGCCCGGCTATTTTTTTGTTGTTATTGTCATGGGTGTTTTTAGCAGGCCCTGGCTGGGTTTGAACCCACCAGCCCTGGTGCATGTGGCTGGTGCCTAACCACTGAGCTACAGGCGCCGAGCCAGGAAACTTAATCTATCTCAAGGACATAGATGTACATCCCTGGCTCAGTGTCTCCTTGATTTCTAGGTTGACCTTTCCTGCATACAAGCATTTCTCCTGGAATTCACCTCAAACTCAGTACATCCAAAGGCAGACCTTTTCTTGTGTAGTTCCTCACTCAGCTGTACATTTATCCCCATTTTCCTATTTGTTAAAGCCCCCATCTTCCTCCTCCATCCCACCAGGTTCCTTAGTGTCCTTAAATCTCCTTTCCCTTATTGCTATTTATTTAATCAGTCACTAACTAACCTCTATTTGATCTTACCCATTGGCTCCAGAATCACCCCTGCTTGTCTCCCATGGTGGCCCAGGAGTTTATGAGAACATGCCTGTACGACCAGCCTGGCCTTCCTCACTCCTATCTCCTCCTCCTTTAGAGCTTCTGCCTGTCTGCTACCTGAGGTTTTTTCTGAGTGCTCACTGTCATCTAGGTGTTCCTTGCACACATCAGCCCCCAGAGAAGGGTGGTGGCAGAAGAGTGCCTGGAGATTGAGCCAGTTGTCAGGCCTCATTGTTCTGTGTGTCCCACTCTGTGTCCAGTGTCAGTCCTCCCTCACCACCTCTGCAGCATGCACATCCTAGAGCGCCTGCATTTACTTTCTTCTTCTGCCAGTTTTAGGTCCGTGAAGCCCCATTCTCAGGGAATGGCTTCCCCTAGAGGTCTTCAGCATAGGTCAAAAGCAGGAATTGCTTACCCACATGGGGAAGAACCACAAATGGGACCTGGCTCAGCTGAAGTAGAGGATACCTGCTGTGGAGCGGATCCATCTATGCTTTACCCCATTTCTCTACCTTCCAACCAGGATTTAGAAAAGTCTGGATATATAGTATTAGAACCCTGATGGATACTTGTTGGTTAACTAGAATTCAGTTATACAGATGGGCAAATAAACTCAGTACCAATGATGAAATGTTCCTGCAGGCCACAGTAGCACGGAGGAGTGATCATGTCTAGTCTCTGCATTCCCAGCACCTGATAGCACCTAGTACAGAAGAGGCCTTGGTGAATGTTCACTGGATGGGTGGATGAGATGGGAGTGAGAAAACAAACTGCCGGGCGCCAGGAGAATAAAATCCAGTTTCCTCTGAACACGTGGTCAACATAGCATCATTAATGTGTGGTTAGCACGTCATCAGTAGCGTTAACAGGCATGATGCAGGGTGGTGCCTGTGGCTCAGTCGGTAGGGTGCCAGCCCCATATACCGAGGGTGGCGGGTTCAGACCCGGCCCCGGCCAAACTGCAACCAAAAAATAGCCGGGCGTTGTGGCGGGCGCCTGTAGTCCCAGCTACTCGGGAGGCTGAGGCAAGAGAATCGCTTAAGCCCAGGAGTTGGAGGTTGCTGTGAGCTGTGTGAGGCCACGGCACTCTACTGAGGGCCATAAAGTGAGACTCTGTCTCTACAAAAAAAATAAAAAAATAAAAAATAAATAAAGTCTTCCTCCTTTAAAAAAAAAAAAAACAGGCATGATGCAAGTGATAACATGTATTTCATAGTGATTTATTTCTTACATTTCTCTAGCTTTTTCCCTCCCCCTCTACGCATGTTCAGTACTATGAAAGCACAATATTATCCAGACCAGGTAGTTAAGGAGAGACCTTGAACTAACATCTGCATTTCAAAACTTGACTGCAAGTCCAGCTTATAAAACCCTTCTTATTCCCAGTAACGCATTAAGTTAAGACTCATTTAGGCTTCAAAAGTAATAAGACTCGTGCTAATACAATGAGGAGTCCTTGCTAATAAGTAGGGAGAGATAAGATTGATTTAAGTATCTGTCACTTCCAAAAACATGCTTACTGACGGAGATAAAGTTATAAACTTATCTTTTTCTTAATTTTCGTGTGTGTTCTCTGCTAATTAGAGATGTCAGCTGATAACAGTTCATTTTCTGGTGGGCCTAATAAGACTCCTGCTTTTAGAAAGGACTGACTACTCTTCTGGCCTCTGGAGTTGGCCCCCGGATGTCCCCCACACATTCTCCCCCCATGCCCCAACACCAGGGTTGTTTCTGCATCCTCACCTCCTATCTCACCGGTAGATCAAGCAACAGAGGATGCTTTCCTTAAAACCAAAAGTTGAGTTGACATATTCTGCCCATGAAAGAATATAGACACGAAACTTGCAGATCACACTGTAAGGTAATATTTATTAATTTAGACTTAATTGGTCGAAACTATATGTGTCGCAATATTGATTATTATTGTCTCAAGATTGGAGTCAAGCTTTTCTTGATGAAGATTAAATGGAAAGGTCACATGATACATGACATCAGTGTACTTTAGTTATCCATTTTAAATGGTCCCTTCCTTGCTTCTCAATGTTATTTTGGGTACTGCGTCCTTGTAAAGAACTTCAGAAATCTCTTTAGGCTCACACCTTTAATCCTAAAACTCTAGGAGCTGGAGCCCAAGAGTTTGAGGTTGCTGTGAGCTAGGATGAGGCCATTGCACTTTGACCCAGGTGACAGAGCAAGACCCTCTCTCGAGGAAAAAAAGTGAGGTGGGGAGGCAGATAGAGAATTATATTTAGAAGAAAGTTGCAGGAGGAAAAAATGTATCTGATTTATCTTTGAAAATGAGTCAATCAGGCAAGAGAATCCAGATTATGCTAGCAAATAATATCATATTATGCTAGTAAATAATATTAATAACCAGCATACATAAGACATCTTGCTAGGTGCTCAGTTCAGTCAAGTTAGGGCTCATGATTCAACTCCTGTTCCCTATTAGAATCGCTCAGCTCGCTTGTATTGGGACAAAGATGAAAGAAATTGCCTCTTTGAGGCATTTTCTGCATCAGACATAGGTGTGTGAACTCGCTACATGTTTGTAACATCCTCTGAGGTGGTGCTTATGGTCTCTGTTTTACACTGCACAAAGCTCAGAACCTTTCGATGAATTGTCTGAGGATTCACAGTTAATTAAATGATGGAACTAGAATTCAGATGTGGGCTTTAAAAAGTACTTCTCAAAAACTGAGTGCCACCATACCTCCTGGGGCTCTGGAATTGCTTTCAAATGGTTTTGTTTGAGGATAAGAAAAAAAAAAAAAAAAAAAAACAAAGAAAATGACTCATTCACTGCCTTTCCAGACTTGGCTGTTCTTTGGTTTTGTTAGACTTTTCTCCTCCTCTTCTGGAAACCTCTTTTTGGTCTTTAAATACTGGGAATTCCCCAGTCTCACTGACCTCAGCAGTACAGTGGAGGAAAGAAAAATGTAGAAAAATATACAAGATGAAAGTAGAGAAATATTCTGTCACAGTACAGTCTGACACATCATTTAAACAATCTTAGTACAGTGAATTTGAGAACAAGGGAAATGATTTCTCATTGAGAAATAAAAGTCCTTTGCCTTGAAGAATATTTTCAAAACCTAATCCTTCATTACCCTAGATAATTCTTGAAATAAAAAGTTCATATCAAACTACATCATGAAAGAAATAATTCAGTAGTCTCTGAGAATTTACCTATTTTCTATTCAAACATTAAAGTGATCGTTTAATCTTACATACAATTCCCTGAACTCCCCCTAAATAATTGCTTTGGTGATTTTAGCTCAGCCTTGAAACAGATGTGTATCTATTGCATATTTAACTTCATTTGAAAGAGAGATGCAATTTTAAAGAAGTAGAGACCTCAAAGATTTAGACCCTTTCCCCATAAGGGCAAGAAAAGAGGAAAAGAAGAGATGTACGTTGTGGGAACCCAGAATGGAGTGTGGTATGGGCTCTAGTAATAAAATCACCTGTTATACACAGGATGCTTTAAATGACACCTGCCAGGCACCTTTTCACGTGGTGCCTCATTTATGCTTCACAAGAGCCCTTTTCAGATAGGCATCACACCGTTATGATTTCTTGTCTTTTAGACAAGGAAATTGAGTCTCAAAGACTAAAGAATCAGAACTTAAACTCAGATCTCCTGGCTCCAGTCTACTACTCTTTCTACCAAGCCATTTGGACTCACATTTGTTGTTGATAAGCTCTTGTTAGGAAGATTTGTCAAGAATTATACAAAGCCTTTGCTTACACTGGAGTATTTCCTATGTTTGAAATATGTGGGTGTGGGCGGCGCCTGTGGCTCAGTGAGTAGGGTACCAGCCCCATACACCAAGGGTGGCGGGTTCAAACCCAGCCCCGGCCAAACTGCAACAACAACAACAACAAAATAGCTGGGCCTTGTGGCAGGCGCCTGTAGTGCCAGATTCTCAGGAGGCTGAAGCAAAAGAATCACCTAAGCCCAGGAGCTGGAGGTTGCTGTGAGCTGTGATGCCACAGCACTCTACCGAGCG
This sequence comes from Nycticebus coucang, assembly GCF_027406575.1. Classification (NCBI taxonomy): domain Eukaryota; kingdom Metazoa; phylum Chordata; class Mammalia; order Primates; family Lorisidae; genus Nycticebus; species Nycticebus coucang. Next base: position 142,480,078 of record NC_069783.1, read on the forward strand.
CAACAAAGTGAGACTCCATCTCTAAAAAAAAAAGAAAGAAATATGTGAATGTTTACTGGGGGTTATAACAGTATTTACGGATATAGAAATTAAGTTTTAATAATCAAGTTCTGATTAGTGGCTGCTATAAAGCTAAGTTAGAGATGAGCTAAATTTAAGATAATAATTTATGAGTAAACTGTTCTACCCCATCTGTGTAGCTTGAGCATGTGGGTTCCAGGATAAAAGTGAAGCTGCTTAAATCAAAAATGAAATAAGAAGAAGATAGCAAAGAGAAGATAAATAGGATGTCACTTAGGGTGATATCATTCTGGTTAAAAGAACAGCTGTAAAAATAGTGTGGATAGGGCGGCGCCTGTGGCTCAAAGGTCTAGGGCGCTGGCCCCATATACCAGAGGGGTGGCTGGTTCAAACCTGTCCCCGGCCAAAAAAAAAAAAAAAACTGCAAGAACAAAAAAGTGTAGACAGTTTTGAAAGCGTTTTTCCAAGTAAGTTAGCCTTGTGTCCAAATAGAGCTCGAAATGTAGTATCCATTCATTTTTTAAATTAATTTATTCATCCAGCAACTATTTGCTGAGTATTCCCATAATGCCAGTTGCTGTGCTGGGCCCCAAGGATTTGTGGGGGGGTGGGGGGGAGGATAGTTCCTGTCAGTAGGTGTGTGTGATAAATAGAGACACTCAGAAATGCAAATGTAGGCTTCACAAAAGTCTGGTGTTCATCTTATGATGGGCACCGCCTTTGCCTCCATTCCAATTTACCAAATTTTGTATTTTCTTTTAAATGGAATTTTCAGTATTTCATATTATAAGATACTGTAATCACTCTAATTTGCAGGAAACCTCATTATTGAGACATTCATTCATTCAGTGAACATTTGTCAAATGCATACTGTGTGCCTTGATTTCTGGTGAGTAATTGGGGTTACAAAGATGAAGCCAGCATATTTTCTATGCTCTCATTTTAATAGGAGAGAAAAACAAACAAATGTGCCCAATGCTGACTGTGCTACTTACTAGCTACATGATCTTTACCAAAGAATTTAATCCCATGGAACTTTTGTAACAATAAAAAGATAATGCCTGAAAAGCAGAAGGAGGGAGCCTAGCACATATGAAGCCTTCATGTAGTTGGTTATTATGAGAGGCTATGTAGTTGGGCTCCCGAGGCACACAGAGTTGGGAGGAGTTGCTAGTTCCTGAGCAAAGGCTCAGTCAGGAGAGAATTCCAGGAGAAGGTGCTGCCTGATCTGTATGGAGAAGGTTAGAGCATTTTCCCCAAATGCAGGCGGAGGTTGCCCAAGAGGCAGAGGCTACACGTGGGCCTCAGTTAGGGAGGTGCAGAGAGGAGGATAAAGCACAGGGACAACCTACACTAGCACAGCCCTGAAAATAGGCTGGAGAAGTGAAGTGAAGTGGAGGGGACTAGACCCCATGTGTCCACACACACTCTGCAGCCAGGGCAGAAATGTGGAGGGCTTGTATTTGAGAAAGTTCCTGTGGTGCCAAGTTACCCAATGAGACCTTACATCATTTTGCCCTGTCCTGTCTATATCTCTTCGGTTAAAAAATAAACATTTGTGGCCAGGCGTGATGGTTCACACCTGTAATCCCAGCACTTCGGGAGGCTGAGGCGGGAGGATCACTTATGGCGATCCTAGATTCAACACCCAATTACTCAACAGAACTAGGATCCTAGTTCAACACCAGCCTAGGCAACATAGTGGGACCTCATGTCTACAAAAAAATCAAAAAATTACCTGGGTGTGGTGGTGCACACCTATAGTTCCAGCTGTAGGTGGAGGCAGGAAGATCACTTGAGCCCAGAAGTTTAAGGCTGAAATAAGCAATGATTATGCCACTGTACCGTAGCCTGGATGCCAGAGAAACACTATCTCAGAAAAATTAAAAGTTTTAAAAAGAACCCCCTTTTTAAAACCTGCTGGACAGACCAATATGTATGAGGTCACTTGTATATGGACTCTAAGCAAGTCTAACTCACAGAAGCAGAGTAGAACAGCGGTTACCAGGGGTTTAGGGGTGGAGGTAAGGGGGGAGATGTTGGTCAAAGGATACAAAGTTTCTCTTATGAAGGATAAGTCTAGAGATCTCAAGTACAGCATAGTGGCCACAGTTAATAAAACTGTAATATATTACATACTTGAAATTTGCTAAGGCAGATCTTAAACCTCCCTCCCCCCACACACACACAGACACGTACACACAAATAATAACTAGGTGAGGTGATGTATGTGTTAATTAAGTTGATTGTAGTAAGCATTTCACAATGTTTATGTATATCAAATTAATACATATACCTTGGGCCAGGCGTGATGGCTCACACCTATAATCCTAGCACTCTGGGAGGCCGAGGCAGATGGACTGCCCTGAGCTCACAGGTTCAAGACCAGCTTGAGCAAGAGTGAGACCTCATCTTTAAAAATAGCCCAGTGTGTGGCAGGCACCTGTTCCCAGCTACTGGGGAGGCTGAGGCAAGAGAATCACTTGAGCCCTAGAGTTTGAGGTTGCCATGAGCTATGATGGCACAGCACTCTGACAGAGGCTGACAAAATGAGACTCCATCTGAAAAAACAACAACAACATATACCTTGAATATAAACAATTGTTAAACATACTTCCATAAAGCTGAAAAAGATAGAGAATCTCTGTTTTTTTAAAAAAAACCTATGGACACTTAAAAATCACATTGAGCATCTGCCTTTAAGCATGAAATGTTGTGTGAATAAGGGGGAAGATTCTCTTTCTGGTTCTAAAGGAAAGTAGGAAATTAATATCCTGTTTTGTTCCAGCAAATGCTATAAGAATACATCAAGTATGAAATATGTACATTTCTCAGTAGTATCTTTGATTGTGTTGGCAGAGAATTACCTATCTAGAATAAGTGTTTGGAGGCACACGATTTTAGCTATGTGCAGCCCAAACCAAAATCCCTTCTCTAAAACTACCTGACATGGCCAGGGCCTATCTCAGTGGAAGCTTACCATCTGGAATAGTATCAAACTCTCTTTTTACCCCATTTTCCTTTAGAATTAAAGTTGAATAATTTTGTCATGGGGTCATTAAGAACAAGGAAAATAGAAAACAAAGAAATGATCTCCTTTTTCTGAAGGGCAGACAAGGCGGTGACATTTTAGCTGTTACTACAGCAACGGAGCTGTCAAAAAAGCTCGCTGGCCCTTAGTTTAACCATAGGAAACATTTTTCTTAAATTATTTTGGCCTTATAGGGTGCTTTCTTAAATGAAAAATGATCACAGTTAGCATGCCCGACTCTAGTTGGCCTGATCATTTTATGAAGAATAATAATGTTATTATGGCAGAGCAGTCTGAAAAGACTGTCAGCTTGCTTAGGCTGAAGAGTCTCAGTGACCACAGAGGGTACTCGCAAGTGGGAAAGAAGGATTGAGAGCTAAATGTGTAGACTGAACTGTGGTAGAGTAACCAGTGCTTTCTTCAGCATCCATGGGTTTTCACTTCCTTCTTCAGAAGAATCTCCTCTTGGTGGGAAGTATAATTATCCTTGCATATATCACTTAGGGAAGAGGACGTGTGTCCATAATCACTGAAAGGAAATACTCTAGCATGGTAAGAGTTTATCCTGGCTGACCTACTGAGGTTTAGCAGCTGACGCCAAGCCACTATGTAAGGGGCTTGGCCTGGCTAGATTACCAGGGGCATTGTTGGTTTCTGGATACTGTAGGGAAAGCCACACGTTCCTATGTATAGCGTATCAAAATGATGCACTGATGTACTAAAAGTTCTCTTATGTACATGTTTCACTATTCACATTTTTATTTTAGTCTTTGAATAACTGATACTTGCACATGGTATAAAATTCAAAGGTTCAGAGGAAAAAATGGCAAACAATCTCCCTTCCATCTCTTTTTCTTACCACCTCCCTGGAGTTGCCAGTGTTACTGTTTCCTGAATATGAAATACCGTTCCAGAGATAGTCTCACTAATTTACTCTGAATTGAGCTCCCTTAGTTCTGCACACACAGCTGATATCGAAAGTATGATGTTATTTGGGAGAGGTGAGTAATTTGGCCCATTTAACAATAAAATATTATAATACACGATATTTTATAGTAGTAAAATATTCTTATTCCATGTTTCATTTTACTCTTATTATAATCATTTTACAGTTCATAAAACTGAGTTGAGGAGAAGGGCCTTTCGCTGTATCTTACAGCTAATAAGTGGCAGAATTAGGCTGGGGTATCCTGCTGATTCCCCTGTATTCCCACTTCTGTCCAGTGTAGCAAGCCTGATTCTAGTGTGATTCTCCACTGTAGTATATCTTGAGTTGTAACTTGATTCCTGTTCTGATTTTAGAAATACTTTCATTAAAATATTGAAAAAGCAATACTGTGAAGGGCTTTTAAAGAAGACCCATACCTAAAAAAGTACATCATTATGACTAATCTGTGAGTCCTTCTTTGTGCTGGGCCTTGTGCTGGATGCTTTACGTATGCTAGTGAATGTCACAACAATCTTGTGAAGTAGGTGGTATTAACCCATTTTACAGCGGAGAACGTGGAGGCACAGAGAGACGATGTAAGTTGCTGTGGCATCACAACTTGAAAGTAGTGGTTCTGGAATTCAAATCCAGGTCTGTGCCTATGACTGCCAAACTGCTGCTTGATCCCATATTGGGTGACCAGAGCAGAAGTGGTTATCGACATCATATAGATATTTTATTTATTTAGATCTAGCACATACATAGGAGGCTCGATTACTGGCAATCATTAAAAGATTATAATATTCAAGTGTTGAACTCTTTTAAAAATATCATAGAACATTATTTAAAGAAGTAAAATTTTGTTCCTGCGTTCAAGATGTTGCCATTAAGTTGAGGCACAGAAGTAGCACAAATAAGCCTCAGAACATAAATAACATGATCATAAAACCACACTTGGAAACATAGAATCAGAGAAGTATGAAGTTAGGAAGGCCAAGGAGGTTATTTGGAGACTTCATCCAAGTCTGAAGTCATCCTTTTCCTTCTGATTTGTGTGTCAGGGATACCACCAGACTCCCAAGGCAGTAAACCCACAGAAATGGCGTTCTAATAATTCCTTCCACTCCTTCATCTCTAATCTCCTGAGGGTCACCCTTGCAAACTAAATTTAAAGTGACCATCAGGGCAGTGCCTGTGGCTCAAAGGAGTAGGGCACTGGCCCCATATGCCGGAGGTGGCGGGTTCAAACCTAGCCCTGGCCAAAAAACTGCAAAATAAATAAATACATAAATATAAAGTGACCATCAATATTGTACTTCTCCTTCATACACAGGAAAATTAATAAGCACATGCCAACTATTTCACATCCATTCCCTACCCTGACAGCCTAGCTTATCTTGTTTCATATCACATCAAGTAAGGGTTTAAAAAGGAAACTACCCCAGATTCTGGACTCCAGTCTCTTTGTAGTCCAGTTCAACAAACACCGTGTAGGAACAAGAACTCTCCTAAAATACAACTTTCCTGTTACTCCCTGGATTATACGTGAATTGACTTATTTCTGCATAGGTCCTCACTTCAACCCTTATTCCATCTCCCCATAGCTATGCTGGTCTTCTCTTATTTCCTCACATATCAGGTTTACATGCCTACCATTTTTCTTTTCCACATGTGGTGGAAAAGTCCCTGGACTGTGTTATTTATGTGAGTCGGAATTGGAGTTGGCCTGAGCTGTGCGTCCATCACTGGTAAAGGGAGTAGGTAAAATATAATAGATGCATCCCCTGGTGTGCCACCCAGCAGTGCTACTACAGTAGTAGTTCCACTTTCAGTGTGGGGAAATAAACTCCTCCCAGGATAATCCTCCCACAAATAACAACTAAAAACTCTTGGGAAAAAGACCGACAACCCGAAGGTACTAGAGAGTGAACAAAAGCAAACAGATTCTGGAAGGGTGTCAAGACATGCAAGAAAAGAATGGCAAGAGTGTGTTTCCCACTTTTATGGCTTTTGGCCTGAGGTCAGAACATAGCTAGTGGCCACATTTGGCTTTTAAAGCTTTAATAGAAAACTACAGCCTTTCTCTTCGGAAGAACCGTATGATAGCATTCAGGGAAACCATAGACGCTGGAAAATGAGGGGGACATTTACATCCTGGAATGGGAAACCCAGAGAGTGGAAAACACAAATCTTGTGTGTAAACTGCCTAAATCTCTGGCTGACTCCCGATCCACAAATGCATAGGACAGATTCTTGCTAAAGATGTAAGAACTAAATTGATATTTGAGTTGCCACTCAAGAAACAGAATTTTTCATTTGAATCCAATCAAGTTAATTTGAAAAAAAAAATTTGAAAAAAAAAAAATCAGTACTCTTTAGAAGAGTATAGCCGAATCCACATAATAACCTTTGCAGTGTCTAAGATACTTTGCAAAATTCTTTGACATACAAAGAACCTGGAAAATGTGACTCATTTAGAGAAAAACAGTCAACTAAAACCATCCATGAGATGACTCAGATATTGAAATGAGCAGACAAGGATTTCAAAGCAATTTTAACTATGTTCAATGAACTGTGCTCACAGTGAATAGAAATATAAGACATTTTATGAGAGAACTAGAAACTTTAAAAAAGAACACAATGGAAATTCTAAATTGAAAAATATAGCCAGGCATGGTGACTTATCCCTGTAATCTCAGCACTTTGAGAGGCTGAGGCAGGAGGATCATTTGAGTTTAGGTGTCTAAGACCAGACTAGGCAAAAAATAATAAGAAAAATTAGATGTGGTGGTGCTCAATTATCGTCTTAACTACTTGGGAGGCTAAGGTGGGACGATCTCTTGAGCCCAGGAGTTCAAGGTTACAAGGTGTTACAATAGCGCAACTGCACTCCATCATGGGTGACAGAATGAGATTCCGTCTCTAAAAAAAAAAATGCATTGTCAAATGGATTTTTAAAAAGCAGAACCAAAATATCTGATATTTACAGATGGATTGAAGGTAAATGAGTGGAATAAAGATATACCTGTACCAACCAAACAGAAATCATAAAGGCAGCCGGAATGCCATCCGTCAGATAAAACAGACATCAGGGCAAAGAGTATTACCAAAGATAAAAAAGGAGTATTTCTTACTGATTAAAGAGTCCACTTACCCAAAACAATAAAAAGCATTAAAAACCATTTTATTTGTTTACTGACAAAATTGCAAGTCACATGAAGAAAAATTTGATAGTAGCAAGAAACAGACATTTCTGCGATTTTATTGGGTGATTTGAATACCACTCTACTGATAAATTATTAATAGCTACAATTAGAAATTGATAAAAAAAATTAGAAAAAAGCAAACAGCAAAACATAGGTGATACAAAAGCAACACCTACAACCTTGACCTAATTTTATTTATAGAACACTACAAATAATTTATAATTTAATAGATAATTAGTTTATAGAACGCTATATCCCCAAATGGAAGAATATTAATTCTCTTCAAGTGCCCATGGTATGTTCAACAAATAGACCATAATACAAATTTCAATAAATTAAAATGAACGAAATACAATAGAGTATGTGTTCTGCCCTCAGCTATTTGGAAGTTAAACACACTACTAAAAAAAAATCCACAGGTCAAAGAAGAAAACTAAAGGGAAATTTAAAAATATTTCTAATAAATGATAATTAAAATTGACGTATCAAAATGTAGCTAAAGCCAAAATAGAAGGAAGTTTGTAGTTTTGGATTTTTTTTTTTTTTTGGAGACAGAGTCTTACTTTGTCATCCCTGGCTAGAGTGCCATGGTGTCATAGCTCACAGCAACCTCAAATTTTTGGGCTCAAGCCATCCTCTTGCCTCAGCTTCACAGGTAGCTGAGACTACATGAACCCACCACAATGCCCAGCTAGTTTTTCTATTTTTAGTAGAGACGGGGGTCTCACTTTTGTCCAGGCTGGTCTTGAACTCCTAAGCTAAAGCAACCCTCTTGCCTCAGCCTCCCAGAGTGCTAGGATTATAAGCATGGGCCACCACACCCAGCCAGTGGTTTTGAATATTTATATTAGAAAAAGAGGAGGCGGAGCAAGATGGCGGCCGAGTAACAGCTTCCTTGCATCTGGGCACCGTGAGTCTGGGGAGATAGGACTCCAGGCATCTCTGGCTGGTGGGATCTGCCTATCATCACTCCTATGAGGATACAGGGAGTCAGCGAGAGACTTCTGGACCCCAAGAGGAGAACTAAAACAGTGGAAAACCAGCAAGTGGTCGCGTGTGTTCAATCCGTCTAAACCCGCCCACAACTGTAAGTTCAGTAGCAGCGAGACTGCAAACCAGAAAGGCCTTACCTGTGAACTGTTTTGGTGTCCTTGGACTTGGCACTGAGTTGAACTGCCTTGGGGAGGGCCTGAGCGGGAGTGCGGAGAACTTTGGCCATTGTCTAGGGCCCCATCTGAGCCACTGAGCCAGACGGAGCTAATAGTGTTTGGCGGTGGGTCACACGGAACCATTGTCAGTGATCTGCCCCGGCAAGCTCCGCCCTCAGGGTCGCAGAGCTAGAAACTGGTGGGAGCTGGTAACCCAGCAACCAAGTAGCCTAAGGGTGGGGTCTGAGCCCCTTGCAGCCCTAACCCTCGGGGGCAGAGTGAGACCGGTTTTGGCACACTGGGTAAGTGGATAGCCACTTCAGCAGTGATTCCAGTGAGAAAGCTGGGAAAGCTTCTGCTCAGCAAGTTTACAAGTTCAAAGTGTCTTTAAGTGGGCTGAAAAGAGATTTAGGGTGTCTACCTGCTGGGGCTTGAGAAATCAGCAGCCTCCAGTCGTATCAGAACTGTGATTAATATCTCATACCCAAGAAGACCACGTGTTGCCCAGACAATATTCAATAACATATACATACTGCTTTGTTTTTGGTTATGTATTTTTTTCTTTTTTTTTGTTTTGTTGTTTTTTTTGTTTATTTTCACGTTGTTGATGTTCTTTTGTTTTTTAATTTCAATCTTTTCCATACAGATCCCTTTTTCTTTCTCAATTTTTCTAGTTTAATTATAATTTCCCATTGCTGCCTCTTTTAATAACTAGAACTTCATTTTTGCTAGTGTTTCTACCGCTATCATTTGGTTTTTAACCCAATTTTATCCCCGTAAAGTTTTCTGTTTGCTTGTTTTGGTTTGATTTATAGCATTTTTGTCTTTCCTCTCTACTTGGTGGAGGTGGGGTACTGTGTCTGATCAGGTTAGCAAAGAGCTGCTCACCTCAAGGGAACCACCCAACTGGGCACCCCCAGAAGGTGGGTTTTTGTTAAGGTTGTGTCAAAGTACCCTACTGTACACCTATATTGCTCTGTCTCTCTCTTTCTGTGCCTCTCTTCTTTTTGTCAATATTCCTTTTACCCACCCCCTCTCCTTTCTCTATCTTTCTTTTTTTTCTTATCACTCGGTCCTCCTTTCTTTCATCCCTTTTTTGCTCTTCAACCTTCTCACCCTTCTGGTCCTGTAACCCTTAGTCCACAGGCACAAGAACTTAAAGAGCAAGAGGAAGTGAGAGGAAAATTAAGGCAAGGAAACAGATAAACGAAATCACTCATAAGGAAGAATCAGCAGAAAACACCAGGCAACATGAAGAACCAGTCTAGAAAAACCCCACCAAGGGACCATGAGGTAGCTACTGCAGATGATTCCACCTGTAAAGAAATGTTAGGAATGACAGAAAGGGAATTTAGAATACACATGTTGAAAACAATGAAAGAAATGATGGAAACAATGAAGGAAATTGCTAATAAAGTGGAAAATAACCAAAAGGAAATCCAAAAACAGAATCAAATAAGAGATGAACGATATGAAGAATATAAAAAGGATATAGCAGAGCTGAAGGAACTGAAACAGTCAATTAGGGAACTTAAAGATGCAATGGAAAGTATCAGCAACAGTTTAGACCATGCAGAAGAAAGAATTTCAGAGGTAGAAGACAAAGTTCTTGAGACAACTCAGACAGTAAAAGAGGCAGAAAAGAAGAGAAAGAAAGCAGAACGTTCACTGTCAGAATTATGGGACTTTATGAAGCGTTCCAACATACGAGTTATAGGAATCCCAGAAGGAGAAGAAGAATGCCCCAGAGGAATGGAAACCATACTAGAGAATATTATAAAAGAAAATTTCCCAAACATCACCAAAGATTCTGACACACTGCTTTCAGAGGGATATCAGACCCCAGGTCGCCTCAACTCTAACTGGGCTTCTCCAAGACACATTGTGATGAACCTGTCCAAAGTCAAGACAAAAGAAAAGATTCTGTAAGCTGCCAGGAGTAAGCACCAGTTGACCTACAGGGGCAAATCCATCAGAGTGACCGCAGACTTCTCTAATGAAACTTTCCAAGCAAGAAGACAATGGTCATCTACCTTTAATCTACTTAAACAGAACAATTTCCGGCTCAGTATTCTGTACCCTGCTAAGCTAAGCTTCAAAATTGATGGAGAAATCAAATCATTTACGGATATACAAACATTGAGGAAATTTGCCACAACAAGACCAGCCCTATAGGAAATACTTCAACCTGTTCTGCACACTGACCACCACAATGGATCAGCAGCAAAGTAAGGACTCAGAAATCAAAGGACAGAACCTAACCTCCACACTGATGCAAAAGATAAAACTAAGCAATGGACTCTCACCAAATAAGACGAATAGAATACTACCACACTTATCAGTTATCTCAATAAATGTTAATGGCTTGAATTCCCCACCGAAGAGACATAGATTGGCTGACTGGATTAAAAAACACAAGCCATCCATTTGCTATCTGCAAGAAACACGCCTGGCTTCAAAAGACAAATTAAAGCTCCAAGTGAAGGGTTGGAAGACAATTTTTCAGGCAAATGGAATTCAGAAGAAAAGAGGAGTTGCAATCTTATTTTCAGATACATGTGGATTTAAAGCAACTAAAGTCAAAAAAGACAAAGATGGTCACTTTATATTGGTCAAGGGAAAAATACAACAAGAAGACATTTCAATTCTAAATATTTATGCACCCAATTTAAATGCTCCCAGATTCTTAAAGCAGACCTTACTCAGTCTGAGCAATATGATATCTGATAATACCATCATAACAGGGGACTTTAACACTCCTCTTACAGAGCTGGACAGATCCTCTAAACAGAAATTAAACAAAGATATAAGAGATTTAAATGAGACCCTAGAACAACTATGCTTGATAGACGCATATAGAACACTCCACCCCAAAGATAAAGAATATACATTCTTCTCATCACCCCACGGAACATTCTCCAAAATTGATCATATCCTGGGACACAAAACAAATATCAACAGAATCAAAAGAATTGAAATTTTACCCTGTATCTTCTCAGACCATAAGGCACTAAAGGTGGAACTCAACTCTAATAAAAATGCTCATCCCCACCCAAAGGCATGGAAATTAAACAATCTTCTGTTGAATAACAGATGGGTGCAGGAAGAAATAAACAGGAAATCATTAACTTCCTTGAGCATAACAACAATGAAGACACAAGCTACCAAAACCTGTGGGATTCTGCAAAAGCAGTTTTGAAAGGAAAATTCATCGCTTTAAATGCCTACATTCGAAAAACAGAAAGAGACCACATCAACAATCTCACAAGAGATCTCATGGAATTGGAAAAAGAAGAACAATCTAAGCCTAAACTGAGTAGAAGAAAAGAAATCTCCAAAATCAAATCAGAGATCAATGAAATTGAAAACAAAAGAATCATTCAGAAAATTAATGAAACAAGGAGTTGGTTTTTTGAAAAAATAAATAAAATAGATAAACCATTGGCCAGACTAACTAGAAATAGAAAAGTAAAATCTCTAGTAACCTCAATCAGAAACAATAAAGGGGAAATAACAACTGATCCCACAGAGATACAAGAGATCATCTATGAATTCTACCAGAAACTCTATGCCCAGAAATTTGACAATGTGAAGGAAATGGATCAATATTTGGAATCACACCCTCTCCCTAGACTTAGCCAGGAAGAAATACACCTCCTGAACAGACCAATTTCAAGCACTGAGATCAAAGAAACAATAAAAAAGCTTCCAACCAAAAAATGCCCTGGTCCAGATGGCTTCACTCCAGAATTCTATCAAACCTTCAAGGAAGAGCTTATCCCTGTACTGCAGAAATTATTCCAAAAATCTGAGGAAGAAAGAATCTTCCCCAACACATTCTATGAAGCAAACATCACCCTGATACCAAAACCAGGAAAAGACCCAAACAAAAAGGAGAATTTCAGACCAATCTCACTCATGAATATAGATGGAAAAATTCTCAACAAAATCAAGCCAATAGATTACAGCTTATCATCAAAAAAGTCATTCATCATGATCAAGTAGGCTTCATCCCAGGGATGCAAGGCTGGTTTAACATACGCAAGTCCATAAACGTTATCCATCATATTAACAGAGGCAAAAATAAAGATCACATGATCCTCTCAATAGATGCAGAAAAAGCATTTGATAAAATCCAGCATCCTTTTCTAATTAGAACACTGAAGAGTATAGGCATAGGTGGCACATTTCTAAAACTGATTGAAGCTATCTATGACAAACCCACAGCCAATATTTTACTGAATGGAGTAAAACTGAAAGGTTTTCCTCTTAGAACTGGAACCAGACAAGGTTGTCCTCTGTCACCTTTACTATTCAACGTAGTGCTGGAAGTTCTAGCCAATACAATTAGGCAAGACAAGGAAATAAAGGGAATCCAAATGGGAGCAGAGGAGGTCAAACTCTCCCTCTTTGCTGACGACATGATCTTATACTTAGAGAACCCCAAAGACTCAACCACAAGACTCCTAGAAGTCATCAAAAAATACAGTAATGTTTCAGGATATAAAATCAATGTCCGCAAGTCAGTAGCCTTTGTATACACCAATAACAGTCAAGATGAGAAGCTAATTAAGGACACAACTCCCTTCACCATAGTTTCAAAGAAAATGAAATACGTAGGAATATACCTAACGAAGGAAGTGAAGGACCTCTATAAAGAAAACTATAAAATCCTCAGAAAGGAAATAGCAGAGGATATTAACAAATGGAAGAACATACCATGCTCATGGATGGGAAGAATCAACATTGTTAAAATGTCTATACTTCCCAAAGCAATCTACCTATTCAATGCCATTCCTATCAAAGTACCTACATCGTACTTTCAAGATTTGGAAAAAATGATTCTGCGTTTTGTATGGAACCGGAAAAAACCCCGTATAGCTAAGGCAGTTCTTAGTAATAAAAATAAAGCTGGGGCATCAGCATACCAGATTTTAGTCTGTACTACAAAGCTATAGTGGTCAAGACAGCATGGTACTGTCACAAAAACAGAGACATAGACACTTGGAATCGAATTGAACACCAAAAAATGAAACTAACATCTTACAACCACCTAATTTTTGATAAACCAAACAAGAACTTACCTTGGGGGAAAGACTCCCTATTCAATAAATGGTGTTGGGAGAACTGGATGTCTAAATGTAAAAGACTGAAAGTGGACCCACACCTTTCCCCACTCACAAAAATTGATTCAAGATGATAAAGGACTTCAATTTAAGGCATGAAACAATAAAAATCCTCCAAGAAAGCATAGGAAAAACACTGGAAGATATTGGCCTGGGGGAAGACTTCATGAAGAAGACTGCCATGGCAATTGCAACAACAACAAAAATAAACAAATGGGACTTCATTAAACTGAAAAGCTTCTGTACAGCTAAGGAGACAATAACCAAAGCAAAGAGACAACCTACACAATGGGAAAGGATATTTGCATATTTTGAATCAGACAAAAGCTTGATAACTAGGATCTATAGAGAACTCAAATTAATCCACATGAAAAAAGCCAACAATCCCATATATCAATGGGCAAGAGACATGAATAGAACTTTCTCTAAAGATGACAAACGAGTGGCTAACAAACACATGAAAAAATGTTCATCATCTCTATATATTAGAGAAATGCAAATCAAAACAACTCTAAGATATCATCTAACCCCAGTGAGAATGGCCCACATCACAAAATCTCAAAACTGCAGATGCTGGCGTGGATGTGGAGAGAAGGGAACACTTTTACACTGCTGGTGGGACTGCAAACTAGTACAACCTTTCTGGAAGGAAGTCTGGAGAAACCTCAAAGCCCTCAAGCTAGACCTCCCATTTGATCCTGCAATCCCATTACTGGGCATGTACCCAGAAGGAAAAAAATCCTTTTATCATAAGGACACTTGTACTAGACTGTTTATTGCAGCTCAATTTACAATCGCCAAAATGTGGAAACAGCCTAAATGCCCACCAACCCAGGAATGGATTAACAAGCTGTGGTATATGTATACCATGGAATACTATTCAGCCATTAAAAAAAAATGGAGACTTTACATCCTTTGTATTAACCTGGATGGAAGTGGAAGACATTATTCTTAGTAAAGCATCACAAAAATGGAGAAGCATGAATCCTATGTACTCAATCTTGATATGAGGTCAATTAATGACAATTAAGGTTATGGGGGAGGAAGCAGAAAGAGGGATGGAGGGAGGGGGGTGGGGCCTTAGTGTGTGTCACACTTCATGGGGGCAAGACATGATTGCAAGAGGGACTTTACCTAACAATTGCAATCAGTGTAACTGGCTTATTGTACCCTCAATGAATCCCCAACAATAAAAAAATAAATAAATAAAAGATAAAAAAAATAAAAAATAAAAATGAGACAACAAAAAAAAAAGAAAAAGAGAGAAATACAAAGTCAGTGACTTAACATTATATCTAAAGAAACTAGAAAAAGAAAAGCAAAGCAAATCAAAGTAGAAAGAAGAAAAATATAAACAGAAATCAATAAAAGGGAAAACAGAGAAACATTTAAAGATTAGCAAAGTTAAAATTGCTTCTTTGAAAAGACCAAACAATTGATAACCAAATCCCCACTGTGACTGGCCAAGAAAAGAGAATGTGAATTATGCCTGTAAGGGCAAAGCATTATTACTGTAGGACATTACAAGGATAAGAGTATATTATGAACAACTTTATACCAATAAATTTGACAACTATGATGACATTAAAAAGTTCCTTGAAAACTTAATTTTACCAAAACTAATACTAGATTAAGCAAAATATGAATAATGTTATATCTATTAAAGAAATTAAATTCATTATCAAAAAACTTTTAACAACAATCTTACCTAAAGCCTGGATGGTTTCCCTAATGAAGTCAAACTAATATTTAAGGAAAAGGCCCACAGTTTTACACACACACTCACACACACACAAAAAAAAAATAGAAGAGGACGAACCATTTTCCATTTGTATTGTAAGGCCAAGATAACTCTAATGCCAAAACCTAACACTGATATTAGAAAAAAAGAAAATTACAAAACAAATCCCTCTTGATCATAGGTTCAAAAATACTAGTAAAGCAAACAAACATAGCATGACCAAGCAGGTTTAACCCAGGAATGCAAAGCTGGTTTAACATTCAAAACTTAGTATACTTTACCACATTAATATACTGGAAGACTCAGTATTGTTAAGATGTCAGGTCTCCTCATATTGACTGTATCAGTAATAGTCCTTAAATTTATAAGCTTATTCTAAAATGTATATAGAAATATAAAATACCTAGAACAGTGGTTCACATGCTGTGGCCTGCAGACCAGCTACTGTTTTATAAACTTTCATTGGAATTCAGCTATAGCCATTGGTTACATATTGTTTAAGGCCACTTTCATGTGACAACAACAGTATTGAGTACTTAGGACAGGCACCATGTTGCCTCCCTGCCTAAAGTACTTATTGTCTGGACAAAAAAAAAAAACATAAAGAACTGTTGACCTTTGTCCAAAGCAATTTTGAAAAACAAAACGTTGGAGAACTTATACCACCCAACTCCAAACTTACTATGAAGGTATAATAATCAGGACAGTATGGCACTTAAGAATGGACAAGTAGATCAACAGAGCAGAATAGAGAGCCCGGGAACAAACCCAAACATATGTAAGTATATGATCCTTTGATTTTTGACAACAATACAATGGAGAAAAGAAAGTTTTTTTCAACAAATGGTGCTGGAACAACTGGTAGTTTTTACCAAACACACAGATCAATTTGAGATGGAACATGGAGTTAAACATAATAGCTAATACTATAAAATTTTTAGAGGCAAACATAAGAGAGTCATAAAAAACAATAGCCATAGAAGAAAAAAAAAACATAAATTAAACTTCCTCACAACTTAACACTTATACTTACCAAAAGATACAAGGAAGAAAATAAATATGTAAACCACAAATCATATATCTGACAAAGGACTGGTACCTAGAATATGTAAAGAACTCCTACCATAGGATAGGTACATATTTAGTTTCACAAGTAGTTTCTAATATTCTCAATAATAGAATAACAAATAATCCAATTTTAAAATGTGGAAAGACACTTCACTAAGAAGAATGTGATTCAGACCTATCCAGATTAATACAAAAGATGTAAGGTCTCCCTCTTTTTATGGCTAAATAGTATTCCATGGTATACATATATCACAGTTTATGAATCCATTCCTGGGCTAATGGCACTTAATAGGTGCAATGTGGGGGTATGTGGCACACCTCCTCGGGGCGGGACACAACTACAGCAGAGACTATACCTGACAAATGCAAACATTGTAACCTAATTCTTTGTACCCTCAAATTAACCTGAAATTAAAAAAAAATGTTTTTTAAATGTGGAAAGATTTGAAATGTTATGTGGATAGCAATGTTCTCATCAGAAAATTATTTAACATCGTTAGTCACGAAGGAAATGCAGCTTGAACAAGAAAATAACTACATTCCCGGAGAAGGGATAAAATTTTAAAAACTGACAACACAAATTGTTAGTGAGAATGTAGAGCAACTGGAATGCTCCTGTATTATTGGGTGACTGGAAAAAGTTCTAACAGCTTTTGTGAACTAAGTATGTACCTACCGTATGGCTTAGCAATTTCAGTCTAAGGTATTTCCCCAAGAAAAATGAGAATATATGTTCATACAAATAATTCTACATGAATATCATTAGAAGGTTTATGCATAATACCCCCAAATTAGAAAGCAGCTCCGGTGACTATCAGCAGAAGAATGATTAAACAAACTGCTGTAGTCATACAGTAGAATAGTAGTCTGCAAGAAAAGGTAATTAACTATAAATACAAAAATATTTCTAAAATATATATAGAAATACACAATACCTAGAACAGCAATTCTTATTAACAACATGGTTGAATTTGAAAACTACTTCACTAACTGAAAGGAACCTTACACAGAAAAGTATATACTGTATGGTTCTATGTATATGAAGTTCTAGAAAAGGTTTAATTTACCTCCGGTGCAAAAAAGTTGTAAGGGTTGCCTTTGGGATAGGGACAAAATTTGAGAAGGATCATGAAGGAACTTTTGGGGGTGAAAAATAAAGTTCTAAATCTTGATAGAGTTTATAAGCAAAAATCTATGCCTTTGTCAAAGCTCACACAGTATGCATTAAGATTTGTGTGGTTCAGGCCAGGCACGGTGGCTCACACCTATAATCCCAGCACTTTGGGAGGCCAAGATGGGTAGATTTCCCAAGCTCACAGGTTCCAGACCAGCCTGAGCAAGAGCAAGACCTCATCTCTAAAAATAACTGGGCATTGTGGCAGGCACCTATAGTCCCAGCTACTTGGGAGGCTGAGGTAAGACAATTGCTTGAGCCAAGAGTTTGAGGTTGCTGTGAGCTATGATGCCACAGCACTCTATCGAGGGTGACAAAGTGAGACTCTGTCTTGAAAAAAAAAAAATTAAAGATTTGTGCAGTTCATTTTATGTAACTGTTTTATAGCATATAAATTTTAATTAAAAATTATAAGTATTGTACTTTAGCTAATATTATGCCTTCCTGAAGTATTTTGGGGAACTTTAGTTGAAATCTGTAATAAACTTTGAATTGTATCCAAATATACAATGAATTGATGAATAAAAAAAAGGAAAAAGGGGAGACAAGATGGCTGACTGAAGCCAGCTTTCCACAGAGGCTCCCGTCCAGAAAGAGAGTTAAAAGACAGAAATTTAGCAAGTAACCTGGTAGATTAGAGCTGCACCAAGACAGAAGGTTGAAGAACGCACATCAACCCTGCTGAGGTGGGCTGCAACCCCAAGGATACAAACAAAAGGTACAAAATCCATCACCAAGCAGATGGGAGTCCCCTCCCCCATGAGAATGGCTCAGAGTGCCCCACAAACAAACGAGCAGAGTTCAAAGGTCCTCCCACTATACTCCATGGGAGAGACCCTCTAAAAACTGGACCTACCTCCCCTACTAGGGTGCCACAGTGTTCTCCTGCCAGGCATAAAACTGTATAAAACTGTATATATTCTCTACCTGCAATTCTGAGCTCCCAGCACTCCCCTCCATTCTCACTCTAAGGTCTGGAGGCCTGTCCCCCAGGAGTCCAGATTCTTGGGTGATTTCTGGAGGGGGTGGACAGGGCCTAGACTGAAGCTGGTCAGTGCTGATTCTGCAGCACAGGAGTGAGGAGAGGACAGTCGGCTGAGAGGGAACCACACCGGAGCGGCAGTGCCCTGAGGTGCAGAACAGCAGCCGTTTTTGGCAACAACAGGGCTTACTCCCAGGTATTCTGAAGCCACACCCCCTGGGCAACCAGAGGAGGCCGGGCATCTTCTCAGGTGGCAACCACCGTGGAACAGATCTGAGATGGAAATGCAGGCCTCATGCCACTGAGGTAGCCAGAAGAGTCAGAAAATGCTATAACTGATGGGAGACATCTGGGCTGGCGAGCTCTGCCACAACTGTGATCGGCTCCCGCCCGGACCTCCATAAGAGCTGCGCCTCAACCGCGACCCTCCTGTACCCTCCCTGCCTCCACACCAGCCTGCTTGTGTGTGGCCAGGGACTCTGGTAGCTGCAGGCCTCCCTGCCTCTGCATGGAGCCTTGGGTTCTCTGTGCCAATGTCACTGAGTGCCAGGGACTCCCAGAATCGTGTGCACCATGCCCCGCCCTGTTGCTGGATCCAGGTGTGTCACACTCCAGAGCTACTTCCACAACCAGAACTCCCTGTCTGGGGCAGCCCCAGAAGAGCTACAAAGGGTCACTCCTTACAAAGATCCAGCAACAATAGAGTGATCCCGGTGGGGTCTAATCTTGGAGGGACACCTCCCCAACTCTGAGGACAGCCAGAGGCAATGGTGAAAAACAATCATGAGGCGAAATCAACAGAAAAACTCTGGCAATATGAATAATCAGAGTAGATCAACTCCCCCGAGGATCAATGGGGCAGACACAGAACAAGATCCCATACACAAACAAATAGCTGAGATGTCAGAAATCGAATTCAGAATCTGGATAGCAAATAAGATCGAATTAGAATTCCAAGCATTAACCCAAAAGATATCTCAAGAATTCAACGAATTAAAAAACCAAATGACCAAAGATTTTGACACATTGAGACAAGAAGTTGCATCCCTCAAAGATCTGAAAAACATGGTAGAATCCCTCAGTAACAGAATGGAGCAAGCAGATGAAAGGATTTCTGACATTGAAAACAAAGCTTTTGAATGCTCCCAAACTCTCAAAGAGGAAGAGGGCAAAAACAGATCACTCTCTCAGAGAGCTCTGGGATAATTTGGAGAAAATCAATATTCATCTTATAGGGATCCCCGAAAGCAACGAAGTGGCTTCACGAGGCACAGAGTCCCTTCTCCATGAGATTATGAAAGAGAACTGAAATTCAGATATGCCCAGAGATTCTGAAATTCAGATAGCAGACAGTTTCAGAACCCCAGCACAACTCAACCCAAATAAGACATTCCACACACACATCATAATCAATTTCACTAAAGTTAATATGAAGGAGAAAATTCTGAAAGCAGCCAGATGAAAGAAAACCATTACCTACAAGGGGAAGAATATTAGAATTACTGCAGATCTCTCTGATGAAACCTTTCAAGCTAGAAGAGGATGGTCATCGACTTTTAATCTCCTAAAACAAAATAACTTTCAACCCAGGATCCTGTACCCAACTAAACTGAGTTTCATTTATGACGGAGAAATTAAATACTTTAACGACATTTACATGCTGAAGAAATTTTCCATAACTAAACAAGCTCTCTATTCTTGGACCTCTCCTCCATAAAGACCAGTGTAATCCTCCACCACAAAAGTAAACCCACCCAGAAAATTTTGATCAAATTCCAACTTCCACACTCACAAATGGATTAAAAATGTCCACTGAACTCTCGAAAGGCTTATCAATATTCTCAATTAATGTGAATGGTTTAAATTATCCTCTAAAGAGGCACAAGTTCGCTGACTGGATACAAAAACTCCAGCCAGATATCTGCTGCATACAAGAATCTCATGTTACATTAAAAGACTCAAGGTGAAGGGATGGTCATCTATACTTCAGGCAAATGGAAGCAGACAAAAGCAGTCGTTGCAATCCTATTCGCAGATGTAATAGGCTTTAAACCAACCTAAATAAGGAAGGATAAGGATGGACACTTCATATTTGTTAAAGGTAATACTCAGTATGATGAGATTTCAATTATTAATATTTATGCACCCACCAGAATGCACCTCAATTTATAAGAGAAACTCTGACATGAGCAACTTGATTTCCTCCAGTTCCATAGTAGTTGGAGATTTTAACACCCCTTTAGCAGTCCTCCAAAAAGAAGCTAAGCAAAGAAATATTAGATTTAAACTTAACCATTCAACATCTGGACTTAACAGACATCTACAGAACATTTCATCCCAACAAAACTGAATACACATTATTCTCATCAGCCCATGGAACATACTCCAAAATCGACCACATCCTAGGCCACAAATCAAACCTCAGCAAATTTAAAAAAACAGAAATTATTCCCTGCATCGTCTCAGACCATCATGGAATAAAAGTTGAACTCAATAACAATAGGAATCTGCATACACATACGAAAACATGGAAGCTAAATAACCTTATGCTGAAGGATAGATGGATTATAGACGAGATTATAAAGGAAATCACCAAATTTTTGGAACAAAACAACAATCAAGACACGAATTATCAGAACCTCTGGGATACTGCAAAGGCAGTCCTAAGAGGGAAATTTATAGCACTGCAAGCTTTCCTCAAGAAAATGGAAAGAGAGGAAGTTAATAACTTAATGGGACATCTCAAGCAACTGGAGAAGGAGGAACATTCCAACCCCAAACCCAGCAGAAGAAAAGAAATAACCAAAATAAGAGCAGAATTAAATGAAATTGAAAACAAAAGAATTATACAACAGATCAATAAATCCAAAAGTTGGTTTTTTGAAAAGATCAATAAAATAGATAAACTTTCGGCCAACCTAACCAGGAAAAAAAGAGTAAAATCCCTAATTTCATCAATCAGAAATGGTAATGATGAAATAACAACAGACCCCTCAGAAATTAAAAAAAATCCTTAATGAATACTACAAGAAACTCTACTCTCAGAAATATGAAAATCTGAAAGAAATCAACCAATACCTGGAAGTACGCCACCTACCAAGACTTAGCCAGAACAAAGTGGAAATGTTGAATAGGCCTATATCAAGTTCTGAAATAGCATCAACTATACAAAATCTCCCTAAAAAGAAAAGCCCAGGACCAGATGGCTTTACGTCAGAATTCTACCAAACCTTTAAAGAAGAACTAGTACCTATATTATTAAACCTCTTCCAAAATATAGAAAAAGAAGGAATATTGCCCAACACATTCTACAAAGCAAGCATCACATTGATCCCCAAATCAGGGAAAGACCTAACAAGAAAAGAAAATTATAGACCAATATCAATAATGAATATTGATGCTAAAATACTCAATAAGATCCTAACAGAATCCAACAGCACATCAAAAAAATTATACACCACGACCAAGTGGGATATATCCCAGGGTCTCAAGGCTGGTTCAATATACGTAAATCTATAAATATAATTCAGCACATAAACAAACTAAAAAATAAGGACCATATGATTCTTTCAATTGATGCATTAAAAGCTTTTGATAATATCCAGCATCCCTTCATGATCAGAACACTTAAGAAAATTGGTATAGAAGGGACATTTCTTAAACTAATAGAGGCCATCTACAGCAAACCCACAGCCAATATCGTATTGAATGGAGTTAAATTGAAATCATTTCCACTTAGATCAGGAACCAGGCAAGGTTGCCCATTGTCTACATTGCTCTTTAACATTGTAATGGAAGTTTTAGCCATTGCAATTAGGGAAGAAAAGGCGATCAAGGGTATCCACATAGGGTCAGAAGAGGTGAAACTTTCACTCTTCGCAGATGATATGATCGTATATCTGGAAAACACTAGGGATTCTACTACAAAACTTTTAGAAGTGATCAAGGAATACAGCAATGTCTCAGGCTACAAAATCAACACCCATAAATCTGTGGCCTTTATATATACCAACAATAACCAAGCCGAAGAAACTGTCAAGGACTCTATTCCTTTCACAGTAGTGCCAAAGAAGATGAAATATTTGGGAGTATACCTAACAAAGGACGTGAAAGATCTCTACAAAGAGAACTATGAAACTTTAAGAAAAGAAATAGCTGTTTCCACATTTCAGCAATTGTAAATTGAGCTGCAATAAACAGTCTAGTACAAGTGTCCTATGATAAGAGGATTTTTTTCCTTCTGAGTAGATGCCCAGTAATGGGATTGCTGGATAAAATGGGAGGTCTAGCTTGAGTGCCTTGAGGTTTCTCCATACTTCCTTCCAGAAAGGTTGTAGTAGTTTGCAGTCCCACCAGCAGTGTAAAAGTGTTCCCTTCTCTCCTCATCCATGGCAGCATCTGCAGTTTTGAGATTTTGTGTTGTGGGCCATTCTTGCTGGAGTTAGATGGTATCTCAGGGTGGTTTTGATTTGCATATTTCTCACCAAAATGTGGAAACCGCCTAAATGCCCACCAACCCAGGAATGGATTAACAAACTGTGGTATATGTATATCATGGAATACTATTCCGCTATTAAAAAAAAATGGAGACTTTACATCCTTCATATTAACCTGGATGGAAGTGGAAGACATTATTCTTAGTAAAGCATCACAATAATGGAGAAGCATCATGAATCCTAGGTACTCAATTTTGATATGAGGACAATTAATGACAATTAAGATTATGGAGGGGGGAGGAAAAGCAGAGAGAGGGAAGGAGGGAGGGGGGCGGGGCCTTGGTGCGTGCCACACCTTCTGGGGGAAGACATGATTGCAAGAGGGACTTTACCTAACAAATGCAATCAGTGTAACCTGGCTTATTGTACCCTCAATGAATCCCCAACAATAAAATAAGAAGAAGAAGAAGAAAAGAAAAGAAATAGATGAAGATGTTAACAAATGGAAAATCATACCATGCTCATGGCTGGGAAGAATCAACATTGTTAAAATGTCTATACTACCCAAATCAATATACAATTTTAATGCAATTCCTATCAAAGCTCCATTGTCATATTTTAAAGATCTTGAAAAAATAATACTTCGTTTTATATGGAATCAGAAAAAAACCTCGAATAGCCAAAACATCACTCAGAAATAAAAACAAATCAGGAGGAATCATGCTACCAGACCTGAGACTGTACTATAAATCGATAGTGATCAAAACAGCATGGTACTGGCACAAAAACAGAGAAGTAGATGTCTGGAACAGAGTAAAGAACCAAGAGATGAATCCAGCTACTTACCATTATTTGATCTTTGACAAGCCAATTAAAAACATTCAGTGGGGAAAAGTTTCCCTATTTAACAAATGGTGCTGGGTGAACTGGCTGGAGATCTGTAAAAGACTGAAACTGGACCCACACCTTTCACCATTAACTAAGATAGACTCTCACTGGATCAAAGATTTAAACTTAAAACATGAAACTATAAAAATACTTGAAGAAAGTGCAGGGAAGACTCTTGAAGAAATTGGCCTGGCTGAATATTTTATGAGGAGGACTCCCCAGGCAATCGAAGCAGTATCAAAAATACACTACTGGGACCTGATCAAACTAAAAAGGTTCTGCACAGCCAAGAACATAGTAAGTAAAGCAAGCAGACAGCCCTCAGAATGGGAGAAAATATTTGCAGGTTATACCTCCCATAAAGGTTTAATAACCAGAATCCACCCAGAACTCAAATGTATTAGCAAGAAAAGAACAAGTGATCCCATCTCAGGGTGGGCAAGGGACTTGAAGAGAAACTTCTCTAAAGAAGACAGATGCATGATCTACAAACAGATCATCCTTAATCATCAGAGAAATGCAAATCAAAACTACTTTGAGATATCACCTAACCCCAGTAAGAGTAGCCCACATAACAAAATCCCAAAACCAGAAATGTTGGCGTGGATGTGGAGGAAAGGGCACACTTCTGCACTGCTGGTGGGAATTCACACTAATACGTTCCTTCTGGAAGGATGTTTGGAGAATACTTAGGTTCCTAAAAATAGACCTACCATTCAATCCTATAATTCCGTTGCTAGGTTTATACCCAGAAGACCAAAAGTCACAATATAACAAAGACATCTGTACCAGAATGTTTATTGCAGCCCAATTCATAATCACTAAGTCATGGAAGAAGCCCAAGTGCCCATCGACCCACGAATGGACTAGCAAATTGTGGTACATGTATACCATGGAATATTATACAGCCCTAAAGAAAGATGGAGACTTTACCTCTTTCATGTTTACATGGATGGAGCTGGAACATATTCTTCTTAGCAAAGTATCTCAGGAATGGAAGAAAAAGTATCCAATGTACTCAGCCCTACTATGAAGCTAATTTATAGCTTTCACATGAAGGCTATAACCCAACTATAGCACAAGAATATGGGGAAAGGGCCAAGGAAGGGGAAGGGAGGGGGGAGGTTAGGGTGGAGGAAAGGTAATAGGTGGGGCCACACCTACGGTGCATCTTAGAATGGGTACAGGCGAAACTTACTAAATGCAGAATATAAATGTCTACATACGATAACTAAGAAAATGCCATGAAGGCTACGTTGAACAGTTAAAAAAATAATAATAAAATTAAATTAAATTAAATTGAAAAAAGGAAAAATAGTTGGATAGATATGTGATAAAGCAATTTCATTAAAATATTAATTATAGAGTCAAGGCAGTATATATACAGACATTCACCATAAAATTCTTTAAATTTTTCAATATGTTTGATTTGTGATAATAAATTTTAGGAAAATATATAAAGCAGCATGGACAGATTGATCTTAAAAATATAGAGTGGAATGGAAAAATAAGAAAGAAAGAACCATATAAAACGATACCAGATACATGATTAAAATACCTCTACACAGATTTGGGGAGAGAAAGTCAGTCAAAATGATACACAGTGGACACATGAGAATGGTTGCCAATGGGGGAAGGAATGTGAGTAGGGCCGGAGGATGAGTGACGGACGGGTGTTTGGACAGATAGGCCTTGCATGGACTAACAAGGGGAGTGGGGAGAGAGAGAGATGTGGGTGGGCATATAGAGAAACGTTAAACTTAGAGGCAAATCCTGGCCTCACAAATCACTACCTGTTTATTTGGGGCAAGTTGTTTAATAGTCTTTAGACTCACAATTCTCATCTATAAAATGGGTATTATGATCTTTACTTCATAGAACTGTGAGTCTTAAAACTAAATAATGTCCTGACAGTTCCTAGCATAGCCTTTAATCTATGGTATACATGAAGCAAAATTCTATTCTCCTTTTCTTTCTATTCTTGTAAATCCTCAGCGTCCTTCACTGGGCTTGCCTGCCTTCTCTAATTCCAGAACACCATACCTCTCTTTCTTGTTTTTCAAACACCTTTAGCACCGTAGCCGATGCCATTCTATCCCATTTTTGTCTTCACACATACATAGAGTTTCTTTAGAGGTGTTGTTCTGGGTACATCTTGCTCTTTTCACTAACCATTCCACTTATTCTTGAGGGTTCAAAGTGTAGCTTTGAGTGTCCCTCTTTCCACTTGTTACCCAGTTTTGTTCTTGACTGTTGCTTCAGGAGAACAGAGTCTATGTCTGTGCTATTTCCTATTTTTTCTCCACATGGAAGAGGCTCGACAAATATTTGATGAATTAGTGAAGGAATAGACATACCTGTTTTTCACTGCTCTTTTCACTCTGCACTATTTAATAAACACTGATTTATTATTGCTTTTACCTCTCCCATGTATTGCCAGTCTTGCTGAACTTAATGAAATAGACGCGATGGTATGAGTCCAACCCAGACCCGCTGCAGGATGTAGCTCCAGAAACACATTAGACTCAAAGACAGGGACCCTCTCCTGTCTTTACTGTGGGTGCTCATTCAGCTATTCTGCTAAATTGTGGGTGACATTTTAGAGCTGGAAATGATCATAGAATTTATGTAATCAAATCTCCAAATGCTAGAAGTTAGATGAAAGGATCTGTATGTTCAAAGCCAATTGGGCTTAGTGAGAGAGATTGCCTTCATGGAGGAGGTAAGCATTAAGCAGAGTTTATTGATGGGGAGAGATGTGGGCTGTCTAAAGAGAGGGTGGAACATTCCAAGGGTGTAGAGTGACAGGAGCCCAGGATTAGCGATGGCAGCAGATATGTGCTGCAGAGGAGCCCACAGAGGATTGCTGGCCGTACATCAGGATTATCACATTACGTAAAGGGGACAAGATGGCGGGTGGATGAGTTGGAAGGCAGCACCCTTCTCTTTCCATACCGTACTTTGCAACACCCCTGTCCTATCCTTGATATGCTCCTGACCTCCTTATCCTTTTATCTGGGCCAGAGACAGGGCTCAAAGCCTGATTTTAAAATGAAATCCAAATGACACATTTGGAACTCTAGATTTTAGCCTGGAAACGTTGGTTGTGCATTGTGTTTGGCACACATAGCAGCCAGCTGAGATGGCCCAAACCCCGGGAGGGATGGTTGGCACAGTCTCAGCCTCACATTTCCGTCTTCAATTCAGTCCAAGCTACTCATTAGGCATCCTTGTTTCGGCAAGCAATCTACCACATACAGGGCCATCCTAGATCACCACAGCCTTCCCTTTGGTTCAGCTCATCATTCCTTCTCCATTCTTGCCTTTGCCACATTTCTGGATCTTGAAAGACAGCTGCAGGAAACCAGGCTGCTCACTTTCTCTCTCGGAAGGCTAGCTACTGAGTCCGTGTGCCCTTTCTTCCCCAAACAGGTTTTCTGTGTTGTTTTCTTAACCCTGATCATGGTGAATGTGTCAGGGATTTGTTTAAGACTTCCTTTGGCTAACAAACATCAGGATGCACTGATAAAGATGCATTTATATTTATTTATTTATCATTCTTTTTTTTTTTTTTTTAGAGACTGAGTCTCACTTTATCACCCTCAGTAGAGTGCCATAGCATCATGGCTCACGGCAACCTCCAACTCCTGGGCTTAGACAATTGTCTTGCCTCAGCCTCCTGAGTAATTGGGACTGCAGTTGCCCACCACATGCATGGCTGTTTTTTGTTGTTGTTGCAATTTAGCTGGTGCCAGGTTCGAACCCGCCACCCTCTGTATATGGGGCCAGCACCCTACCCACTGAGCCACAGGCACTGCCCGATGTGTTTATATTTAAAGGAAGAATGTTTACTGTGTCATTAAAGACCTTAAAGGCAAAAATGTCTAACAGTGTTGTTACTTTTTGCTCTAAATGTTATTAAAGGAACATTTGTCCAGGTTAAGTACTGTCTTTTCAGAAGAGCTTGCTTCTTCCCTTTCCTAAGAATTTTTGGCCTATCCTTCCTTTTCTTTTCTCTAATCATTAAAAAGGAAAAGAGGAGTTTAGCAGTCTCAGTAACTACCTTCCTGGATTTCAGGGCCCCTGGCATATGTACAGTCGGGAACAGGTGATCTGTGAAACACATCTGAGTTAAGAAGGGGAAGGGAGTAGTTCAGGGTTTTAAGGATTCTGTTTAATGGGAATCATCGTCTCTTCATTTAACATTGCTTCACAATTTGTGCAATAAAAATAACTCTGGAGAAATCTAAGATGTTATTACTCTTGCTCTTTAAATCTGGATTTTCCAATATTACATCCTGAGTCTTAATGATGCAGATTATTGCAATTTGTCACTTCTCTTGATGCAAATAGTAAATCTTGAATTCATAGGTCTCCAACTATATCCTATCTTGATTGGAAATGACTTTTCTTATTTGGTTTCTCAGCAGCCCTTACCTGATTATGCTTCTTTAAGGTTTAAAAAAAAAAATGTCGACCACCAACAGAATAATTTGGATACATGTGGATTCTGTGCTGACACCCAGTGGGAGAAGACAGGCCATCCTGCGATCAGAAGGGGTGCTGGACAAAGCCTCTGCCTCACAGGGCTCACTAAGGACTGGTTTTCCAGCCTGACAAAGCAGAAGCCATTTCATTCTCTGCATTTCTTTATGGCCGGCATGCCAATACATTTGCTGAACTATGTAGACAGTCTCTGTAGCACCGCCAGCTTTTATTCCTGCTTCTACCCAGTTGTAAACCTAGAAACAAATATTTAGCTGGCTGTGGAGTGTCATCCACACAAGTGCTCTCCCTCTGGGGGTCTGCTGCACACACAGCGCCTGACTGGTCCTTTCACATTGCACAGGACATATAATATATTTATGTCTCGTGTAACCATAGAAACCTGTTGTGTCAGAGAAGACTTCATGATTTTGCTGCTCTCCAGAAAGAGATGAATAAAGCCACAGGGCAACCTGCCACCTCTTGTTTAGTTACTTTGTAATCATTTAGCAATTAAGACTGCAGAACATATTTACTATAATTTTCACATCTGTAGACATTTTACAAAGTATTGAATATACATAAGGAAATAAAAACACTCAAGATATTATTTTAGAAACCCCATAGCCAACACAGTTTGTCTTTTTGTATTATTATCTGCACAATTTGTACTTCATTAATTATTCTTGAGAATGACTGGTCTTTTTTGTGGGGTGGGGGGAGCGGTGTTTTTCCTTTAGCATCATTGGCATGAGGAATGCATAAATTTTGTTATGCTGCCTATACAATAGGGCTGTAGAAAGAATACTAGTTTGGGAGTTGGGCAGAGTTGGATGTAAAACCTGATTTATATCTGGGCTCTTCCACTTACTGACTGGGCTTCCTGAATGTTGCAGAGCTTTTTTTGGCTATTGCCACAAACCTATGAAATGAGAATAATAATATGTACCTTAATGGATCATTCATTGTAAGGAAAGCAATAATTTTAGGGAAAATGCATAGTCCATGATAAAGAATCACTGTGTAGCACTATTATCATTGCATTTATTCTGAACTTTTATGTCTTTTGCTATAATATGGAATGCTCCATAAGTACACTCCGATACCTGTAAAAGCTTGTTTTGTTTAGTACATATATGGTACTTCATACTTATTAAAGGCTTAACGATATTTATTATAAAACCCCCAAGGGAGCTGAGGAATACAAATCCCATCTCTTTTTCCAATTAATTCTGCACCTTTCCATTTAGCAAATACATGTGTTTCAGGGGTTTTAATAGAGCAAGGAACCCCCTTGGCTCTTTTGTCTATGCCTTGGATTCTTTAAAGGAATTATCCACAATGTCATGAAAGCTCTGGTTTGGCTCCTAGATGACTTGGGCGACCCCTGCTGGCAGCCTGTGAAATCAGGCGTGCCTGCCACTAAACCAAAAGACAGACCCTCACCCCTAGATCCTGTATAAATGCCCTGTAGACTGTGTGGTCTGTGGGTGGTAGGGTATAATCATGGCTGTGAAGGCATGGAGTTTACTCTTATTGTTATTATTTTCTTTATTATTGTTATTTAAATGGAGGTATTAGAATGCAGGGGATGTATCCTACTAGCTAATAACCATTTAAGTTGCATTTGGGAGCTTTCAGGACTTGACAACAGCTTTTCAAAATCTCAGGCTGTTAAACCCCCTACTGGGTTAATGTGGCAGAAAAAGACAAGAACGACACCAGCCAATGACTTTTTGTACAGTGCTGTATCTTGAGCATCTGGAAGAGAGAAAGGGAAACAGATTCTTTCAGAAAATCCAATTAGAGAGAGAAGGAAATATGCTTTGCTGAGAGAGAGGGAGGGAGGGAGGGAGAGAACAGGTTCTCCCCAGAGGTAAAAGCCTCAATATTGACAAAGGAAAATCCTATATTACTTTGACTTAGCTCAGAAAACCAGTGTTTCTAGATGTCTTCTCAGGAAACAAACAATGCAGGTGAACAGGAAACTGTTTTCACCCACAATTCAATTTAGACAATAACAAATATGATGGTTTTAAAAACATCATGAGAGGGAATACAAAAGCTTTTCGTGATTCCTTCTGGAAGCATGGGAGCCACATTCTCCCTCTGACTTGTTTATCGGTTTTGAATGAACTGGGGAATCTGGAGTGATTTGGGAAATCACCCTTCACTTTTAGGGACCACATCCTGTATGAAAAATAGCCCATACCCTAGTTGTTGCTTAGCATTTCATCACACCTTGACTTTGTCTGTTAATCTGTTAAGTTGTCTCTTGTCCAGACCAAATACACTCTCGTGTATTAATAGCTCTTTGTGACACTATTTGTATAGAAATTTTAAACATGTACAATTTACCTAGATTTAGAGGATTATAAATAAAACAACCTCCCTCCTCCAGTTTTCCTCATTAAGGGGATCATATTGTATTAGAATATGCATTTTCATTATGACATATTAGGTTTTATGGTGTTTATAACAACTCCAAGGGGGGGCATTCTCACAGCACTCGTGGAGGTCTAGCTGTGGGACTCCTGTTATAAGCAGGCACAGTGTGAGCTTTGCTATAATATTCTCATTATCTTAAACCCTCATCTCTTTTTCATTCGTTAAAGGGGTCATTTGGCTTTTTAATATAACTTGTATTAGTGCAATTATAGGAAACAAAAATCTTTAAACACTGAACCAGACAGGTTGTTCTTTAACAGCTGGAGAAAGACTTGCCCATACCCCATACACTCTACCTTCGTGTAGCTGAAACCCCTTTCTGTATAAATGCACATAAATAATACATTGCACATACACTGTATATGCAAATGCTCCTCCCAGAGACGTTTTTTTCTCTGAGTGGACAAAGGAAATGGACCTCGTGGTGATCTTTGAAGACCATTTACAGTTATAACAGCCTATGTTTTCTACAAGAACACACAGTCATATAAAATTTAAAAGCATGCCTCGAATATGGGTGCTGATGCCGCTAAGGAGAGCTGAGGTAATGGAAATGCCCCTGTGATCGTTGAATTTCTTAGCCCCCGATTACCTTTGGAAAATGTGTCTGGGTCAGGCAGCTTTCTGAGTCCATGGAGGCGGGATGGTGACATGGGAAGGCACCGGCTAGGATTCAGCTCACCTGTCTCCCAGGCCCAATTCTGCTGCTTGTTATCTGTAGGACCCTGCACAAGTGCCTGACTGCCTCTGGGTCTCCCTTCAGGCCTCTTTAACGAAGATGAGGTGATCTTCCTCCTAGCTGTGCTACAAGGATTAATAATAATATGCTAGAAGGATCCTGGGACTCAGTAATTGACTTCAGTTGTCATTAATAACGCGCCTCAACTCTATTACCCTTGGATTTGGAATTAGGGAGGCCTAATTCCAGATCAGGCTGGGTACTTTATTTCACATGCCCTGTGAAAGGGCTCAGAGCTACTTACCTGATAGAATGCTTTGTCCCCACCATGCCCTTGCTGTCACACACACACTCATTTACCACACTCTTAACTACCACACTCTAGTAAGTGCTCTCACAAATATGCACACTCACTGCTTCGCTCTGTGCATACATGTACACACACCCACACATCCCAGGCTGAAGTGAGCCCTTATACAGTCCCCAGCCAGGCAGGGAAAGGAATAGCCAAGTGCCATGGATTTGGGACTAGCTTCCAAAGTTTCAGTGTTCTCTGGTGCTTTAGAAATCTGACCCCAAACTAACTCTGCTTAAAAAAAAAAAAAAAAATTGTTACTCTAACAATCCCTCCTTTCTCTGATAACCTCATAGAAAGTTCAAGATTCTAGGAAGGAAATGGAAGAAAGGTGTTTTACAATTGCTGAAAAACCACTGTTTACTTAAAGGTGCATTTTTTTTTTTTTTTTTTATTGTTGGGGATTCATTGAGGGTACAATAAGCCAGTTACACTGATTGCAATTGTTAGGTAAAGTCCCTCTTGCAATCATGTCTTGCCCCCATAAAGTGTGACACACACTAAGGCCCCACCCTCCTCCCTCCATCCCTCTTTCTGCTTCCCCCCCCATGACCTTAATTGTCATTAATTGTCCTCATATCAAGATTGAGTACATAGGATTCATGCTTCTCCATTTTTGTGATGCTTTACTAAGAATAATGTCTTCCACGTCCATCCAGGTTAATACGAAAGATGTAAAGTCTCCATTTTTTTTAATGGCTGAATAGTATTCCATGGTATACATATACCACAGCTTGTTAATCCATTCCTGGGTTGGTGGGCATTTAGGCTGTTTCCACATTTTGGCAATTGTAAATTGAGCTGCAATAAACAGTCTAGTACAAGTGTCCTTATGATAAAAGGATTTTTTTCCTTCTGGGTAGATGCCCAGTAATGGGATTGCAGGATCGAATGGGAGGTCTAGGTTGAGTGCTTTGAGGTTTCTCCAGACTTCCTTCCAGAAAGGTTGTACTAGTTTGCAGTCCCACCAGCAGTGTAAAAGTGTTCCCTTCTCTCCGCCTCCACGCCAGCATCTGCAGTTTTGAGATTTTGTGATGTGGGCCATTCTCACTGGGGTTAGATGATATCTCAGGGTTGTTTTGATTTGCATTTCTCTAATATTTAGAGATGATGAACATTTTTTCATGTGTTTGTTAGCCATTCGTCTGTCGTCTTTAGAGAAAGTTCTATTCATGTCTCTTGCCCATTGATATAAGGGATTGTGGGCTTTTTTCATGTGGATTAATTTGAGTTCTCTATAGATCCTGGTTATCAAGCTTTTGTCTGATTGAAAATATGCAAATATCCTTTCCCATTGTGTAGGTTGTCTCTTTGCTTTGGTTATTGTGTCCTTAGCTGTACAGAAGCCTTTCAGTTTAATGAAGTCCCATTTGTTTATTTTTGTTGTTGTTGCAATTGCCATGGCAGTCTTCTTCATGAAGTCTTCCCCCAGGCCAATATCTTCCAGTGTTTTTCCTATGCTTTCTTTGAGGATTTTTATTGTTTCATGCCTTAAGTTTAAGTCCTTTATCCATCTTGAATCAATTTTTGTGAGTGGGGAAAGGTGTGGGTCCAGTTTCAGTCTTTTACATGTAGACATCCAGTTCTCCCAACACCATTTATTGAATAGGGAGTCTTTCCCCCAAGGTAAGTTCTTGTTTGGTTTATCAAAGATTAGGTGGTTGTAAGATGTTAGTTTCATTTCTTGGTGTTCAATTCGATTCCAAGTGTCTATGTCTCTGTTTTTGTGCCAGTACCATGCTGTCTTGACCACTATGGCTTTGTAGTACAGACTAAAATCTGGTATGCTGATGTCCCCAGCTTTATTTTTATTACTAAGAACTGCCTTAGCTATACGGGGTTTTTTCCGGTTCCATACAAAACGCAGAATCATTTTTTCCAAATCTTGAAAGTACGATGTAGGTACTTTGATAGGAATGGCATTGAATAGGTAGATTGCTTTGGGAAGTATAGACATTTTAACAATGTTAATTCTTCCCATCCATGAGCATGGTATGTTTTTCCATTTGTTAATATCCTCTGCTATTTCCTTTCTGAGGATTTCATAGTTTTCTTTATAGAGGTCCTTCACCTCCTTCGTTAGGTATATTCCTAGGTATTTCATTTTCTTTGAAACTATGGTGAAGGGAGTTGTGTCCTTAATTAGCTTCTCATCTTGACTGTTATTGGTGTATACAAAGGCTACTGACTTGTGGACATTGATTTTATATCCTGAAACATTACTGTATTTTTTGATGACTTCTAGGAGTCTTGTGGTTGAGTCTTTGGGGTTCTCTAAGTATAAGATCATGTCGTCAGCAAAGAGGGAGAGTTTGACCTCCTCTGCTCCCATTTGGATTCCCTTTATTTCCTTGTCTTGCCTAATTGTATTGGCTAGAACTTCCAGCACTATGTTGAATAGTAAAGGTGACAGAGGACAACCTTGTCTGGTTCCAGTTCTAAGAGGAAAAGCTTTCAGTTTTACTCCATTCAGTAAAATATTGGCTGTGGGTTTGTCATAGATAGCTTCAATCAGTTTTAGAAATGTGCCACCTATGCCTATACTCTTCAGTGTTCTAATTAGAAAAGGATGCTGGATTTTATCAAATGCTTTTTCTGCATCTATTGAGAGGATCATGTGATCTTTATTTTTGCCTCTGTTAATATGGTGGATAACGTTTATGGACTTGCGTATGTTAAACCAGCCTTACATCCCTGGGATGAAGCCTACTTGATCATGATGAATGACTTTTTTGATGCTAAGCTGTAATCTATTGGCTAGGATTTTGTTGAGAATTTTTCCATCTATATTCATGAGTGAGATTGGTCTGAAATTCTCCTTTTTGCTTGGGTCTTTTCCTGGTTTTGGTATCAGGGTGATGTTTGCTTCATAGAATGTGTTGGGGAAGATTCCTTCTTCCTCAGTTTTTTGGAATAATTTCTGCAGTACAGGAATAAGCTCTTCCTTGAAGGTTTGATAGAATTCTGGAGTGAAGCCATCTGGACCAGGGCATTTTTTAGTTGGAAGCTTTTTTATTGTTTCTTTGATCTCAGTGCTTGAAATTGGTCTGTTCAGGAGCTCTATTTCTTCCTGGCTGA
The DNA here is from genome assembly GCF_027406575.1 of Nycticebus coucang. NCBI lineage: Eukaryota > Metazoa > Chordata > Mammalia > Primates > Lorisidae > Nycticebus > Nycticebus coucang. The sequence continues at coordinate 142,514,872 of NC_069783.1, forward strand.
GTCTAGGGAGAGGGTGTGATTCCAAATATTGATCCATTTCCTTCACATTGTCAAATTTCTGGGCATAGAGTTTCTGGTAGTATTCAGAGATGATCTCTTGTATCTCTGTGGGATCAGTTGTTATTTCCCCTTTATCGTTTCTGATTGAGGTTATTAGAGATTTTACTTTTCTATTTCTAGTTAGTCTGGCCAATGGTTTATCTATTTTATTTATTTTTTCAAAAAACCAACTCCTTGTTTCATTAATTTTCTGAATGATTCTTTTGTTTTCAATTTCATTGATCTCTGATTTGATTTTGGATATTTCTTTTCTTCTACTGAGTTTAGGCTTAGATTGTTCTTCTTTTTCCAATTCCATAAGATCTCTTGTGAGATTGTTGATGTGCTCTCTTTCTGTTTTTCGAATGTAGGCATCTAAAGCGATGAATTTTCCTCTCAAAACTGCTTTTGCAGTATCCCAGAGGTTTTGGTAGCTTGTGTCTTCATTGTTGTTATGCTCAAGGAAGTTGATGATTTCCTGTTTTATTTCTTCCTTCACCCATCTGTTATTCAACAGAAGATTGTTTAATTTCCATGCCTTTGGGTGGGGATGAGCATTTTTGTTAGAGTTGAGTTCCACCTTTAGTGCCTTATGGTCTGAGAAGATACAGGGTAAAATTTCAATTCTTTTGATTCTGTTGATATTTGTTTTGTGTCCCAGGATATGATCAATTTTGGAGAATGTTCCATGGGGTGATGAGAAGAATGTATATTCTTTATCTTTGGGGTGGAGTGTTCTATATACGTCTATCAAGCATAGTTGTTCTAGGGTCTCATTTAAATCTCTTACATCTTTGTTTAATTTCTGTTTAGAGGATCTGTCCAGCTCTGTAAGAGGAGTGTTAAAGTCCCCTGTTATGATAGTATTATCAGATATCATATTGCTCAGACTGAGTAAGGTCTGCTTCAAGAATCTGGGAGCATTTAAATTGGGTGCATAAATATTTAGAATTGAAATGTCTTCTTGTTGTAGTTTTCCCTTGACCAATATAAAGTGACCTTGTCTTTTTTGACTTTAGTTGCTTTAAATCCACATGTATCTGAAAATAAGATTGCAACTCCTCTTTTCTTCTGAATTCCATTTGCCTGAAAAATTGTCTTCCAACCCTTGACTCGGAGCTTTAATTTGTCTTTTGAAGCCAGGTGTGTTTCTTGCAGACAGCAAATGGATGGCTTGTGTTTTTTAATCCAGTCAGCCAATCTATGTCTCTTCAGTGGGGAATTCAAGCCATTAACATTTATTGAGATAATTGATAAGTGTGGTAGTATTCTATTCGTCTTATTTGGTGAGAGTCCATTGCTTAGTTTTATCTTTTGCATCAGTGTGGAGGTTAGGTTCTGTCCTTTGATTTCTGAGTTCTTACTTTGCTGCTGATCCATTGTGGTGGTCAGTGTGCAGAACGGGTTGAAGTATTTCCTGTAGAGCTGGTCTTGTTGTGGCAAATTTCCTCAATGTTTGTATATCCGTAAATGATTTGATTTCTCCGTCAATTTTGAAGCTTAGCTTAGCAGGGTACAGAATTCTGGGCTGAAAATTGTTCTGTTTAAGTAGATTAAAGGTAGATGACCATTGTCTTCTTGCTTGGAAAGTTTCATTAGAGAAGTCTGTGGTAACTCTGATGAATTTGCCCCTGTAGGTCAACTGGCGCTTACTCCTGGCAGCTTGCAGAATCTTTTCTTTTGTCTTGACTTTGGACATGTTCATCACAATGTGTCTTGGAGAAGCTCGGTTAGAGTTGAGGCGACCCGGGGTCCGATATCCCTCTGAAAGCAGTGTGTCAGAATCTTTGGTGATGTTTGGGAAATTTTCTTTTATAATATTCTCTAGTATGGCTTCCATTCCTCTGGGGCATTCTTCTTCCCCTTCTGGAATTCCTATAACTCGTATGTTGGAACGCTTCATAAAGTCCCATAATTCTGACAGTGAACGTTCTGTTTTCTCTCTCTTCTTTTCTGCCTCTTTTACTGTCTGAGTTATCTCAAGAACTTTGTCTTCTACCTCTGAAATTCTTTCTTCTGCATGGTCTAACCTGTTGCTGATACTTTCCATTGCATCTTTAAGTTCCCTAATTGACTGTTTCAGTTCCTTCAGGTCTGCTATATCCTTTTTATATTCTTCATATCGTTCATCTCTTATTTGATTCTGTTTTTGGATTTCCTTTTGGTTATTTTCCACTTTATTAGCAATTTCCTTCATTGTTTCCATCATTTCTTTCATTGTTTTCAACATGTGTATTCTAAATTCCCTTTCTGTCATTCCTAACATTTCTATACTGGTGGAATCATCTGCAGTAGCTACCTCATGGTCCCTTGGTGGGGTTGTTCTAGACTGGTTCTTCATGTTGCCTGGAGTTTTCTGCTGATTCTTCCTCATGAGTGATTTCTTTTATCTGTTTCCTTGCCCTAATTTTCCTTTCACTTCTTCTTGCTCTTTAAGTTCTTGTACCTGTGGACTAAGGGTTACAGGACCAGAAGGGTGAGAAGGTTGAAGAGCAAAAAAAAAGGGGATGAAAGAAAGGAGGACCGAGTGATAAGAAAAAAAGAAAGATAGAGAAAGGAGAGGGGGTGGGTATAAGGAATATTGACAAAAAGAAGAGAGGCACAGAAAGAGGGAGACAGGGCAATATAGGTGTACAGTAGGGTACTTTGACTCAACCTTAAAAAACCCCACCTTCTGGGGGTGCCCAGTTGCGTGGTTCCCTTGAGGTCAGCAGCTCTTTGCTAACCTGGTCAGACACAGTACCCCACCTCCACCAAGTAGAGAGGAAAGACAAAAATGCTATAAATCAAACCAAAACAAGCAAACAGAAAACTTTACAGGGATAAAATTGGGTGAAAAACCAAATTATATCGGTAGAAACACTAGCAAAAATGAAGTTGAAGTTATTAAAAAAGGCAGCAATGGGAAATTATAATTAAACTAGGAAAATTGAGAAAGAAAAAGGGATCTGTGTGGAAAAGATTGAAATTAAAAAAACAAAAGAACATCAGCAACGTCAAAATAAACAAACAAAAAAAAACAACCAAACAAAAAAAAAAAAAAGAAAAAAATACACAACCAAAAACAAAGCAGTTTGTATATGTTATTAAATATTGTCTGGGCAACACGTGGTCTTCTGGGGTATGAGATGTTAGTCACAGTTCTGATACGACTGGAGGCTGCTGATTTCTCAAACCCCAGCAGGTAGACACCCTAAATCTCTCTTCAGCCCACTTAAAAGGCACTTTGAACTTGTAAACTTGCTGAGCAGAAGCTTTCCCAGCTTTCTCGCTGGAATCGCTGCTGAAGTGGCTATCCACTTACCCAGTGTGCCAAAACTGGTCTCACTCTGCCCCTGAGGGTTAGGGCTGCAAGGCGGCTCAGACCCCACCCTTAGGCTACTTGGTTGCTGGGTTACCAGCTCCCACCCGTTTCTAGCTCTGCGACCCTGAGGGCGGAGCTTGCCGGGGCAGATCACTGACAATGGATCCGTGTGACCCACCACCAAACACTATTAGCTCTGTCTGGCTCAGCGGCTCAGACTGGGGCCCTAGACAACGGCCAAAGTTCTCCGCACTCCCGCTCAGGCCTTCCCCAAGGCAGTTCAACTCAGTGCCAAGTCCAAGGACATCAAAACAGTTCACAGGTAAGGCCTTTCTGGTTTGCAGTCTCGCTGCTACTGAACTTACAGTTGTGGGCGGGTTTAGACGGATAGAACACACGCGACCACTTGCCGGTTTTCCACGGTTTTAGTCCTCCTCTTGGGGTCCAGAAGTCTCTCGCTGACTCCCTGTATCCTCATAGGAGTGACGATAGACAGTTCCCACCAGCCAGAGATGCCTGGAGTCCTATCTCCCCAGACTCACGGTGCCCAGATGCAAGGAAGCTGTTACTCGGCTGCCATCTTGCTCCGCCTCCCCAAGGTGCATGTTTTGTTTTCCAGTGACTAATTTGGTTCTCCTAGGAGGGGACAGAACCTAACCTGTGTGGTGGGATTTTTTGCAGTAAAACCATTTCCCAGCTGTATTGAGGGTATTATGGGGTGCTGTGGGCTGGTACATCTCCCCAGGTTCGGGTGATGAGGGCAGGAACCCTCAGGAGTCCTTGTGCAGCCACCCAGCCTGTGCTGAGCTCTGCTGTAGCCAAGGCCCTGTGCTAGACCTTGTAAGGGTCAGAAACATGAGACCGCCCCTGCCTCCACCCCTGTCCAACAAGGAGCAAGGAGGAACAGACCATAAGGCTCCTGATGTCTGGAACACAGGAATTCTTCACCTAGCAGGTGCTGCTGGAGATGCTCAGAGAAGGAGGCATACAGGAGAAGGCATTTGAGCTCATCTTTGAGGGAATAGCACAATTTCCATGTGTGTAGGCAGGTTAGGGGTGATGGAGAGGGGGAGTCCAGGTCAAGGGCATGGCCAAAGCAAAGCAGGAACGTGGCCCATTGCAAAGTATATTCACAGAATAGAGAGCGCCTGGTTTGGATGGAGCAGTCTGTCCCAGCTGGTGGTGGGAGATAAGGTGTGTAAGCTCACCTGACACTAGATGACAGCAGTCTTGACACCTGCTCTGCATTGTCTTCTGGGTGCTGGTTTTTGGAAGACAAATCTGACAATATTTATGTATTTTATCTGAATGCTACATCTGTGGTTTTGCTTTATTATGAAGCATTTAAATTCCTCTTCCTATTAACCTGACTGTGGTCGTGTTCAATAGCCAGAGTTTGTCCCATCGTTGTCAAGGAGAAGAAAGCATTAGACTCACTCGGGGCTTTGGGCTGGAAGCCTGCTAAGGGTAAGGAGGTAGGCCTGCCTCTCGCCACTCACTTGCTGGTATTACAAGGGGCTAGGAGACAGGACTGTTCCTGCCTGGCTGTGTGGCTTTGGGAACTCTGGGTCTGGCAGATGGTTAAAATGGAATCTTGTTTTTTATAGGCCCTTAACAGGTACCTGTAGCTTGTTGAACCTGGGCGGACATACATCTGGTCCTCCGTTTTTCTTCTTATCCCTTGGCATCGGGTGTGCGCCTCGACTGGCTTCTCCAGGGGCCCTTGTTGGACAGAGATGAAGACAAGCCATCCCTGCTCACCCCCCGGGACTACATTTGGTCCACAGGAAGCATTCTTGCATCCTTGCCATTGATGAACTCCAGGAGCATAGGCTATTCCCCTAGCCTTGCCCGTCTAGCAGGGAAGGAGCAGAGTGGGACAATGAGACCCCACTCAGCATGGGGCAGGCAGGCTTCAGTCCTGCATGTCTCTCTCCTGACTTCAGGGTAGACGTTTCCAAGCTCTCTGAGTAGTACCTCCATGAAAATACCTCCTATAAGATGGTCAATCTCACTACTCTCCCGAAAGGGCTGGGATGGGGACTCACTCTATGGTGGTAACACTCTCCAAAGAAATCTCTCCACCAGTCTTATCACGCCCTCCTTTTCTGAGCCCTGATGGAGATGGGGACCTAAAAGCCCTAAGGCAGGTTCTCAAAGCCATTGTCTGTGTGCGTCTGGACCTGGGAGGTGATGCAGAGTGCATGCTTCTTTAGTGTCTGATAGTCATTGTGCTGACACCTCAGTTAGAGGTCCCACTCCTGTGTACACACACATGTACAGGCAGACACACATGAATGTATGTAAACATGCACATCGGTCATGCAGGCCGTCTGTTCAGACAGCAGTTTTAGTGCTCACTTTGTGGGAGGATAGAGGGGCTTCTACTTTTTCACTTGGTTTCCTTTAGATTCAGTTTTAAATACAGTCATGTATATAACAATATTTTTTAAAAAAATCTCTTTTTTATTGTTTTGGGGGTTTTTTGCAGTTTTTTTTTTTTTTTTTGGCCGGGGCTGGGTTTGAACCCGCCACCTCCGGCATATGGGGCTGGTGCCCTACCCCTTTGAGCCACAGGCGCCGCCCTTAACAATATTTTAGTCAACAATGAACTGCATACACCGAAGAGTCCCATAAGATTATAATACTGTATTTTACTACACCTATTCTATGTTTAGAGACACAAATACCATTGTATTACAGCTGCCTACAGTAATGGTAATTGATGTTAGAGTGGGTTTGAGAGCCACTTTGTCGGGGGGATCTCCATTGCCAATGCTTTCTCATCGAAGCTTTCAAAAATAGACACCACGTAATGGGGCCTTCCAATCGATGACAGTCTTCGTGCACACAGACTACTGAGCTAATGGAAGTGAAACCTTCTTATTTGTTTGATCATAGTGTTTACTGAGAGAAGAAAAGCTAGAAAAAATACCCATGTTTCTTTTTTTAACACTTAAGTGCAGACTAGATAATTCTAGGCCATGAGATACGCAGGGTACACACAAAGTGCTTTCGAGTTAAAATTGCACAGTTCTGAATCCCAAAGGCCAGAAGGCTTTCTTTCATCCAAATGATCTTAAGAAAGCACATTTGAGGAGGAATTGTATTCTTTTATCAGTTTAACAACAAAAGTCCCCATCAGAGCTTATTGATCATTCATACTGTGTTTGTGTGTGTGCACGCTCATAGATTCTTGGCAGGTAAATGTAATTATTTGCCTTCAGACCAACAGAATGTTTGTTCTATAAATAGCAACTGTTAAATATAGTATGGATTATAGTCTTGAGAAGATACAGAAAAAAGTGATTTCTAGAGTGACATACAGGTGCAAGAAATCAAATCTTGTTTCATCCAAATATCAGCAGAGAGACCAGTGAATTTGGTGGCCGTGATTGGATTTCTGAGAAGAAGCTATCAATACCCCTTAGCTAGTGTCAACAGTGACTGCTGGAGGGCCCCACTGCTAGCGTGAGTTTGAACCAGCAGCCTTGACTTCAGAGTCTGTGCTTGCTGTACCACGTTTCCTCTGGTCGTGAGGTCTGGACTAGGATATGAGGCGGCTCACTGGAAGGAGTTTTCTGAGGAGAATGGCATTCACAGTGTCCCTGCCCTCACAGGGACAACACATCTCTCTGGTGTGCAGCTTGCACTCTTCCTGCCCGCTGACTGCCTCTGGCCGCACTCCTGCATGGCCTACAAGTTTGAATGATGCTGGAGAGGCCGGGCGCAGTGGCTCATGCGTGTAATCCCGGCACTCTGGGAGGCTGAGGCAGGTGGCTCCCTTAAGCTCAGAAGTTTAAGACCAGCCTGAGCAAGAGTGAGACCCTGTCTCTACTAAAAATAGAAAAAACAGCTGGGCATTGTGGCAAGCACATGTAGTCCCAGCTACTCAGGAGGCTGAGGCAGGAAGATCACTTGAATCCAGGTTGCTGTGAGCTTGGCTGATGCCTCAGCACTCTAACCAGGGCGACAGAGTGAGATTCTGTCTCAAAAAAAAAAAAAAAAGAAGAATGATGCTGGAGCAACTTGGCAGCTGTGGCACTGACTTAGTGTAGCAAGGCCACACAGGTCCCTGAGGATACTTCTCGGCTTCTCCCTCTCCCCTCAACAACAATCCTCTCAAAATCATTGATAGTCTCAAGAGGGGGTTTCTAATAAAATTATGGGGGTGAAATCCAAGGAAATCCATGTAATTCAAGGGCGAGCTTGGATTAGAAAAGGAAGGCTGGGGGAGCCCCAGGCGGAAGAAGGCACCTGATTCTCCTCACTGCTCAGTGGCTTCAGTTAGTACCTCCAGCAGTGTGTAAAATGCTCTCTGCTCCTAGTCCTAATGTGGGAAAACAGTCACCTTATATGGCTCATGTGCGTGTCACCCACAGCCTATAGAACTAGCCACAGGAAGTCATATTTAGCTCTCCCTGAATGCCAGTGCTCAAATTTGGGGGAAGGGAATCTGGTGGGCTTAGCTTAGGTCAGAAATCCACCTCTGGTACAGTCAGCAATGTTGGGGAAGAGAGTCATGGGGCATAAACTCAGCACTCATCCCTGTGATCCTGTGGGTCTGGGAGGGAATTTCTAGAACTAGAATCTGTATGACCAGGGCAACTTCCCCGAAGCTGTCTACTACACCTCCCCCTTCTCCCCATCCCCAAATATATAGCCAGTTTTCCTTCTTTAAAGACGTACATCAGCTTCTGTTTCTTGGGTTCTTCTATGTGAGACAACCCATGGAGTAGGATGCCTCCCCCACTTTCCTTGCTGTCCCTGAAAATAAGCCCCAGGCTCTTTTCATCTTAAAGGTTTACTAATCACTATGAAAAGACCAGACAGGGAGTAGTAAGTAATTCACATGGGAAAGGTTCAAAGGTCTCAGACAACCTAAGTTCCTGAAGTCTCATGTCTTTAGTTTCTGGCATTCTGTTGCTAAGTGGCTTTTGGAAAAAATGGGCCCTTTCAGCCATCAGCAGACTGGCCACACAAAACCCAATAAATGCCCATGGTGTTTGTCATCTGTCATCTCTTCATGTCTCCAAGACATTCTCTGCTTCCTGGTTGTAGAGTCTCCATGCGATGTGCTGGCACAGTTAGACCTGGCCTTTTGGAATCATTTAGGTGGCACCAAATGATTATATGTGGTAGCAGCAAGTGAATTCGCTCCTACTTCCTCAAGTTTTGCCAATTGTAGAGGAATCCTTGCTTTGAAAGGAGTATTTTGCTGCCTTTGATGTGCTCCCACTGGTGTGGGGCTGGTGCTGTAGGAGCCACCTCACTACCCTGTGCAGGGGACACTGAAGACAGAGTTGCCCATAGTTTCCAGCTTCAGGGTTGCTAGTAGTCGTTCTTCAACAAATAACTGGTTATCAGTGCACAAGAAGCCTGGAGATTGGTGGTGGTGGTGGAGATGGAGAAAGAATGAATAGCAAAAGGATGTTGAGACATAAATAAAAGTGTGATTTGTGGAATTTCAGTTGCACTGTCAGGGGGATGACAGAGAGCGTGTTCTTGGAGAGATCAGGAGGCCACACTTGCAAATGAAAATCCTGTCTGGAGTCTCTTGCCAAGCCCTGTCCCCCAAAACAGGATGAGCCCTGGCACAGCTCCGAGGTGCTTGATTCATGGGCCGTTTCCATCTCTCTGGGGGCTGCGTGGGAACAGCATTTTGGAGCCTGCGTCTGGTGACGGCATGATTTATATTCCCCAGAGCAGGCAGGAGTTGGGCTTTTCAGAGCATTCCTGGAGCAGATGCTGGCCAGGCAGGTGGCACCGTGAAGAAGCTTCTGTCTGCGTCTGGACTGCTCCCTCTCTAACACTCCCCTCTCAGCCCTCGCCAGGAAATATACTTCCCTGTCCCACAGTTAGGCCAACCTTTGGTTGTCTCTGTTCTCCGTGACCATGGTGATCTAAATCTCAACCTTCCACCCAACCTCAGGCAAGGGACTAGAGCGGGGTCCAGCCAGAACTCTGGCTGATGGGCAAGTGCCAAATCAGGGGCCTAGAACAAGAAGGAGGAAAGGGTCAGGGGAGTGAAGTCTGATCCAGAATCCTTAGGCCCAGAGAGCCGTGAGGGAAGGAGAACTAGAGCATGCCAGTCAAGCCCAGAGGCAGGACCGTGGGTCCAGAGCTGGGTAAATAGGACTAGACCATGAGCAGAATGGAGATAAGGAGAGGCGCGATCTTAAGTTTGGCACCTCCCTGGCTGGCTAGTGCTGGGCAGCTGGAGAGTCAGGAGTGCCCCGCTTTTCACTCCTCACACCTTGCCGCCAGGCTCACATCCCCTCTTCCTCTCGAGGTACCCTCCCAGCAGAGTCCTGACTACCAGTTTTGTCTGCAAGGCCAGCACTTCTCTCTTCTTCCTTCCCTGCTTCAGAAGGTGGCCATCAGATTAGTGGGCAGACTCAGACCATGTGTCCAAGTGCTCCAGGGTCACTTTCTGCACAGCCACTCTTTGTTTATTCATTCATATTCTCATATTCATTCCCTCTTCCTCATTTTATTTTATTTTATGTTAAGGCAGAGTCTCACTCTGTCAACCAGGCTAGAGTGTCATGGCGTCAGCCTAGCTCACAGCAAACTCAGAGTCCTAGGCTTAAGTGATCCTCTTGCCTCAGCCTCCTGAGTAGCTGGAACTACAGGCGCCTGTCACAATGCCAGGCTAATCTTTCTATTTTTAGTACAGACAGGGTCTCACTCTTGCTCAGGCTGGTCGTGAACTCCTGAGCTCAAGTGATCCTCCTGCTTCAGGGGTGACAGGCATGAGCCACCACACCCAGTCCTCTTCCTCTCTCTCTCTCTCCCCTTAATCCAGCACCAATTATTCATTCATTGTATATATACACATACAAATCCCACTATGTAATATTTTCTTTTTTGTGTCTTGCAGAGATTAGCATGCCTGTCTAGCACCTTTTCTGAACTTTCCAGGGGCAGAGGCTGTCTTCATTTGAAGTAATCCCCACCCCAGCTAAGGTTTTCCAGTATGTTTTAGATAGGTTGATCAGCCTAATGGCCAGATAAATAAATGAGTGGCACCTCATTTATCTTACTTTTCTAACTCCCTCCCAGAATTTATTATCTAATTTTTTAAATTGACATACACTATGTATGTCAGTATCAAAGTAGGAACACAAAACCACAGAGTAATTTCCGCAGAGATAGGTTAAGGTAAAGAATTATTAACTGTAATGGAAATCAGAGTGAAAGGGATTGGCTAGTAAGAAGTAAAGAGGCGTCTAAAGAGTACAATAATGTCATACTAGATAGTAAGTACCTTGAAGGTAGGTATAATGTGACCCTCGTCTGTTTATCCCCACTCCGTAACCATGCTGAAGCAAAGTGAATCGAATCAGAGCTGGTGGTGACCAGATGGGTATAATGTGACATCTCTAGAAAGTCATCCTGAGAAATGGGTACTGGGGAGTGATTGTGCTATGTGGACCGTACTTGGGACCCCTACTACATAGACGAGGCCTGTTTTGTAAATGGGAGTTTCCTTTATCTCTGACATCGCCTGTTTGTTTTCTCCTTCAGTGTTAATACTTTGAAGGGTCAGGAAATAGGGAACAACCCTATTCAGCAGGAGATTCTGAGGGCTCACTCTGCAGCTGACAGTCAGAGTGGAACTGCAAGATAATGGAGGCTGATACTGGTCCCAGCCAATTCTTCTCCCCTTTGCAAAGTGCTGAATGACAAGCAGATTTCTCAGCTCCAAGCAGGCAGTCTCATTCAGAGGGTAAATGTGTCCCTGGATAGAGGAGCTTGTTGAATGATACTTACCAGGGTCTCTGTGAAGGGCCCTCAGCTCCCAAGGGAGCATTTCAAACCTTCATCTGCTCTCCTGTTCAGCTGACAACCATGGGGCGGTGAGAGGAATAAAAGCTCTCCAGCAGGATGGAAGCCCTGGTGATTTGTTTAGATGCTAGAAGTTTCTTGATTTCTCTTGCTTCCTGTATTCAGCCCCTCCCTCTTGTATGCAAACCCCAGACAGAGAAGCACGGAGTTTGTGCTGGGAGGGCTGGGAGGTCAGCAAGTGCTACAGGCCCCACCACCCAATGCTCCTGGGCCAAGTTTCTTGGCTTCTCCACACCTCCATCTCCTCATATACTATGGTGACAATAAAAGCTACCTCACAGGATTATCACAGAGATAAAATTAAACCTATATAAAGACACTTTGCACATTTTAAAATGCTCTGCAGCATAAGCCACTCATTTATTCAGTAATTCCTTTTGGTACACCCGCTGCATACCAGGTACTATACTGTCTGAAGGGCCAGTTCCAGACTGTGCAAGCCGGGAAGAAAAGCAGGCTACTAGCCAGGACTTTCCCAGCCATCAGTGTGGTTCTGACATGATTTCCAGCTGTGTTTGTCTGGGTTCTCCAGAGAGACAGAATGTGTAGAAGATAGACACACACACAAATAGAATGTATCTGTATATGCCAAATATATATAAACAGGGTATGTTGATATGTATGTGTTTATATAAAGAGATAAATAGATTTATTATGAAGAATTGGCTCACACAGTTATGGAGGCTGAGAAGTCCCAGCAGCAGCAGCAGCAGCTAGAGAACAAAGAAAGCCAATGCTGTAAGTTCCGGTTCAATTCCAAGTGTGAAGGCAGAAGCCTGATGGGACAGAGAGAGTGAATTTTCTCTTACTCCCCTTTTTGGTTCTCTTCAGGCCTTCAGTGGATTGGTGGCTGAGGTGCACCCAACCTGGGGTACAATCCACTTTACCCAGTCTACCAACCCAAATATTAATCTCATCCAGAAATGCCCTCACAAACACACCCAGAATGATGTTTAAGCAAACATCTCCCCCACCCTGCGGGCCAGTCAAATGACATCAAATTAGCTGTCACACCACGGCTGGTGTTCACATGGAGCATGTAAATGTTTGTAGCGGCTTTACGTGGTGTTCTTATTTGGCCTCCAGAATGAGCCAGTGAGGGGCTTATTACCCTTCTCTGTCCCAGGCATCACCAGGTTGACCATATGAAACAGGCCATATTTGCCTTCAACCCAAATCTCCATGCACTGAGACTCTCCCCTGTCAGTGACAGGAAGCCCACTCCTCTCGTGTATGAGAGGACTACGAGCCTGTCTTTTGCCTCCTGTGCCTTGGTGTTCCCCACTTTGTACACTGGTCCTTAGTCAGCAGGGAGGTTTAAAAGAAATTTTTCCTCATTGCCCATAGAAATAACTATCTGTGGACTAGGTATCATTCAGCAAAGTCAAAACGTAATCTCGAAGCCAAGATTAGAGATGTAGAGATGTGCCTTTGCCAGGCCTCAGCCAGTTGTGAGGTATGGGGTCAGGGGACGGGGATGGCCTCTCATGGATGTGTTTGCCCTGGCCTGGCTTGCCGTGTCTCCTCAGAGAACAGTGCATGTCTTTTACATTTAATAAGCCTTTTGTCATTTTAACCTTGCAGATGAATCCAGGCATTTTGGGTATTTTGGTTTACTTAAAACCCGTTGTGAGATGTTGTATTAAAATCTGTCATAGGGGAAATATGAATTTATTAATTCAAAAGCAGTTGCATCCTCATGCTGAGCCTGGAAAATGGGCCAAATCAATAGCATTTCTCCAGCTCGCACTTCGGACATTGCCCACTCTGCCTGGCCCTGCAGCTACTTATGAGTGTGTCTGTCTCATCTGGAAAATGACTTTTTAGGCTGCAAGTCCCCCATGCCTAGGATGGTACCTGGCACAATTCAGCTGCCTAGTTACTTTTCTGGAATGGACTGTACTTGTTCTGGGAGGGTTGTCACACAGCTGTACTCCCCTCAGCTCTGTTCTGGGAAGAAGGCCCCGTCGGCCCATCACAACCAGCGTGTCACCTCGTGTGTGTCATGCCTGTGTGACACTGGGAATGCATTACTTACTCAGACGCAGCTCCTGCCTGTGGAAAGTTCACAGCAAGTGAGGGCTGATGGGCCATGAACACCCATCAGAGTTCATCTCGAGAAGTGCTGGAGGAGCGAGGTTTAAGAAGAGAGCCTCAGGGACACTGACGAGGGTGAGGAGGGAGGAGGGCAATGCCAGCCTCGGTAGGAGGGATTCACTGGGTAGCAACATGGCTCAGTACCTCTGAGGGGATTTCCCTAGCTCAGCACTTCTGTCTCTGAGAGGCTTTTTCTGCAATTTTTCCTGTAGGGCCTGTGCCAGCAGCGAGACAGAGAGCGAAGCTGGAGACATCATGGACCAGCAATTTGAAGAGATGAACAACAAACTCAACTCAGTCACTGACCCCACTGGCTTTCTGCGGATGGTTCGCCGCAATAACCTCTTTAACAGGTGCGAGTAGGGCTCCTTCCCTGGCCCTGTGCAGGGCAGGATCCTCTGAGTACAAATAATGTGCCTTTGCGGAAGCTCCTTCCAGCTGGTTAGGCATCTGGCTCATATCACGCGTTTACAGAAGCAAGTGTGATGCTTCCACAGCCCTGTGCTTGTCAGGGCCTCTGCTTCACAGCAGCACCTCCAGCTCAAGTGAAAACACAGTGACAGGCTTGATGTGACAATCCTCATTTGGCTAGGATGGGAGGCCCAGGGGAGGGTTGGCTGCTTCTCCGCATATCCTCAGAGCTGACTTCCTGAACGCCCAGCAGAAGCCAGAGTAGCCTCACGTCCTTCTTTGCCACTTTCTGCAAGTAATTCATGAGCCAGGCACCTGCATCGGCTTCCTGGCCTGACGTTCAGGGAGTCCATCTCAGGAATGGAGATGGCAGCATTGCTGGAGGAAGAAACCAGGCTAAGAAAGCACTCATCCAGACCTAGGTCCACCCTATACCCCAAGGCCTCAGTTCCTTACTGCTGTCCCAAGTAGGCCTTAATGGTGTTAGGATGAGGTGGGGTTTAAATTACCAAGCCAGCGTGCCCCTTCATCTTTTTATCAGAACTGATACCCAAGCTGGGTCCATGTAAACTGGGGCAGGTGGTCAGAGTTGAGAGGCACCTGTCCCACTGTCATCTGGTTGCCTGGCAACAACCTGGGAGTACATTTTGATAGATCTCTCCAGAAAGACATCAGGTCCCTGCCACAGTCCAAGGGCCTCCCTTTAAAGGGCATCTGGTTGACCCTGGAACATAGGAGGGAAGTGACTGTGCACCAGGTAGGAGGCAGCCTCTGCTTGGCACCCTACTGTGCTGGGCGTTGTGTGCTCTGTCTGTTCCTACTCCAGGCCCTGGTTTCCTCTCATTATTTTGCTGTCAGGGTGATAAACGTGTGTTTACTTTCCCAGAGTGGCGCTAAGGAGGAAGAGAGCCAAAGGCTGGGGACTCAGAAACTGGCAGCTTGATAGAGAGGAGGCCAAAACTTCAAGCTGGTTCAGCACCGGTTCCGACTTCCCTACCACCTTTGCAGGCGTCCCTCCTGGCTTCAGGTTTCATGTAGGGACATGCCATAGTCTGAGAGGTCTGGAAATGGGCCTGGACGCACATTCCTTCTCTACCAGTGTCTTGGCCATTGAGGTTATGTTCAACTCAGCCAGGTGATGTTATTCATGGTTATAAACTAGAAGAGCTCAGGGCATGGCCTTCGGCTCTGTTGCTTAGTAGCTATATGACACTGGGCAGGCAATTCCACCACTTCATCCTCAGTTTCCTAATCTCTGAAATGGGGACAGACTTCCCACCCTGTAGGTTTCCTCTAATGTGGGAATTAAAGGAGCTAATATATATAGATAAGGCATATACTTAAAAGCCACTGGTGGCCTTCTACAGTTTTGAGTAAAGTAGAAGAGCAATTACTGAACTTGAATTCTTAAGATAACGTGGGTAGATAAACTTTGGAGGGGTGAAACATGTATGTGCTTGTACAGCAGGAGGTGGCCACCCTGGATTGCACCTCTCCTACCCTGTATCCAGCCCTACCTCTCATCCTTCACGTGAGGGAGCTGCCAAGATAGACCATCTGGCATCCATGGGGACCTGATAACGGGTGCTCCAGTAGTCAAGAGCCAGTCCCCCAGGGACCTCAGGCACTACAGAAGGAAAGGGGCGGGCCAGATGTATCTGGAACCTTAGCTTACTTACCACCCTGGGCCCAAGATGGGGTGCATTTTGGATGGTGGGGTTGTTCATTTGGGGAAGATGTTTGTTCTTTTTTTTAATTTATTTATTTTTATTGTTAAATCAAAGCTGTGTACATTAGTGCAATCAAGGGGTACAATGTGCGGGTTTCATATACAATCTGAAATATTTTCATCAAACTGTTCAACGTAGCCTTCATGGCATTTTCTAGTTACTGTATGTAGGCATTTGCATTCTGCATTTAGTAAGTTTCACCTGTACCAATTCTAAGATGCACCGTATGTGTGGCCCCACACATTACCCTCCCTCTACCAAAACCTCCCCCGTCCCTTCCCCTTCCTTGTGGGGAAGATGTTTTATGCCCTTTCAGGCGGCTCTGAGATAGGTCCTCTGAGCACAATACTATGCATTAATTTGTTGGTTCATTTAAACAGTACAATCTGTGCCCCTCAGCCAGGCTGAGTATTAGTCCCATCCCTGGGTACCTGATGGGGAGCAGCAAGGCTTACAGCACTGGACCCTGGGCCCAGCTGACCAGCCACTCAGCACCTGGCTCCCTTGGTAAGGTGTGACCCAGCCACCCAGCTTGGGCCCTCAGTAGTACCTGTAGGAAAGCAAAGGAGTCAGAAGGGATCTGTGCAGACCCTTCCAATTCTGGACTTCTAGAAGATACCAGGGGCAGGTTGGATGAGGGAAACAGCCTGCATTCTTTCCACCTCAGTGTAGTGAGCCCTTAAGGGCCAGAAGAGTTTGCCACGCTGTGTGTTCTCTGCTGCCTTCCTGACCAGCCCCAGAAGAGGGAGCTCTGGACTCCATCCACAAGGGAGCAGAGCTACAGATGAGGACATCACAGAGGCAAATAGCGCAAGCTCTCACGTCTTACAGATGAGCATACACATGCCAGGAGGATGGACACCTGCCCGTGAGCAGATGCCAAAGCTGGATTTCATTTCAGGACACACCTCCACCTGCCCTGCCAGTCTGTCCCTGCCCTGCTGTGGAGTCTCAGGCCTCCCTTTCTGCCCCTTCCATGCCTAGAGATCTGTGCTAAGGAGTGTGCAGAATGGCTGAACAGAAGCTTTTCTGTAAACTCCTGTGAGTGATTAGCATTTGCAGAGCACTTATCCCCTGGAGCCCACAGAGGTGAAGTGGAAGCAGCCACGTGTGCAGGGCCTGTGTGCTGGAGCAGTACGGGCTCCTATTCCAGGGCTCTCCAGCTTACTGATTTCATGGATTCCGTGGCCCCCTTGTTCCTGGGCAGTTTGCAGACAGATTTGTCAATGAGGCTGCCAAGGCTAAAGCAAGTCAAGTGAGACTTGGCTTCAGATTTTTCTTTCTTGCCACTTTAGGAATTGGTCTTTGTTCTGCTATTGTTTTTGAGGTCTCTGCAGCCACTACTTTTCTTCTCACCTACACACTTTTGTAGAAAACACGTGCATTTTGAACTCAGGGCAGGCACCACCATTGAATGAAAAACAAGGACACTTCTCTCACTGGTGTCCTGAGTCTGGTTGGTGTGGGCCCCAGAGGGCAGGCCAGCATCCCTAGACTCTAGAAGTGATGCTGAGGGCTGGTGGGCCAACAGGTGCATGTACAGAGTGGGAGGTATCCGTGGGAATGTATGTATGTGTTTGTGTTCGGAGTGTGCATTGGCTGTGTATGTATGGGGTGTGTGTGGTGTGTTCGTGTCGGGTGGGGGAGGCAGTCAGCAGATCACATTTGCTGTTAAAAAGAAGAGGAAGGTCAGCTCAGGATTTTGACTATATCCTGGTTCCCAGGCCCTAGGGCAGTGCCTTGACATTAAGGTTTGCCTATCCAGGATCATGTAGGACAGTACCCCAGGGAAATATCCTGACTTCTGTTGCCACCACTTGTGCAATATGCATCCTAGATTGAATTTTCTACATTATGGCTGTGTGAGTGACATGATGTGGAGGGGGCTTTCCTGTTGCCCAGAGAGCAATGACCAGAGCCAAAACAAAGGACAAAGAAATGTTAAGCATCCTCACTCTACAGAGAGGTGCACAGGGGACCAGAGCCCTGCCTTAGGTCTCTGCAGCTTCCTCTAGCACCTGCCACACACTCCCTGCTCTCACAAAGACTGGGCAGGGAATCAGGTGAAAATCTTCCACCTGGTCAGGGTTCCCTCCCACAGAGAATCACTCACAAAACAGGATCTGCAAGAAGGGGAGGGAGCCATCATAGCCTACGGGCCAGTTTCCCATGACGGTGGGATGGGAGAGCAGAAAGAGGGGTGGTCAGGTGAGATGGGCCAGCCACAGCATGCTCTGCATGCCCGTGTGTGTGCTTGTCCTGCTGGGGCTTCATCGGGCTCAGCCCCTTACCTATTCCCTAGCCAGGAGGCTGTCTGCTGGCAGAGGACTGCACCAGCAAGATACAGGGTGTGCAGGCAGAGCTGGCCACTTCATCAGGGGGGTGGAGGGAATCCCAGAGGGTCAGGCCCTGACAGTGAGGAGAGAGCTACAAAAGTTCAGTGTAGCCTGGGAGGCCCTGTGCGTGTGGATACCCTGCTGGTCCTTGGATTCCTATGTTTGGGGACCTTTCTTTGGCAAGCCACATGGTACAGGGGAGAAATCTTGGACCTTGTTCGGAAACCTGCCTTTACCCTTTATTAGTGGGTGGCCTTCATCGGAAAGTGAGGGTAAATAATGCCTCCTGATGGAGCTGTTACCCGGATGTATTAAGGGTGCAGTGCGTGTGATGATGGCCAGGTAGATCCTGCTGTATAGTGAGCAGCTTATTTCTCTGCCCATCTTGGGTCTGAGGTTGACATGGCACCAAAGGCTCTGTTTCGGGAGTAAATCAACTACTCCAGAGATAAAATCTCCACCCAGAAAACTGACTGGATAGCTCCATGCTTCTTCCTGCTACAAACTCTCTCGAGTTGCAGACTTTGAATAAATGCAGAATCATGACCCAGTCAGACATCAGCTACAGCCACAGCCCTAGCTTTGAAACCCTGAGGTTCCATACCCAGCTTTCTGGACAGTATCATGCCATCCCTGTCCCCAGCTGTTTGTTGTGGCCCCATGGCTCCTGGCTCAAACAGCTCTGACCTGGACCAGCCCCTGCCCATTCACCTCACTGTGGTTGTCCTGATCACAGGCCTTCCCTGCCAGTCACTCTAACTGTTGGTTCTAGTCACCAGGCCTCAGGCAGGAGCTCCTGTCCTGTCTCTGCCTGTCCTAATACAGCTTCTGGGGGCACCAGGCTTCCCTACTCCCAGGTCAGCAAACCCCTGGTGTGCCCACATGCATACACTGTTTCACATTCTGTGCTTTCCAGGCAGCACCAATATAAATGAGGAGCAGGTATGAAATTAGATGACCTCTATCAGAAATTAGTTTCAAAGCAGAT